>NC_086103.1:34438213-34755401 GCF_963921235.1 Mobula hypostoma | reverse complement strand
TGCAGCTGAGTGGCTCGCTGTGACAGGCGAGTAGGCCTCTCTGTCTCATGTAGTGTCCCTCTCTTTCGATCATTGTCGGTGATATCATAGGACAGTATCATGGTTTTGCGTTTATGGATTGGACTATTGCATTTATGGACTGTGGACTTCTTCAGAATTATTGTTTTATATTCTGTGTTTTTACTGCAGCTTCCTTTTCCATTGGGTTGTGCGTTAGGAGGTTGTTTGGGGGTTTATACTCTGTTGTGTGCTGTTATTTTTTTTGGGCGGGGCGGGGATTGTTTCTAGGGTTCGATGTTCCTGTTCTGTTTTGTGTGGGGGAGGGGAGTTTTGGGGGTTGATGATTGGGATCCGTTCTTTTTTGTGTGGCGGCAATGTGGATTTGATGTTTCTTTCCTGAATGACATTCTGTCATGGTCTGGTCCGTGAAGTCCGCATTCTGGTTCATGGTCCGGTCCGTGGACTCCGGAATCCGGGTCTTCCAGCTGTCCCTTGTTTCAGTTGGGCTTAATCATAGGCACCTGATGCTCCCCTTGGGGCTGGGAATATAAGTGGCCCTGGGTTCAAGTGTGGTGGCTGGTTTGTCTTGTCAGTATCCTGTCCTTGCCTCTGTTGGGTAAACCAAGCCGTCTTTGCTGTTACCCTGAAGCTGGACTGTTCCCTTCCCTTCCCCTTCCTTCTGAAGCCTTGCCTGCAACTTGTGTCTGGAGCCTTGCCTGCAACCTTGTCAAGTTCAACCACGGGAGCAAGAGTGGAGCCTTGCTGTGTCAAGATGAGGAACTGTCTATCATTGAGTTGGAACTGTCTCTGTGTCCATTCCTTCGCTAGGTAGGTCCGGCCGTTTGCCACTACTTTGTGTTGGGAACTGTCTCGTCGTGTTCAGCATTCTGTGTGGAGCCCCGGCCCCAAGTCCTGTTCCCAAGGAGGGGTCCTGGCTCTGTGTTCCGTGTACAAGTCCCGGCCCTAAGTTCTGTTCCCAAAGGGGGGTTCCGGCTCTGTGTTCCATGTCCCTGTGTTCCTGTCTCGCAAGTCCAAGGCTCTGTGTTCTCATGCTCTAGACCAAGGCTCTGTGTTCCTGTCCTCCCCAACATCAAGTCAAGGCTTCTGGCTTCGTGTTCCGAGGTTCCTGTCTCCCAAGACCACGTCATGTCTTCTCCTAGTTCCAGAGTCCGAGCCTGAGTCAAGACCGAGGTTCTGTGTCCTTGTCCAGTCTCTGGCTCAGAGTCTGAACCCGAGCCTCGTCATGTCCTCGCCTGAAGGAACCCGAGCCTCGTCATATCACCTCGAGGAACCCGAGCCTCGTCATGTCCTCGCTTCAAAGTACCCAAGCCAGGAAGGACCCAAGCTATATCCGGTCCTGTAGCCACGTCATGTCCTCGCCTAGTTCCGCGGTCCGAGCCTGAGTCAAGACCCAGGTTCTGGGTCCTTGTGCAGTCTCCGGCTCGGAGTCCTAGCCCAGGCTCCTAGTTCCCAGTTCCCTGTCCTGGTCCCGCTTGCCTAACCAATGTCCTAGCCCAAGTCTGTGCTCTTGTCCCAGACTCTAATCAAGTCCTGTTCCTAGTCTTGCATTTGGGTCCTCTCAACGACGCCCTATCTATGACACATTCATATTCTTTCTTTGTTTTGTAGCTATCTGGAGAAATACAAATTTTGGAGTTCTATATGGTTACATGCTTTGATAATGAATGAACCTTTGAATCTTTGAAACTTTAATCATTTTCCTAGGTACCTGTGCCTCAGTATGTGTAGGGTCACTGGGATCAAACAGTTCACGCACTCTGCTCTCCTCAGCACTGTGCACCACCTGAGTCCTCAGTCAGTTACTGTTCTGTTGTTTGGTCAAATTTCGTCTATCCAATGTAGGACCATAAACACTCGAGAAAACTGGCCACAGCCTCATCACAAATACAGAGGTGTGCACCCCTTTCTGTTGTCTGCATTAA
Source organism: Mobula hypostoma (assembly GCF_963921235.1). Taxonomy (NCBI): domain Eukaryota; kingdom Metazoa; phylum Chordata; class Chondrichthyes; order Myliobatiformes; family Myliobatidae; genus Mobula; species Mobula hypostoma. The sequence continues at coordinate 34,753,458 of NC_086103.1, read as the reverse complement.
CGCGAAGCTTCCACAGGTCACCTCAATTAGCCCTTGCAGTTTTTAATATAGCCTCCTGTAAATCACACAGTATCCCTTGTTCCTCCAGCATGGATGAGTGTAGCGCTGAGGTTGGACACAGAAAACTTAACTTCCATTCCTCTGCTTTATCTAAACTGTGAATCATCCTCTGCTGCTGTGTGCACTGGAAAATTTCCCAAGGATTGTCTCCTAGCCCACACTTCGGTATATTCCCAGCTATAGCACTCAATTAGGCCACGTTAAGAGGGTTAGAATACCGTGTCACAAATGGGTTCCTGAAGTCTTTCAATTACCACAGGTGCCACTGGAGCAGTGGGTATTGAAGGTTCCAATCCTTCTTAGAAAAATCCATGGGAAGCAGGGCCACTTCCGCAATCATCCTTACTATTATAGTGTATCGCCTCATATGCTAAATTGCGCTAATCTATATCACCATCATCATAAGCTCTTGCACCAAATGCACATATTTTTACTATCAGAGCTGAGAGCTAACTTTGCAGCTTTTCAATTTTTTTTACATAGCTGGTGTGATTCGTGCTGCCTTTCTTCTCAGCTGCCGATTTCTGTACAATATTCATAGCAGTCCATAAAGGCTGTTTTATACCTGTTCATACTAGCTTACACGGTAGCCTACGCGAGTGGGTTACGTAGTTGTGAGCATTTATAATTGTGCATAGGTGTGTCTGCGTCGCTCTGCAATTCACCGCCAAAACGCTAGTTGGCGGTGGGGTTTCTATGCCACTGTGTTGAGTTTCTTCGTGTTGAAACTCAACACGAAGAAACTCAAACCTCAAACAATGGCAACTGAAACTGAAGGAGGGTGAATTTTCTGTATGTACAATGTAGTATCACCTAACAGAATCGGGAATTTTGAGCAAAAATCGATTTGTCTTTTTCGGCACGTACATGCATGCGCACGTCAAGCATTCGCACGTCACGCATGCGCACACACCTGCCCGTGCAAGGCTTCATGATCATGGTAGTCTTTCTCGGGATAAACAAGTTTAAAGCGAGCGTCTTTTTTCCTAAAAGCAAAAATCCCTCTTTCGGTTAACGAAAACAGGTACTAATGTAGGTCTTCCGTAAAAGCGAAATGCGTCCTCCATAATTTCGGAGGTCTGTAAAGCTTTATGGAAAGCATGGCAGCCAGATTTCCTTCCTGCCCTTCAGTCCCCCAATGGAAAGCCATTGCAGCGTAGGAGGAAATGCGATGCACAGTTGTTGCGGTCTGCGTTGCCGTGATGCGTAGTTACATTTTGGGAGAGGTGCGGATTAGGCTACGGCGCGGGTTTTGCATAGGGTACAGCGTAGGCTTTGCGGCTACACCGTACCTACGGTATACATTTGACGCACAAGTATAAATCAGCCTGGAGAATGTAGGTGGGCGGCGGGATGAAGCAGAGCAGTAATACAGACAAGGGTGTGAGCATGGCTGGAGGAGAGGGGCAGGCAGGAGGATGAACGAGAAGCCAAGCAGCATTCAATGCGCCTGTTAACACAGGCAAACAACAGCACGGAAACAAAACTTAAGGCTGATTTATACTTGTGCGTACTAGCTGGTGCCGTAGCCTATGCAAGAGGGCTATGGTGTTGTGAGCATTTATACTTGTGCGTTGGTGTGTCTGCGTCACGCTGCAATTCACCACCAAAATGCTAGTTGGTGATGGGGTTTCTGTGCCACTGTGAGTTTCTTTGTGTTGAAACTCAACACGAAGAAACTCAAACTTCAAACAATGGCGACTGAAACTGAAGGAGGATGAATTTTCTGTGCTTGTCCAGCCACTGAGAGACATGGAGGAGGAAATGCATTTCAAATATTTTCTGATGTTGGCAGGTAGATTTGACAATTTGGTTCATCGTCTCCAACAATTAATATCGCATCAGTGTACGCACAGTATACTCAGAGACTGGCAATCACCATTCAAGTTTTAGCTTCAAGTGAAAGTCAACAGGCTGTAGCAGCTAGCTATAAACTAGTGCTAAGCACAGGGTCCTCCATAATTTCGGAGGTCTGTAAAGCTTTATGGAAAGCATTGCAGCCAGAGTTGCTTCCTTGCCCTTCAGTCACCCAATGGCAAGCTATCGCAGCGTAGGAGGAAATGCGATGTTGCCAAGCGGACCAATCACACTTGTTGAGGCCTTGGGAGAGGTGCGCGTTTGGCTACGGCGTAAGGTTCACGTAGAGTACAGCGTAGGGTGCGCCGCTACGCCGTACCTATGGCATACATTTGACGCACGTATAAATCAGCCTTTAGAATACACAATTCTAAGCGGCCTAGAAAGTGAACTATCACACTGGCTGGAGCAATGATCTGGCGATGAGTGGATGGAAAGCCGGAGTATTTATGCTGCAGGTTAGATGAGATTAAGGTGCGTTGCAATCAGGACGCCACGCCCACCGTGTCCACACACACACACAAACAGAGACAGACGAGAGCAGGAGAAACACAGGGTAAAGGGAATTAGGAGAACTTGAGGAATAAACAGGAGGCACAACCGGGACCATGACAGAAGAAGTGTCTCAGCCCTAAATGTCAACTGTTTATTCCTTTCTATAGATGCTGCCTGACCTGTTGAGTTCCTCCAGCATTCTGCCTGTGTTAAACTGCTTACACTGCCTATTGAAAGAATTGACATGGAATCTAGAGTCTGGAGTTTACTATCAGAACAAACTTTATTTTACTACAAGTCAACTTCAACAGTGGAATCACTCATACGGGAACCAAACCTCTCCAATCCAAAGTTTTCATTATATTTATACTATTTCCTATCTGGGGTGTATGGGGTGTCAGGGAGGGGTAGCACCTCTGGTGTGAAGACTTGTTGCACCTTCCGAGGTAGGTCCTTCACCTTTGGTCTTCACCTTGCACTCAGCTCTCAGCTGTGGTTCCAAGTAAGCTGTTAGCATGTGACAGTGGCCACACCCCGGGCAAAGGCTTCAACAGTCTAGGTGAGAGTAGCCGTCAGGGTTTTTTTGAGTCCTCACTGAATTCGAGCTTGTCTACCTAAAGCAGGTGAAGACTGGATTTGGCAGACTGTGTGGAGGAAACCACTAGCTGGTTCAATGGGCAGGAAGGGATTTCGCAGCACATGTTGTGGAGCGCAAAGAACACAGCAAAACATATAGATCACCCTGGTCATCAACTGCATCCTGACCTATCTCCAGTTGTCTTGACTCTCGTCTTGCCACTGGATCCAGATGGAGCAGGACGAGAGAGTGAGTTGACATCCTGCACAACTCACCCCTCACTTTAATCAAACTCATGTGTAAGTCCTGACATTTCTTATCTACTTTTCACTATCCCCACTCTGCAGTACGTATACACAAAAGCTATAAATATAAGCCTTTTGTTGTGCTGTGCTTGGATATCTATGTGATGCACGTGTTTCCATTGCTCTGTGTGCTATATCAACTTTGAGCAGTTCCACTTTTACCATATGCCATGTATATAGACTGGCAAGCTTCCACTCAAGAGTTAATAAGATTCTTATTAAGCTGGTAAGCAGGCATGAGTCCCTTAAGTTTACAGTTTGCGGCTTGGGGTAATTTGAACCTGTTACCGGTTTTGTCTCTCCAGCTCACGTAAATGTATGGATGCACATGTCACAGACCTATGGTGAAATATGGCTAAGAAGTATTATACTTGACACTGTTTGGTTATAACAGTTGTAAGACCAGGAAGAGTATGTTTATTTAGTGTTGCATCAATAAATTGTTTGCTTTCCAAACCTTTTTTCATTGATGACTTAGTTGGAGGCTCATTAAGAGATTTGAGTCATCCTCAGTTCTGGCGATGAATTCTCAATACACATGATTTTATCCTCTTTAAGCAATGCCAATAAAACTATCAAAAGAGACCTGCTTTGTGGCAATCCTAATCTGGTTTCATAGCAGATACAAATTCTTTGCCATGTCCTCCATGTCACTGTTGCCTCCTTGGTATTTTCATGACACTTAGAATGGAACCTCACTTCAAGCTTGTTCTCCATAAACACCATAGTTGCAAGACTTAGATGATGTAGCCTGATATTCCTCAGAACATGAGGACAGCTTAGTTCACAGAGTAGACTTGAGAAGCACAGTTGCCTGACCTGCTGAGTTCCTCCAGCATTTTGTGTGAGTTGCTATAAATGCTCTCCATTCAACAAACTGAAGCTGAATCATGAGGATCCAGTAGAGAAAGTCACTCAGTGCTGATCTGAAGAAACGGACGATCTTCTACACAACTCTTTTGAGTCAGTAGGCTGGTCCATATTTAAAGACTCAACAAGCAGCCTAGATATGTATATCGCAAACATGGGAAAATAGGCTGGTGCTGGTAGTCGAAATATACTGGAGGAATGCAGCAGGACAGGTTACATCTATGGAAGAGAGTAAACAGCCGATATTTCAGGCCAAACCCTTTCATCATGACTGATGAAGGGTCTTCACCCAAAACACTGACTGATTACTCTTTTGCCTGACCTGCGGAGTCCCTCCATCATTTTGTGTGGGTTGCTATAAATGCTCTCCATTCGACATGCAGCTTACATCCCAGATATGTATAAATATTATTTTTCAGTGAGTAATATTGAAAAGCCAAGTCAAGGCAAGTCACTTTTTATTGTCATTTGAACCATAACTGCTGGTACAGTACACAGTAAAAGCGAGACATTTTTCAGGACCATGGTGCTACATGAAACAATACAAAAACTACACTAAGCTACGTAAAACAACACAAACTACACTAGACTACAGGCCTACCCGTGACTGCAAAAAGTGCACAAACAGTGCAGGCATTACAATAAATAATAAACAGGATGATAGGCACAGTAGAGGGCAGTAGGTTGTGTCAGTCCAGTCTCTGGGTATCGAGGAGTCTGATGGCTTGGGGAAAGAAACTGTTACATAGTCTGGTTGTGAGAGCCCGAATGCTTCGGTGCCTTTTGCCAGATGGCAGGAGGGAGAAGAGTTTGTATGAGGGTGCGTGGGGTCCTTCATAATGCTGTTAGCTTTATGGATGCAGCGGGTGGTGTAAATGTCTGTAATGGCGGGAAGAGAGACCCCAATGATCTTCTCAGTTGACCTCACTATCTGCTGCATGGTCTTGCGATCTGAGACGGTGCAATTTCCAAACCAGGCAGTGATGCAGCTGCTCAGGATGCTCTCAATACAACCTCTGTAGAATGTGGTGAGGATGGGGGTGGAAGATGGACTTTTCTCAGCCTTTGCAGAAAGTAGAGACGCTGCTGGGCTTTCTTTGCGATGGAGCTGGTGTTGAGGGACCAGGTGAGATTCTCTGCCAGGTGAACACCAAGAAATTTGGTGCTCCTAAAGATCTCTACAGAGGAGTTGTCAATGTTCAGCAGAGAGTGGTAGCTCCATGTCTTCCTGAAGTCAACAACCATCTCCTTTGTTTTGTTCACATTCAGAGACAGGTTGTTGGCTCTGTACCAGTCCATTAGCCGCTGCACCTCCTCTCTGTATGCTGACTCATCGTTCTTGCTGATGAGACCCACCATGGTCGTGTCATTGGCGAACTTGATGATGTGGTTCGAGCTGTGCGTTGCAGCACAGTCGTGGGTCAGCAGAGTGAACAGCAGTGGACTGAGCACACAGCCCTGGGGGACCCCGTACTCAGTGTGATGGTGTTGGAGATGTTGCTTCCAATCCGGACTGACTGAGGTCTCCCAGTCAGGAAGTTTAGGATCCAGTTGCAGAGGGAGGTGTTCAGACCCAGTAGGCTCAGCTTTCCAATCAGTTTCTGAGGAATGATTGTGTTGAATACTGAACTGAAGTCTATGAACAGCATTCAAACGTACGTGTCTTTTTTGTCCAGGTGGAGGGTGATGGCAATGGCGTCGTCTGTTGAATGGTTGGGACGGTAGGTGAACTGCAGGGGGTCCAGTGGGGGGGGGGGCAGCAGAGTCTTGATGTGCCTCATGATGAGCCTCTCGAAGCACTTCATGATGATGGATGTGAGTGCGACAGGACGGTAGTGACCCCCAGCAGTTAGTGGGAAGTGAAATTGAGTACACTTCCCACTAAAGCACTCAACATCATCAAAGACCCCATCCACCACAGACACTCTCTCTTCTTCCCCTTCCCATCCTGCAGAAGATACAAAAGCCTTAAAACACTTATTACCAGGCTCAAGAGCCACTTCTATTCCACTGTTATAAAAGTGTTCAACTGTTCACTGGTAAAATAAGATAAACTCTTGATTTCACAATCTACCTCTCTGTGAACTTGCATCTTACTGTCTATCTGCACTGCTCTTTCTCTGTAATTGTAACGCTTTATTTTGCACTCTGCTATTTTCCATCGATGCACTCTTGTATTTAAGTGATCTGAATAGATAAGTATGCTAAACAAGTTTTTTCACTCTACTTTGGTACATGTGACATTTGTTCCCATTTACCAAATGTTTTCAAGTAGACTGTATTAAACCGCTTGGGATTCTTTCTGTATTATCTGTGGCGATATAACATAGAATATAGAACATAGAACAGTACAGCACAGTACAGGCCCTTTGGCCCACAATGTTGTGCCGACCCTTAAACCCTGCCTCCCATATAACCCCACACATTAAATTCCTCCATATACCTGTCTAGTAGTCTCTTAAATTTCACTAGTTTATCTGCCTGCACCACTGACTCAGGCAGTGCATTCCACATACCAACCACTCTCTGAATAAAAAGCCTTCCTGTAATATCCCCCTTGAACTTCCCACCCCTTACCTTAAAGCCATGTCCTCTTGTATTGAGCAGTGGTGCCCTGGGGAAGAGGTGTTGGCTGTCCACTCTATCCATTCCTCTTAATATCTTGTATACTTCTATCATGTCTCCTCTCATTCTCTTTCTCTCCAGAGAGTAAAGCCCGAGCTCCCTCAATCTCTGATCATAATCTGTACTCTCTAAATCAGGCAGCATCCTGGTAAATCTCCTCTGTACCCTTTCCAATGCTTCCACGTCCTTCCTATAGTGAGGCGACCGGAACTGGACACAGTACTCCAATTGTGGCCTAACCAGAGTTATATAGATCTGCATCATTACCCCGTGACTCTTAAACTCTATCTCTCGACTTATAAAAGCTAACACTCCATAAGCATTCTTAACTACCCTATCTACCTGTGAGGCAACTTTCAGGGATCTGTGGACATGTACCCCCAGATCCCTCTGCTCCTCCACACTACCAAGTATCCTGCCATTTACCTTCTACTCTGCCTTGGAGTTTGTCCTTCCAAAGTGTATCACCTCACACTTCTCCGAGTTGAACTCCATCTGCCACTTCTCAGCCCACTTCTGCATCTTATCACTGTCTCTCTGCAATCTGTGACAATCCTCTACACTATCCACAACACCACCAACTTTTGTGTCATCTGTAAACTTGCCAACCCACCGTTCTACCCCCACATCCAGGTTGTTAATAAAAATCACGAAAAGTAGAGGTCCCAGAACCGATCCTTGTGGGACAGCACTAGTCACAACCCTCCAATCCAAATGTACTCCTTCCACCATGACCCCCTGCTTCCTGCAGGCAAGCCAATTCTGAATCCACCTGGCCAAACTTCCCTGGATAGAAACATAGAAACATAGAAAATAGGTGCAGGGGTAGGCCATTTGGCCCTTCGAGCCTGCACCACCATTCAGTCCGATCATGGCTGATCATCCAACTCAGAACCCTGTACCTGCATTCTCTCCATACCCCAGATCCCTTTAGTCACAGGGCCATATCTAACTCCCTTTTAAATATAGCCAATGAACTGGCCTCAACTGTTTCCTGTGGCAGAGAATTCCACAGATTCACCACTCTGTGTTTTTCCTCATTTCAGTCCAAAAAGGCTTCCCCTTTATCCTCAGACTGTGACCCCTCATTCTGGACTTCCCCAACATGAGGAACAATCTTCCTGCATCTAGCCTATCCAATCCCTTTAGAATTTTATACGTTTCAATCAGATCCCCCCTCAATCTTCTAAATTCCAGAGAGTACAAGCCTAGTCAATCTGGTCTTTCATCATATGAAAGTCCTGCCATCCCAGGAATCAATCTGGTGAACCTCCTTTGTACTCCCTCTATGGCGAGAATGTCTTTCCTCTGACTAGGTGACCAAAACTGCACATAATACTCCAGGTGTGGTCTCACCAAGGCCTTGTACAACTGCAGTAGTACCTTCCCGCTCCTGTACTCAAATCCTCTTGCTATGAATGCCAGCATATCATTCGACTTTTTCACCGCCTGCTGTACCTGCATGCACTTTCAATAACTGGTGTACAATTACACCCAGGTCTCGTTGCACCTCCCCCTTTCCTAATCGGCCACCAATCAGATAATAATCTGTTTTCCTGTACTTGCCACCAAAGTGGATAACCTCACACTTATCCACATTAATTTGCATCTGCCATGAATTTGCCCACTCACCTAACCTATCTAAGTCACCTTGCATCCTCTTAGCATCCTCCTCACAGCTAACACTGCCACCCAGCTTCGTGTCATCCGCAAACTTGGAGATGCTGCATTTAATTCCCTCGTCTAAGTCATTAATATATATTGTAAACAACTGGGGTCCCAGCATTGAGCCTTGCCATACCCCACTAGCCACTGCCTGCCATTCTGAAAAGGTCGCGTTTATTTCCACTCTTTGCTTCCTGTCTGCCAACCAATTCCCTATCCACATCAATACCTTACCCCCAATACTGTGTGCTTCAAGTTTGCACACTAATCTCCTCTGTGGGACCTTGTCAAAAGCCTTTTGAAAATCCAAATATACCACATCCACTGGTTCTCCCCTATCCACTCTACTAGTTACATCCTCAAAAAATTCTATGAGATTCGTTAGACATGATTTTCCTTTCACAAATCCATGCTGACTTTGTCCGATGATTTCACCGCTTTCCAAATGTGCTGTTATCACATCTTTGATAACTGACTCTGGCATTTTCCCCACCACCGATGTCAGGCTTACCGGTCTATAATTCCCCGGTTTCTCTCTCCCTCCTTTTTTAAAAAGTGGGGTTACATTAGCCACCCTCCAATCCTCAGGAACTAATCCAGAATCTAAAGAGTTTTGAAAAGTTATCACTAATGCATTCACTCTTTCTTGGGCCACTTCCTTAAGCACTCTGGGAAGCAGACCATCTGGCCCTGGGGATTTCTCTGCCTTTAATCCCTTCAATTTACCTAACACCACTTCCCTACCAACATGTATTTCCTCCAGTTCCTCCATCTCACTAGACCCTCGGTCCCCTACTATTTCCGGAAGATTATTTATGTCCTCCTTAGTGAAGACATAACCAAAGTAGTTATTCAATTGGTCTGCCATGTCCTTGTTCCCCATGATCAATTCACCTGTTTCTGACTGTAAGGGACCTACATTTGTCTAAACCAATCTTTTTCTTTTCACATATCTATAAAAGCTTTTACAGTCAGTTTTTATGTTCCCTGCCAGCTTTCTCTCATAATCTTTTTTCCCTTTCCTAATTAAGCCCTTTATCCTCCTCTGCTGGACTCTGAAATTCTCCCAGTCCTCAGGTGTGCCGCTTTTTCTGGCTAATTTGTATGTTTCTTCTTTGGAATTGATACTATCCCTCATTTCCCTCATCAGCCACGGGTGGTGCATTACCTTCCCTGGTTTATTCTTTTGCCAAACTGGGATGAACAATTGTTGTAGGTCATCGATGCAATCTTTAAATGCTTGCCATTGCATATCCACCGTTAACCCTTTAAGTATCATTTGCCAGTCTATCTTAGCTAATTCACGTCTCATACCTTCAAAGTTACCCTTCTTTAAGTTCAGAACCTTTGTTACTGAATTAACTATATCACTCTCCATCTTAATGAAGAATTCCACCATATTATGGTCACTCTTACCCAAGGGGCCTCGCACGACAAGATTGTTGACTAACCTTTCCTCTTCCTCATTGCTCAATAACTAACCCTTCCTCATTGCTTAAGAAGGATCCCATGCCTCCTGACTTTCTAAATAAGCCTACCGTGTGGAACCTTGTTAAATGCTCTACTAAGATCCATGTAGATCACATCCACTGCACTACCCTCATCTGTATGCTTGGTCACCTCCTCAAAGAACTCTGTCAGGGTTGTTAGACATGATCTGCCTTTCACAAAGCCATGCTGACTGTTCCTGATCAGACCATGATTCTCTAAATGCCCATAGATCCTATCTCCAAGAACCTTTTTCAACAGCTTTCCCACCACAGACGTTAGGCTCACTGGTCAATAATTACCTGGACTACCTTTTTTGACCAAGGGGACAACATTCGCCTCCCTCCAATCTTCCGGTACCATTCCCATGGACGATGAGGACATAAAGATCCTAGCCAGAGGCTCAGCAATCTCTTCCCTCGCCTCGTGGAGCAGCCTGGGGAATATTCCGTCAGACGCCGGGGACTTATCTGTCCTAATGTATTTTAACAACTCCAACACCTCTTCCCCCTTAATATCAACATGCTCCAGATGTCACAATGGGGCGCTGGTGGCAGACCCAAATGCAAGACACAGACACTGAAGTACTAGGGACAGGACTAGGATGCAGGACCTGGGCTAGGACATGGACAAGAAACAGGGAAACTAGGCAAGGAACTAGGAGCTAGGAGCCTGGGCTTGGGAAAGCGGGACCAGGACTAGAAACCATGGACTAGGAGTTAAGACTCGGACTCTGAGCCAGACTGGACAAGGACCCAGAAACTGGGTCTTGCCTCGGGCAAGGACATGACATAGCTACAGGACTGGTGGCTGGGGTCTTGAGGCTTGAGTTTGGAGACTGGCTTGGGGTCTTGAGGCTTGAGCTTGGAGACAGGCTTGGGGTCTTGAGGCTTGAGCTTGGAGACAGGCTTTGGGTCTTGAGGCTCGAGCTTGGAGACAGGCTTGGGGTCTTGAGGCTTGAGCTTGGAGACAGGCTTGGGGTCTTGAGGCTTGAGCTTGGAGACAGGCTTGTGGTCTTAAGGCTTGAGCTTGGAGACAGGCTTGGGGTCTTGAGGCTTGAGCCTTGAGCTTGGAGACAAACTGGGAACTGTACATCAACATAGAGCCGGGACTTATCCTTCGAAAAGCCGGGACTCATCTTTAACAAGACACTAACATGAGACTGGACAGTACATAGACATAGATCTGGGACTGATCCTTCGAAAAGCCGGGACTCATCTTTAACAAGACAATAACATGAGACTGGACAGTACATGGACATAGAGCCGGGACTGATCCTTAGACAAGCCGGGACTCAATTTCATCTCCACACCAAGGTGAGACAGGTCCCTCTGTCGGGTAACGGCAGAATGGCCTGACTTACCCCACGGAGGCAAGGACAAGACAAGACAGATTCCCCTGGAGGGCAACGGCAGAATGGCCTGACTTACCCCACAGAGGCAAGGGCAAGAAGAGACAAACACCAAAGAATGACATACAGTTCCATCTCTGCATTGGCAATTGAACTAAACAGTGGTGCAGGCGAGGGATACAGGCGGGGTATACAGGCGAGGTATCCAGGCAGAGAGTCAGGTGAGTGGGGAAAGACGAGGAGGGGAACAACAGTCCAGCCAGGGAACAGAACAGTCCAGCCGGGAATCCCTGGTTTGCAGAAGTATTTATGTCTCAGCCGCAAAACAAGAATCATGTGCCTACAACAGAAACTGAGGAAAACGAGAAACCCTGGCATAAGGAACAATGAACCGGACCGTGAACCGGAATACGGACTTCACGGACCGGACCATTACACCAGAACATCAACCTCACTCATATTGTCCTCACTATCATCAAGTTCCCACTCATTGCTGAATACCGAAGAGAAATATTCATTGAGGACCTTGCTCACCTCCACCGCCTCCAGGCACATCTTCCCACCTTTATCTCTAATTGGTCCTATCCTCACTCCTGTCATCCTTTTGTTCTTCACATAATTGAAGAATGCCTTGGGATTTTCCTTTACCCTATTCGCCAAGGCCTTCTTGCTCTCCTCAGCCCCTTCTTAAGCTCCTTTCTAGCTTCCTTATATTCCTCAATAGACCCATCTGATCCTTGCTTCCTAAACTTCATGTATGCTGCCTTCTTCCACCCGACTAGATTCTCCATCTCACTTGTCACCCATGGTTCCTTCACCCTACCATTCTTTGTCTTCCTCACCGGGACTAATTTATCCCTAACATCCTGCAAGATATCCCTTAACATCGACCACATGTCCATAGAACATTTCCCTGCAAAAAACTTCATCCCAATTCACACCCGCAAGTTCTAGCCTTGTAGCCTCATAATGTGACGAGTGGTTGTCCTGCCAAAAGAGGAAAACACTTCAGTTTAAACAAACAGATTGCCGACTGAAAGGCGGTCCGTGACTGTAAACGTCTCACAGTCTAATTATTGTTGAGGCGATCGATATTACTCATACTTGCATCGTGCATGTTTCCGGAAGAAAGTCACAGTCGTTTCTGCCACTGCAACTGACATGCGGGACTATGAAGAAATTGTCGCGTTTCTGGGAGAATGGGGACCGTACCAGAAGTTTATATTTTTCATCTTGAGTTTTAGCACCTTTAGCAACGGTTTTTGCGGACTCTCCTTTGTATTCGTTGGTGATGTACCGGAACACCGCTGCTTAATTCCTGGGAATCTCAACCTCAGTGAAGCATGGAGGAACAGGACAATTCCTCTGATACAAGGTGCCGAACTACAGCATAGTAAATGCACTCGGTACCGGCTGAACGTGATAATGAACCTTTCGGAGACATTCCCCGACCCCGATTTCCTCAACATGTCTGAGATCGAACAGGAACCGTGTCTGGATGGATGGGAGTACAGTAAGGAGCAGTACATCTCCACTATCGTCTCCGAGGTTTGTGACTGGGCAGGTACACTGCTCACACTCAACCACATTTGAAATTAGCCGTGGTGCAATAGTTTTTAAAGAGCGAATGGACGAAGTGCGTTTGAATCCATTCATGAGCCTACAGCTGTAAATTTATCGCCAATACCAGCTCGAGTCAGGGATATTTTTAACGTTTAACCTCGGTTGAGGATTTTTAAGTATTAAACTTCAACCCTGTCGTTAACTCCCTCGATCAGAATTCAAAATGTCCCCTTCTTCCAAGAGGTCTAATTTCATTCAATTTACCGCCCGCTTCTGTTAGTTTAACATTTTCGAAAACTTCATAACCTCCGATTTTTGAAAGGAAGTGATAAAAGAGAGTTTCTTGGTTTTAAGAGTGGGGAATGAATGGAAAAGCTGTCAGGGGAAGGAGAGAAAAGTGTTTTAAGCTCCCGAACAAACTTTTGACTGAGGAATTGTTTACTAAAATGTACTGTAGAACCAGATGGGTTGCATCATCTTTCAATTTATTCATGCATTCCTCTAAACCATCCTTTCTTAACATTCAAGCCCCTGAGGAACTCGTGAAATAATTTTCACGTGTCAGGTCGTCCCTGCATTAAAAAATTATAGCTACAGCTCACAGCACCTTAGCGTGATGAGTAAGTCGTAGATATAATAATCCAAAAATAATTGTCAATGCTCTTTTGAGTAGAGAATCAATCTTTAGCCAACCTTGAAAAAAGGTAGTTAAGCTTAGCTTGCCTTTCTTGAAATTAATCTTTCTTTCCCTTCCATAAATTTGAAAAACTCATAAGGCAAACATAATAAATTTCTGTTAAATAACTAGCTTAAACCAAAATGGGATTTAATTTTTTTCTCAAGATAGGCTCAGTAGATTTAATTTGAATAGTTTGAAAAATGATTTTATGCTATTTACAATATGAAAATTTATTGACAATGTTGAAATGTAAAGTTACTAAAAACCATAAGCCAAAGCAATATGAATAAAAATATAGCCTAAGACACAATTTTATACGAAGTTTTAAAAAATATATTTTCTTACTAAGTGACACCCTTTCTAGCATGTCGCTTCAGACAGTCAGCCATTCTGTCTGGTGCGTAGTGTTAGGATTGGTCTCCTATCGGATTAATCAGGTCACGATAATAACCGTTCCTGACTCGACCCTTGATTTTATGAGGCCGAGGGGCTAGCTCGACGCTCCACCCGGCACGGATGGAAAGCGTGCCCCGGGGGTGGCCCGACATGGATTCGAACTCGGGAGCCTTCACTCCGAAGTCTGGCGCTGATGTCACAGCGCCACCATCCAGCACTGGGTGACATGATCAGGCTCAGACATCTAATGTGAAAATTGTGCTTGTTTTTGCTGCATAACTACTCAGTTCCGGGTTGAACTTGAGATAAGCATACACAGATTTCACTTTCAGCTGAAAGGAGACAATTTCTATCCTTGCTTTTATGCTTGTTAAACAAGAAAAGCTTGCTTACACATGTAAAAAGTTGGGTGAGGTAATCCGGGAGGGAGAGGCTGACATCACAGCCCAAGCTCGATGGGTCCATTCAATGCTCGGAAAATGCACTTCACGCTCCTCACCAGCCTACTGTCCTCCCCTCTGTACAATACAGCACTCACCAATTATCAATGGCATCCCGTATCTCACATGAAAAACTGAGAATGGACACAACCAAATAATCACAGTCCTACTGCACACTGCCATACTAGGCTGAGAGACATCTAATGAGATTGCTAATGGGGCTACACACACACAAAATGCTGGAGGAACATAGTGGGCCAAGGAGCATCCAAGGAAAGGAGTACTGTCGACATTTCGGGCTGAAACCAGTCCTGCTGAAGGGCTTCAGCCCAAAACATTGACAATACTCTTTACCATAGATGCTGCCTGGCCTGCTGAATTCCTCCAGCATTTGTGTGTGTTGCTTGGATTTCCAGCATTTGCAGATTTTCTCTTGTTTGTGATTAGAGTGCTAATGGGGCTGCTCATTCACTGCCCACCACTGCGACCGCTTCGCATGAAGTTCACAAAACAATGATTTTTTTTAATCACAATCTGTCACAGAACCCTTAAGTGACCTCTCATGGAACCCTAGCTTTCCCCAGAACCCTGGCTGAGAAATCCTGAGCTAAAGTATACCCCGTTAATCAAGTGAGGTCAAGATTATTGTCATTTAACTGTATACACATATACCGTCAAATGAGACGATTCTCTGAACCAAGTTGTAAAGCGTACATAATACACATATAATACACAATAACTGAGGAAAGTAAGGATAAATAAACAAAGTTGTTAGCATATGTACGTCTTGAGAGACAATCTTTTCTGATGTTTCTTGGGGTTGTAGTCTTGCAACTATTTGCACTTTCTAGAGTGGCTGTCCAACCCTACTCCAGAGTGACAGGCTCTTTCACAGAGGCTGCAGGTGAAGGAGGAAGGTGCTCTGGGTGATCAACTCTGGCTTTTCTTCTGGCTCTCTTGTTGATGAGCATGTTGGTTCTTGATATCTCTGCACGTTGTACACCACTTTTGACTGCAGCCCTCCATTCTATCTGGCCTTCAACGGTTTCCTCCGAGGTGCTGAGGTCGATGCCTGCCAGCTTCATGTAGTGTTTGCAGACAGCCCTGTAGCAGAGGCATGGTCTCCCTCATGGGCTTTAACCCTCACTCAGCTTGCGTTGCATCACGTCCTTTGGAATGCCTCCCTGGTTCACCTGTTTGATATGGCCCAATCATCTGAGGCGTCTGTGGCTGGGTGTGCTTGGATACTGGCGGTGTCGGCCCGCTGCAGAACCTTTGAGTTGGTGCTTCTGTCTTGCCAGGAGATGTGCAAGGTGTGCCCGAGGCAGCGTAGGTGGAATGAGTTTAGCCTCTTATCTGAAGTATAGCATCCAAGCCTCACTGGCATAGAGGAATGTGCTGAGCACGCACACCTGGCACGTACCCAGCTTTGTTTTCTTTGTGCGCTGTCTGTTGTTCCACACTCTCTTGCTCAGAATGGCCATGACAGCTGCAGCTTTGGCAATCTTGCTGTTTACCTCTGCTTCGAGGGACAGGGAGCTGGTGATGGTCAACCAAAGATAGGTGAAGAAGTCAATTACATAAAGACAGCAACCATCAATGGTGATGTTTGGGGGAGATTCTGCACCCTGGACAGAACAGATAAACAAAGTAAAGTGCATAAATTAAATATTGTGAGGTACAAACAGATTAATCCATAACACTTCGAATGCAATGCAGTAGGAAGTTCAGAAGCCTGGTGGGAACCCTGATAATACTAAGGGCCTTGTTTATGCAGCATTCCTGATAAATATCCCTGATGGCTGGTTGGGAGACCCCTATGATCCTGTCAGCTGCTCTCACAGGCTTTTGTAGGGACTTCCAGTCCAATGCTTGTCTGATCTCATGCCAGAAGAACAGGCAGTTTAATCACTTGTTTCCTAAATTCTTTTATGCAATATGCTGGAAATCCCAAAATATAAAGAATGGTGCTGGAAATATCCAGCATATTAAAGAAGCTCCTCTGTCATGATTTCAAAGGAGACAAGAGTAGCTTGTAAAGCTAGAAGAGAGGGGATGTCTCTGATAGGGCAAAGCTGGGGTTACCATGGAGCAGGGTGTAAACAAAGTAACTGGCCAATGACTGAATGATAGTGGTTAAGAATGAGAAGACAAAAAAAAGGTGGGTTTAGTAAAAGGGGAGAAATTTAAAGAAAATCTGAGGGGCAATTTTGTTTACGCAGAAAATGGTGGTTATATAGAACAATCTTCTGGAGGAGGTGGTGTGGAAAGTTGCATTTACTACATTTAAAAGGCATTTGAACCGATACTTGGACAGAAGTGGAGGGATATAAGCCCAGTGCATGGCAGGCTGTTCAAGAAGGTTCAGTCTCTTGGCATTCAGAGTGAGGCAGTAAAATGGTTTTGACATCGACTTCATGGGAACAGCTAGAAATCAGTCATAGATGGTTGCTTCTCTGTCTGGAGGCCGTAACTTGTGGTGTGCCTCAAGGATCAAAGCTGTGCCCATTGCTGTATGCCATCTACATCAATGATCTGGATGATAATTTGGCAACTTGGATTATCAGATTTGTGTGGTGAATACCAGGAAAGGCTATTGAAGCTTGCACTGGGATCTGGATCAGCTGGAAAAGTGAGCTGAAGAATGGCAGATGGAATCAAAAGCAGACAAGAACGAGGTGTTGCACTTTGGGAGGACAAATCAGAGTAGGTCTTAGACAATGAATGGTAGGACATTGGGAATACAGATCCATAATTCCTTGAAAGTGGTGTCACAGGTAGAGAGGGTGGTAAAGAGAACTTTTGGTATATTTGCCTTTATAAATCAAAATACAGGGTGCAAGAGTCGGGAGTCGGGATGCTAAACTGAAGTTGTATAAGACATGGGCAAGTCCTAATTTGGAGTGTTGTGTGCTGTTCTGGTCGTCTTTCTACAGGAAAGTTAAGAATATGACTGAAAGAGTACAGAGAAAAGTTGCTAGGTATAGATAAGGTAAATGATCACAGTTTTGTTCCTAGAATAGCGGAGCCTAAAACTAGAGGGCATAGATCTAAGGTGAGAGGAGGAAAGATTTAAAAGGGAACTGAGAGGCAATTTTTTCAGAGGATCACGGGTCAATGGAATGAGCTTTTGGAGGAAGCAGGGTATAATTACAATGTTTTAACAATTGGTACATGGATGGAGAAAGTTTAGAGAAATATGGGCCAAATACAGACAAACGGGACTGCCTCAAAAGAGGTATCTTGCTCTGAAACACCTGATATTTCATATCAGAGGAAGTACAGGTAGGTGCTAAGTAAAGGATAAATCAAAGGGACAAAGATCAAATCAAGTAGATTTGTCTCTTTGCTCCCTTAATATAATTTCCTATTTAAATAAAAGAGCCTTTTCTCATGAGAAATTCATTCCATTTTGTATTATAGAAGTTGTAATGTGTTTGTAGTCCAGGGTCTCTTTTCTCGGTAACATCTGCAAAGCTGGTTGATGCACTTAAGGCTGAAGTTGTAAGGAATAACCATGCATTAAAGTATTAGGGACTGAAACGTTACCCTAGATGATATGCTACGTAATGTTTCACTGTATGTTGGAATAACGGAAGAGATCTCGGCAGCAGGATTCAGAAGATGTTTTCAAAAAAGAAAGCAAGTGGGGCAGGAGTAGATATCCTTGATGTTGTTCAATAGTCATTGGCCCTTGGAAAGAAATTATGTGTTGACTCAAATTTGCTATAAGAAATGAGAATTTGCCATAAGAACATGAGAATAGGGGTAGTTGTGAGGGTCCACTACACAATAAGATCATTGCTGATCCTTTGTCAGTTTGAACTCACTTGATCCAGATTGTCCTTGATTCCATCAACAAAAATATGAGTTGTTACATTATCTTACAACAACTTGACTACACATAATGATAGAGGAAGCCAGCAGACCAGGCAGCATCTATGGAGGGAATAGATGATGTTTGGGCTGAGACCCTACATCAGGACATCATTTTCCTCCATAGATGATGCCTCACCTGCTAAGTTCTCCAGTATTTTGTGTATGTTGGTTCAGGTTTCCAGCATCTACAGCCTCACTGTGTGTCTCCGTTAACATATGGACTTGCTGAATCTACTCCAGGTTTTCTAGGGCAGCCCAGAAGAAGATGGAATAGATTCTGCAGATGCTGAAAATCTCTGGCAATGCATACAAATGGTAGAGGAACTCAACAGGTCAGGAAGCATCTTATAGAGGCAAACGGATCATCAATATTTTGGGTCAAGACCTTTCATGAGGTCTAGAAAGGAAGGGGGAAGACAGGAGGTTCTCCACCTCCTTCCCTTTATTCCATTGTCTACTGTCTTCTCACATCAGATTCATTTCTCTTCCAAACTTTACTTCTTCAAACTATCACCTTCCAGCTTCTCACATTGTTACATTTCACTCCCTCACCCCCACCTACCCACCTCCTTACTTGGAATCAACTATCATCTGCCAGCTTGTGATCCTCGCAATCCCTCCAGCTTTTTATTCTGGCTCCTTCCTCCTTGCTTTCCAGTCCTGATGAAGGATCTCAGCCTGAAACATCAACTGTTAATTTCCCTTTATAGACACTGTCTGATCTACTGGGTTCCTCCAGCATTTTCTATGTGCAGCCCAGAATAAATCACTTACTTTCTGGTCCAAATGAATGTGCTCCAGCCTTCCAGGTCCATCTGCAAGCAATCACTGTCCTTCCAGCCCAGGTCACTCCATTCCAGGATCCCAGGATCCCAGGACTGACCAGACACAGCCGCTTACCACAGAAGCATGGTAAGAGGTCTGTACTGCAACTGAGACTGAAACAGCATAGGTTCAAATTCCCTATCCGCACTGTACTACTAGTTAATGCCAGGCTGCTAAGAACAAAGTTGATGAATTAAGGGCAAAACTGACCTCCCAAAAAGAACTGAGGAACTGCTTTGTGCTCTGTTTTACAGAAACATGGCTTATTCCTCTTCACAACAGCCTTGATACAGGATGCCCTGAGGGTCTCTTCTTTTTCAGCGCAGCTAGCACCTTTAACCAGTCCAACCAAGAATGTGTTCCAAAATACTACCAGTATGTCTCCTGTCTCACCTGGGGACCAGACACCTTTGACTAAAGTGCCTACCCAGACAACCCACACCTACACTTTGGAAAAGCAGACCTCCAGGCTGTGCTCTTTCTCTCTGCATACACACTGAAGCTGAAACAGGATCCAGTACAGAAAGTCATTCAGTGCTGGTCAAAAGAAACAGACGATCTTCCACACAACTCTTCTGAGTCAGTAGGCTGGTCCATATTTAAAGACTCAACAAGCAGCCTAGGATGTATACCACAAACATGGGAAATTCTGCAGATGCTGGAAGTCCAATGCAACACACACAAAATACAGGAGGAATGCAGCAGGCCAGGCTACATCTATGGATGTAAACAGCCGATATTTCAGGTCAAAACCTTTCATCATGACTGATGAAGGGTCTCCGCCCAAACCATCGACTGTTTACTCTTTTGCATAGATGCTACCTGACCTGCTGAGTTCCTACAGCAGTTTGTGTGTGTTGCTTTAGATGTGTATATCACCATTGCCATGGACTTTATCAGCAAGTGTGTTGAGGGCTACGTACCAAGGCAAAAATCCATGTTTTTCCAAATCAGAAACCATGGATGAACTGGGAAATTCACTCCAACTGAAGACTAGCACTGCAGTATTCAAATCAGGCAGCTCTGACTTGTATTAGCCATTGTAAAGCTATCAGGGATGGCAAGAGATAATGCCACTCCAAAATTGAGTACCCCCTCTTGCCAGGGTGCTCTCAACACAGCTTCTATCCTGCTGTTAAATATTCAACATTCAAGATTCAAGATTATATATATAAGAACAAACCTATTAAACACAATGTACAAATAAGTGTGGAGAGTGGCTGTATATAAATAAGATTAGCTTATATACAGTACAGTACATTGACTGATTGCTTGTACGTAAGGTGACACTGACAGGAAATGATGAAGTGACAAAGTGTCTCTTGGCAAGAGGAGCTCTTCTAGATTGCAGCAGGACATATGAAAACATGTAGGACATGACTGTATCAGTGTAGGTATGAGGTGTGGAGTGTAAGCATAAAGTGGCGGTACATGGGGGCTGGGGGCAAAGTGTGTTGAAGGGTTATAGAGAGGAATGGCTGATGTCGATATATTGCTGGTGGGTTACTGTATGGAGGTGTTGGTCAGCCTGAGGGCTTGGGGATGTAAATGTTTTTGAGTCTAGTGGTCGTGGTGTGCATGCTGTATAACCTCTTCCCTGACTGAAGTGGGACAAACAAGCAGGGTAATGTTGGCCTTTTTCTGGCATCTTTCTGTATATGTGCCCTTGATGGCAGGTAGGCTAGCGTACATTGTAGAGCTGTCACGTCTGCCGCAATGCAGCATTTCAGGAAGTGCTATTAAGAATATTGAATCATTTCTAAGTATGATGAGATGGGCTCTTGACCTCACAATCCACCTCGTTTTGACCTTTCACCTTATTGTCTACCTGCACTATACTTTCTCTGTAACTGCAACACTTCATTCTGCACTGTTATTGTTTTACCTTATACTACCTCAACGCACTGTTGTAATTAATTGATCTGTATGAACAGTATTACGCAAGATAAGTTTTTCATTATACTTTGGTATATGTAATACTAATAAACCAAATTTCCAATTTACCAGCCTTGAATATATGCAACTAAACATTCTCAACATGGTAAGGAAGTGATTTCCAAGGAATCACCATCTCGGAAGAAATTGTTTCTGTATATCTATCCTCATTGACAATTGCCTTATATTTAGGCTATCTCTCAAGTTCTAGACCTCCCCAGCCAAGGGAAACAACCTCTCATAATCCTAGAATCTTGGATACTTAAATCCCAATGCAATATGAACAATGAGATAAACACATTTAATTATTTCTGGTTATGCATATTATTGAACTAAAATTATTCATAACACTGTCAAAAGAAAAGCAATGTAATTTTACAGCTATTCCATATTCTTCAAAGGTGCCATAGAATGTTTCATATCTGTCAAAGAAAACAGCTGGATTCACAAGTTTATCAATTCATCCAAAACATATCATGACATGGCATTTTTAACTTGTCATGGGACATTGCTCATATTATAACACTAATTAAGTTCCAAAAAACTGTAACTTTATAATCTCTGAGGCCACATTACAGGCAAAGATAGTTGTGGCAATGGGAGTTGTTTCTCATTCTGGAAGAAAATATATAGTTCACATAACTGTATATGCTTTAGATTATTAAATGAGATTTGAAGCTCTAGACTAATGGTTTGGACATTTGTTTGTCACTTTTGAGACTCATCAAAGAAGTTGACTGAGATTTGCACCTGTTTTGAAAGTCCATAGTGCATGGATTTAGATCCAATATAATGTAGCACATATTTGGACCCCTCATTTTCTTCTTGTTTCTTTTTAGTGGGACTTGGTATGTAAAGATGATTGGAAAGCTCCGTTTTCTGTGTCGATGTTCTTTGCAGGCGTGCTGGTTGGTTCCCTTGTTTCTGGCCAATTATCAGACAGGTGAGTTATCTCCTTTATTTAGTTTTGCCCCAAGGTAGTTTTTATTGTCATTCTTATTTGCTATTTGTAAGAGCTACTATGTTTTTGAGTTAAAGTTCAACGTTAAAAGTTCAGAGTAAAATCTATTATCGAAGTACACATACAGCTATATCATTATATCCAACCCTGAGATTCATTGTCATGCAGATATACTCAGTAAATGCATAGAATAATAACTGTAACAGAATCAATGAACGCACACACCAACTTGGGCTTTCTACCACTGTGCAGAAAACAACACACTGTGCAAATACAAAAATAAGTAATTAATAAATAAATAAATCAGCAATAAATATCAAGAACATGAGAGAAGAGTCTTTGAAAATCAGTCCATAGGTTGTGGAAACATTTCAATGTGGGGCAAGTGAAGTTGAAGGAAGTTATCCATTTTGTTCAAGAGTCTCATGATTCAGCAGTCGTGAGTGCAAATCAAATTTGCTTAATTGAGTGTAGGCCTCTTTGTGATAATGAGAAACCATGAAATTCATTACATCATTTGATTTTAAAATATAGTTTTACATTCAAAGTAACTATTGATCATTGATCCAATGGGAGGTTGGTCAAGAAGTTCCAGTTGCTCGCCATTCAGGATGGAGTAGTAAATTAGATTAGACATTAGCTTTGAGGGAGAAGTCAATCAGTGATAGTAGAGGGTTGTCTCTCTTACTGGAGGCCTGTGACTAGTGGTGTGGTGCAGGGACTGGTGCTGTATCCTTTGTTGCTTGTCATCTTTATCAATGATCTGGATAATAATGTTGTTGAGTGGATCAATAAATTTGCAGATGACCCCCAAGGTTGGGGGTGTAGTGGCCAGCGAGGAAGACAAGAATGTTGATAGATCTGTTATCAAAAGTCTGTCTGTCAACATTCTTGTAAATTTTGTCTGTATTCTTTCAACCTTGTTTACACCTTTCCTTTTGAAAGGGAACCAAAACGGCACACAATACTCCAAATTAGGCCTCGCCAACGTCTTATACACTTCAACATAACATCCAATCATTTGTCTTCAACCTATAAAAGAATGAGTAGGTTAGGACTGTAATCCTTGGAACGTAGAAGATTGAAAGGAGATTTGATGGAAGTATACAAAATGATGAATGGTATAGATAGGGTAAATTCAAGCAGATGTTCTCCACTGTGGCTGGTTGCGACTACAACCAGAGGTTATAGGTTAAGGCTGAAAGGTGGAAAGTTTAAGGGAAATATGAGGGGAAACATCTTCACTCAGATGGTCATGAGAGTGTACAATGAGCTGCCAGCACAAATGGTGCATGCAAGCTCGATTTCAACATTTAAGAGAGGTTTGGATAGGTACGTGGGTGGTAGAGGTACGGGGGGCGGGGGGCGGGGGGGTGTGCTATGGTCCCAGTAGTGCAGGTGGATGGGAGTAGGCAGTTTAAATATTTTCTGCAAAACAGGCCAAGGGGCCTGTTTCTGTTCTGTCCTTATCTATGACTCTATGAAATGTCGACGACAGTGCACTAAGCAAGCATATTCCTTTGACTTAAGGTCAAAGGAAAATGGCTGGGTTATCTGCTTCAGTTAATCATTATGTGAAAATATTATGCCAGAAAGCACTTGCTGCTGTAGATGAAACATGAGATGTTGGATTATATTTTAGGTCCAGAATGGGACTACGTGTGATCATCAGCAGACTTCCCCATTCCTGACATTATGCAAACAGAAAATCATTCATAATGACTGAATGCTGCCTCATTAAGAAATACTGCTGCATTATCCTGTGGCTATGATAAATGGCCTCTGGATAGCCAGAGTATAATATTTGTTAGCTGTAGCTTCAGCCACTTTAAAGGTTTTCACTGTGAGCTTTGCTATCTGACACCGATGTGCTACATTTGAGCTGAGGACAGTTACACTTTTCTGATATTCATCCACTGCAATATTAAAAGTAGATGGACATGTATCATCTCACCAAGCATAGCTCCACCTCTTCTACACTGATGATCTTTGAGGCCAGGGTTTTGGGTTTTGATCCCAACTCCTTGGTTTCTCTTCTTATTATTATCTTGTTTTATTTTTTTTTCTTTCACAGGGTATGGATAATGCTAGCATTGCTATCAATTAATTGTCAATTCTGGATTGTCCCAAAATGAAATTGCAGTTAACCTTTGGATATACATTGCTGTGGGTTCTATTGCGGTCAAGATCTGAAACCTTAAGTGTCAATCATCTTGGTGGGTTTGGAGTCAAATAAAGACCCAACTGTGTAAGGAAAGCAGATTTCCTTTTCCTAAACAACAGGAATTCTGCAGATGCTGGAAATTCAAGCAACACACATCAAAGTTGCTGGTGAACGCAGCAGGCCAGGCAGCATCTGTAGGAAGAGGTGCAGTCGACGTTTCAGGCCGAGACCCTTCGTCAGGACTAACTGAAGGAAGAGTGAGTAAGGGATTTGAAAGTTGGAGGGGGAGGGGGAGATCCAAAATGATAGGAGAAGACAGGAGGGGGAGGGATGGAGCCAAGAGCTGGACAGGTGATAGGCAAAAGGGGATACGAGAGGATCATGGGACAGGAGGTCCGGGAAGAAAGAAAAGGGGGGGGGGACCCAGAGGATGGGCAAGAGGTATATTCAGAGGGACAGAGGGAGAAAAAGGAGAGTGAGAGAAAAAATGTGTGCATAAAAATGAGTAACAGATGGGCCACCTCCCCCTCGTACCCCATCTGTTACTTATTTTTATGCACACATTTTTTTCTCTCACTCTCCTTTTTCTCCCTCTGTCCCTCTGAATATACCTCTTGCCCATCCTCTGGGTCCCCCCCCCCTTGTCTTTCTTCCCGGACCTCCTGTCCCATGATCCTCTCGTATCCCCTTTTGCCTATCACCTGTCCAGCTCTTGGCTCCATCCCTCCCCCTCCTGTCTTCTCCTATCATTTTGGATCTCCCACTCCCCCTCCAACTTTCAAATCCCTTACTCACTCTTCCTTCAGTTAGTCCTGACGAAGGGTCTCGGCCTGAAACGTCGACTGCACCTCTTCCTACAGATGCTGCCTGGCCTGCTGCGTTCACCAGCAACTTTGATATGTGTTCCTTTTCCAACGTACATTTGTGAATGTACAGAGGAGGAAGAAGATGCTCAGCAAAGCCATATTATCAGTGAAATCAGTAGTAATGGCTTCATTGTTCACCTTGGCTTTGTCTGCTGCAAAAGGCAAGGTCTCCCAGTGATCACCCATTTCAATTTGACCCCATTCTTATGTCTGTCCTCTACTGCTGCAATGAAACCAAGCTCAGGTTGAAGGAGCAAGACTTCATATTCCATCTGGGTAGCCTCCAGTCTGATGGCATGAACATCAATTAATCTAACTTCCAATAAGTGCTACACCTCCTCTGTTTTAATGCTCCCTCTCTCATGCCTTCTCTTATCATCTTCCCATCTCCCTCCTCTGGTGCTCCTCCTCTTTCCCATTCTTCCATGGTCCATTGCCGCCTCCTTCAGCCTTTTACCTCTTCCATTATCACCTCCCAGCTCCTAACTGAAACTCTTTTCCCGCCCACCCAACTTTCTCCTCTCCTACCACCTGCCAGTTTGTGCTCATTCCCCTCCTCTACCTTTTTTATTCAGGGTTCTGCCTTCTTCCATCAGTCTTGATGAAGAGTCAACTGTTTATTCCGCTCCATAGATGCTGCACCACTTGTTGAGTTCCTTCAGCATTTTGTATGTTTTGCTCAATAGTCAGGTTGTTTCTGCAGGCAAAGGCATGATTTTATTCTATGTATTTTACATGACTGTTGCTGCAAAGAATTTCAAAGAGGAAAGATTAAATTACATGAGCCTCTTCCAATAGCACAGGCTGAAAGAAGGATGTAATCAACTGGTAGATTGCTGGGAAAGAGGGAAGTTATTACAAACCAGCACTTCAGTAGTGGCAAACTTTGGATTACAACTAACACCAATGACAAGTGAATAACACTCAGTGGCCACTATTTTAGGCACTTCCTGTACGTAATAAAGTGGCCACTCAGTGCACGTTTGTGGTCTTCTACTGCTATAGCCCATCTGTGTCAAGGTTTGATGTGTCAGCTATTTGGAGATGCTCTTCTGCAACCATAGTTGTAATGCATTGTTAGTTAAGTTACTGTCACCTTCCTGTCAGCTTGAACCAGTCTAGCCTTTCTCCTCTGACCTCTTTCATCAACAGGGCATTTTTGCCCATAATGTGGCAGCAATTCAAAGCACGAAGGCATACAAACATAGTCAAGAGGTTGAGTGATTGCTCAGACCAACATCAGAATGGTGAAGAAATGTAATCTATGTGTCTTTGACACTGGAATGGTTATTGGGGCCAGACAGACTGGTTTGAGTATCACCAAAATTGCTGATCTCCAGGATTTTTATGCATAACAGTCTCTAGAGCTTAGAGTGGTGTGAAAAACAAAAAAAAAAAATCCAGTGAATGGCAGTTCTGTGGGCAGAAATGCCTTGTTAGTGAGAGGTTGGAGGAAAATGGCAAGACTGGTTCAAGTTGGCATGAAGGCAACAGTAACTCATATAACCATGCATTATCACAGTAGTGTGTAGAAGAGCATTTCTGAATGCACAGTACACCAAACCCTGAAGTGGATGGGCTACAGCTGCTGAAGATCCTGAACATGTACTGAGTGGCCATTTTATTAGGTACAGGAGGTACTAATAAAGTGGCCACTGAGTCTATGTTAAGTCTCGTCTCAAAGGGAAAGAGAAGAGAAAATACATTCATAAGTTTTCAAAAGTGGTAAAACTCTTGGGCAACAGTTCATCATCATCATCATTATGGACCATCTTGTATGATGTAGAAATCATGGTCTATCCATGACCATGATTGCTCTTGGCAAATTTTTCTACAGGAGTGGCTTGTCTTTGCTATCTGGGCAGTGTCTTTACAAGATGGGTGACTCCAGCTGTTATAAAGAAGATGTAACTATGCTTGCCTTCATTAGTCAATGCATTGTCTTCAAGTGTCACAAAATAAAGTTACAGCTTTATAAAGCTCTGCTTCGGCCACATCAGAAACGTTGCAATAATTTCTGGTTGCCCCATTATAGGAAGGATGTGGATACTGT
The DNA here is from genome assembly GCF_963921235.1 of Mobula hypostoma. Lineage (NCBI taxonomy): Eukaryota > Metazoa > Chordata > Chondrichthyes > Myliobatiformes > Myliobatidae > Mobula > Mobula hypostoma. Next base: position 34,726,404 of record NC_086103.1, on the reverse strand, counting down.
AGAGAAGGTTCTGAAGAGACTTCCCTGGTTGCTCTTGGATTAGAAGACATGTGCTATAAGGAGAGCGTGGAAGAAATGGAGTTATTTTCCTTGGGGTGGTGGAAGCTAAGGGGAAATTTAGTAGAAGCTATTAAAATGAAAAATATAGGTAGATCATCAGTACTTTTTTGTCCCAGGACCAAAATGCCTAACAGTAAAGGGTATGCATTTAAGATGAGAGGGAGACATTTCAAAGGAGGTGTCTGGGGAAAGATTTTTTACAATAGAGTGGTGGGTGCCGGGAATGCACTGGTAGGGGTGGTGCCAGAGGCAAATATGACTGAGGTGTTAAAGAGACTTTCAGATAAGTACATGGAAATGTAGAAAATAGAAGGATATGGATGTGGGCAGACTGAAAAGATTAGTTTGATTAGACATCATTAGCTTAGTTATTCAACATAATGTTGTGGGCCAAAGGGCCTGTTCTTGTGCTGTTCAATGTTCCAGAAAATCTTAAATCAGAATACAGAAAGCTAATTTTGGTGTGGGGAATAAATATCAGTGTGAGAATGTTTGGTTGGCAGCAAGCATACAGACTTATTTAGATTTAACAAAGTTGAGGGAAAGCACAAACATAGGTCGAAAATACAAATTTTCAATTAGAGCAAAAATACTAGATAGAGCTGCAGCAAAAGTTGACTGGAAAAATCTCTATAAAGTTAATTGGTGATAGTGTGGGACATATCCAAGTACACGGCAGAGTTCAGAGCAGATACATTCTCAGTACAAAGAAGGCTGGAGCTTCCAATTCTACAAAGCGCTGAAGGTGGAGAAGTACTCTGGATTGAGTGAGGCAGTGAATGCTTAAGCTCACTATTAATGTTCTGCAATACTGCAACCCTAAACGTAGGAACTGCAAACTGTCCATCAATATATTACCAGCAAGTAAAATCAAAGAAAGCCCGAAGATTTTTCATTTTATAAATACTGCACATGGGAAAGATGAAGAGGTCTTGAAGAGAGATTTTAGGGAGCTAGGGTAGGTCTGCCAGAGGACACAGAAATACAGGACCACCAGGGTAGTAATATCTGGATTGCCGACTGCCCCACAATAGTGAGGCAAGAACAGGGTAATTTGACAGATGAAAGTGTGGCTGAGGATCTGGTGCATGGGGAAGGGTTTCAGATTTATGGATCATTGGAATCTCTTCTGGGGAAAGTAGGGCCTGTACAAAAGGGACGGGTTACACCTGAACCAGAAGGGGACCAATGTCAATGTGGGCAGCTTTGCTGGAGCTGTTCGGGAGGGTTTAAACTAATTTTGTAGGGGCATGGGGACTGGACTGGTTGGGCAGAGAATGTGGTAGTTTATTACAAAGAGAGGATGTGTGTGAGACTGCTAGCAAGGAGAGGCTGGTGAAAGGGAAAAATTGCAGTCAACAGGATGAGTTGCAATGGAAAAGGCAGACAAAATTGAAAAGGGTGAATACAAGACTGAAGGCATTACATTTGAATGCACGCAGTGTACGGAGTAAGGTAGATGAACTTGAAACATAGGTACAGATCGGTATGTATGATGTTGTAGGCATCACTGAATCATGGCTGAAGAAGATTATAGCTGGGACATTAATGTCCAAGGTTACACATTGTATCAAAAGGATAAGCAAATAGTCAAAGGGGAATGCATGGCTCTGTTAATAAAACATGAAATCAAATCATTAGAAAGAGATGACATAGGGTTGGAAGGTGGAGAATTCATTGTGGGTAGAGCTAAGGAACTGCAAGGGTAAAAAGACCCTGATGGGAGTTATATATAGACCCCCAAACAATAGTAAAGATGTGATCTACAAATTACAAAGGGAGATAGAAAATACATGTGAAAAGGGCAAGGTTACAATAGTCACTGGGGATTTTAATATATATGCAGGTAGATTGGGAAAATCAGGTAGGTGCTAGATCCCAAGAGGAATCTGTAGTACGTCTATGAGATTGCTTTTTAGAGCAGCTCATGGTTGAGCCCAATAGGAGATCTGCTATTCTGAATTTTGTGTTATGCAATGAACCAGAATTGATTAGAGAGACTAACAGAAAGGAATCCTTAGGGAGAAGTGGTCATACTACAATAGAATTCACCCTGAGGTTTGAGAAGGAGAAGCTAAAGTCAGATGTATCATTATTATGGTGGAGTAAAGGAAATTTCTAAGGCATGAGAGATGAGCTGGCCGTAACACCTTCTCTATAGTCATAGTCATAGTCATACTTCATTGATCCCGAGGAAAATTGGGTTTCGTTACAGTTGCACCAACCAAGAATAGAGTATAAATATAGCAATATAAAACCATAAAAAATTAAATAATAATATGTAAATTATGCCAGGAAATAAGTCCAGGACCAGCCTAATGGCTCAGGGTGTCTGACTCTCCAAGGGAGGAGTTGTAAAGTTTGATGGCCACAGGCAGGAATGACTTCCTATGACGCTCTGTGTTACATCTCGGTGGAATGAGTCTCTGGCTGAATGTACTCCTGTGCCCAACCAGTACGTTATGTAGTGGATGGGAGACATTGTCCAAGATGGCATGCAACTTGGAAAGCATCCTCTTTTCGGACACCACCGTTAGAGAGTCCAGTTCCATCCCCACAACATCACTGGCCTTACAAAAAGCCAGGAGGTTTATTCAAAAGGTTCAAAGGAACATCTAAACAAGCCTGATGCATTTTGGAAACAAGTCCTGTGGACTGATGAAGTTGAAGTAGAACTTTTTGGCCGCAATGAGCAAAGGTATGTTTGGACAAAAAAAGGTAGAGAATTTCATGAAAAGAACCCCTCTCCAACTGTTAAGCACAAGAGTGGATCGATCATGCTTTGGGCTTGTGTTGCAGCCTGTGGCAAAGGGAACATTTCACTGCTAGAGGGAAGAATGAATTCAATTAAATACCAGCAAATTCTGAAAGCAGACATCACACCGTCTGTAAAAAAGCCAAAGATGAAAAGAGGATGGCTTCTACAACCAGATAATGAACCTAAGCACACCTCAAAATCCACAATGGACTACCTCAAGAGGCGCAAGCTGAAGGTTTTGCCATGGCCCTCACAGAGCCCAACCTAAACATCATCGAGAATCTGTGGATAGACCTCAAAAGAGCAGTGCATGCAAGACAGCCCAAGAATCTCACAGAACTAGAAAGCCTTTTGCAAGGAAGAATGGGTGAAAATCCCCCAAACAAGAATTGAAAGACTCTTAGCTGGCTACAAAGAGCATTTACAAGCTGTGATACTTGCCAAAGCGGGTGTTACTAAGTTCTGCCATGCAGGGTGCCCAAACTTTTGCTTTGGGCCCTTTTTCTATTATTTTGAAACTGTAAAAGATGGAAATAAAAAAAGTTTTCTTGCTTAAGATATTAAAGAAATGTGTCATCTTTAACTTTATGCCTTTTGGAAATCAGTTCATCTTTTACTCGCTTAGCTATTCACAGTAACATAAATTTTGACCAGGGGTACCCGTACTTTTGCATGCCACTGTTTACTAGTTCAATTCAGGATATAGAGGACATTTATAGGGATTCAAAAGGGAAAAAAGAGTTCAAGTGCCAGAAATTGGGGAAAAAAATTGCAGAAAATATTAGAAATTTGCAGGTAAGGAAGTATCTTTGGAGAGAGAAGCAAAATCATTTCCTTGAAATATTAAAGTATTTTCCACAATTGTAGCCTGAACTGTTGACTATTTCCAACATTCTCTATAATTGGTTACTTCTGCTTTACATCGCTGTTGCCAGGGTTGGAGAAATTAGTATGAGGAAACATGGGCTAGGTTGGAATTATCTTTTTATAGGATAGAGGATGTGGAAAGCATATCTGATTGTGGTATCACACATAAAAGTTGCTGGTGAACGCAGCAGGCCAGGCAGCATCTATAGGAAGAGGTACAGTCTAGAAAGTCTCACCTTTGTCAAATGATAACGATGTGCAATTTAAAATTGAATCAATGAATGGCTAGCACAAATTGAAGAAGAGTTAACCAACTTCAAAATCTGCATCCAATCCTCCGTCATAAAAGTCAAATTGAGTTCCTTTTCCCAAACCTGTTTAATCTTAGATAAAGGATGCTTATCCCATTGTAATAATAAATTATAAATTCTTCCAATAGAACCTTGATCGAAGGATTCATACTCATAATAGTATCTAACACGTCAGCCTCCAATATGTAAGGAAAAATATTTAAATGTTTTTGTAAAAAATGTCCAACTTGAAGGTATTGCAGAAAGTGTGATAAATGTAATACTGAGATAGCTACACTGACACATATGTTTTGGTCCTGTTCTATATTAGAACAGTTTTGGAAGTCAGTTTTTTCAACAACTTCTAAAGCACTTAAAATTAATCTACAACCTAATGAATTAACTGCTTTTTGGAATAATTCCTCAAAATATTCATGGTATTTCTGTGTCTGACCAACATGTTATTGAGTTTGTTACATTGATAGCTAGGAGGGCCATTTTGATGAAATGGAAGGATACATCAGCTCCCACTTTGTCACAATGGTTCTCTCAAGTGATGCTATGTCTTAGTTTGGAGAAAATTAGAAGTCGAACCTTTGAATCTTTATTTGATTTTGAGAAAAGATGGGGCTCATTTGCTCATTATTATCATTTAAGCTAATTGACAGAGTTTTTCCACAATCTAATTGTAAATTTTTTGGTATATTTTCTTTTCTTGCTGGCGGTTTGATGTATATTTTTAGAAGCTTTCTGTATGATGCATGGCTCCGGGGTTGTACACCTAATGGGGTTTTTTTCTCACTTTTTCTGCCTAGTAGGTTTTTTTTGTTATCACAAATTTTTTTCAATCTTTAAGGTAATGTCTTTTTTGAGACATTGTAAGTGTTGTTACTTCAAGGTACTCATGTTATTTCTTTTGTATAATATAACAATAAAAAGATTTGTAAAGAAAGGAAGAGGTACAGTCAACGTATCGGGCCGAGACCCTTCCTGAAACATCGACTGTGTCTCTTCCTATAGATGCTGCCTGGCCTGCTGTGTTCACCAGCAACTTTTCTGTGTGTTGCTTGAAATTCCAGCATCTGCAGATTTCCTCGTGTTTCTGATTGTGGTTTATGAGGTTTAGAATGAGTGGAAGTCAGGTAACCCAACTCAGGAGGCAACACAGTTTTAAGGAAATGACTGTTTGGTGATGTTGACAGGTAATAAGAACCTACAGCCCTAGAGATAATTGGAGCAGAACCCATCATGTACTAAAAGTTACCAGACCTATCATAGATCATTGGGCTACAAGTGAAGTCACAAGCAAGAGTCCTGTCCTAATAAAGGGTCTCAGCCTGAAACGTTGACTGCTTACTTTTTTCCATAGGTGCAGCCTGGCCTGCTGAGCTCCTTCAGGATTTTGTGTGTGTTAAAATTGAAGTCAACTTGGTCTTTCATACAAGGTATATTAAGAACATTATAGGTTGAAATATTCCCTTCAATACTTTATTATTATGTGATAGGTATATTCACCAAAAGCCATCTTTGAGGCATTCAGCGAGGTCATACCAAAAATTAAGTTGGAATCTAGAGATTCACTGTGCATAAGTAAGATCCAGCTTAATTTCTAGTCTATCCTTGCTGAATTCCTGGTTTCGTATGATGACTGTGTAATGCCCTGGTTGAGATTTTTACTGCTATGCTGTAGGTACTTCATTTTAGCAGTTACGTAAAAGCAGATTAGAATGTTTTGGTTTTGGCTATCCCTTTCCCTATACCATCATAAACGGAATTAGAATTGCAACATCTTGCAATATTATATTGGGCTCTTCCTGACGGGTGGTACTCACGGTAGGAAGCATCCTTCTTCCTGATGAACATATTCACCTTTAATGTTAGTTCCCTTCGGTGTTGATTGGGATTCGAAAGCTAGGTCCCAGTAATATGTCAAAGCTCGTCGCATTCGATTTCGGTATGTCAGGCCAATCCATATTATTACTTTTAATCCTGTTGGCTAACTTAGTTGGTAAACACTTGAGCAGTAGGGCATTAAACTGGGGGAGCGGATTCCATTATTAGAGGCTTGGTCTCCTGCGAAAGTGCCATAGCAGGCCATAAATCGCTCCCAATAGTCTGGTCCTGATTTCCCAGGCTTAGGTTTGCATTCAAGTACTTTAGTGATATTACAGGTTGTTGGAGAGCCTTCTCCAAGGCTTGAATAATCCGGACTGTCTGTCTGTTCATTCTCATTATGGATTCCCACCGGTAACTCCTGATAGGTTTGGTATCTTAATTCTGCCTTCCATTTTCACCCCCCCGCCCAACATCAGATGAGAGAATCAGCAGCAAAGACCAAATAAATCTTGCGGGGTCGCATTATACATTTGTATAGTACTGCGGACATACTATGCAAACTGTGCTGGTTTTTCTTTTCTGTCGGGGGCCTGATTCACGATCGTTACCATCTCTTGAGGCTTCCAGGGTGCATACGAGGCTGTCCCTCCTCGGCTGCTCGTGGACTGGGCAGCTTTTGGGTAGGCAATTGTCTCTGTGGAGCCCTTAACTCTAGGGTTTTATTGGATTCTTCCCTCCCTGTCTCAGATTAATCCCTGGTATTCCCTTTCTGGATCTCAGGATACAGGGAGCCTTCCCTTTCCTGCCGCTGCTGTTTTACCCGAGCGGCCGCCGTATCAAGTACTGGGAGGATTGGGGTTCGGAAGTACTGGGTGCACTCGGCCTCTGGTAAGGTGGGGAATAAGGTGGGTGCCCAATCCTCATCACGGTCACTGTCCTTAAACAGGGTCGGTATGCCAGATATGGGTTCGGGATCCCGTATTGGCCCTAGATCTTCGCGTGCGGCACTGCCAATTTTAAACCTTCCTTTCTGTCTATATCTGCTTTTACCTGTTTTCTTTATTTTTTGTTATCTCTTTATTCTCCCTTCTACCCATTAGCACTCCGCCTGCAGTGTCTCCCAACTCTTGGGAGTCCCTTCTGCTGTACATACCTCTATCTCTTTATCACATGCATTATTCCTCCAGCTGGCCAGTAAGGTACCATTCCATTTAATATGGGCTCTCCCTTTCCATTCTTTAATCAATAATTTCCACTTTTTACCGCAGTTCTTTTCCCAAATGTACTGCTCATTTCCCCTGGTGGCCACACTGTTTCCCTACGTAAACACGAGGAATTCTGCAGATGCTGGAAATTCAAGTCTGATGCCAAACCAAGTTATCAGACGATTGATGCTAATGAGAGAAATAAGGGAGACAATGGAGAAATGTTCAAAATGTTAATGAGAGAGGAGAGAGTGATTAATGGAAAAGAAACACAATTCAGAATATTGACAGACCAGTTGCTTTGAACCTGAACTGTTTGAAGTTTGATGGACAGGTGAAACCCCAGCAGGGGGATAAAAAGAACAGGTTCGCTAAGGCACAGGACACACCACGAGATCATGAGATAACGAGACCCTGGAAGAGCAGTGTGGCCCCACAAATTGGTGGGGGTTTGGATGTCCGGTTCGTGGGAACCGACCATAGACTAACAGGGTGTAAAGGTACGATTGGTGGCAACCGAGTGTGTGTGTCCGCCCCTGCCTGGGTGCCGGGTTCACCGTGGAAGAACGGTCATATCCGGAATGGAGGGATCACAGTTGGCAACCACAGCGGGATAGAAGACATAAAAGGATCCACCCGAAAACCAGCTGCGAAGACATCAAAGGTCTGCCTGAATCAAATTGCACCCACCCCTCTCCAATGGCAGAATGGCGATTACTGTGAACTGTACTAAGCTGAACTGAACTCTGCATCACTTAAGACTGATCATTTTACCCCTAGACTGTGACAGAGCTTGGTTTGACTCCTATTACCCTAGCTCTGTGTACATGTGTGTATTATCATTGCTAACCTGTTGCATTTATATCCTTACAATTAGAGTACTGTGTTACTTATTTCTTTAATAAAACATTATTAGTTCCCAGTAATCCAGACTCCAATGAGTGCTCCATTTCTGCTGGTTTGGCAACCCAGTTACGGGGTACATAACATAAGTGGGGGCTCGTCCGGGATTTTGAATGCCAAATTTGGGACTGGGTAAATTGATTGGGTTAAAATTCCCGAAAGAAAGTAAGGGCAAACAGCAGAAATGGAGATTGAGGAATTTCTAAAGGCGCCAACCTTGGAGGCATTAGAGGATGCCAGGAAATCAGAATTGGCGACTGTTGTCGAACGGTTGAATCTTTTTAAAGGGAAGTCGACAATGAGGAGAGCGGAGATGCACAGAGCTGTCATTGAGCATTATGTATCTAAAGGTGTGTTTCCCCAAGGGGAGCTGGAGGTGGTATCTATGGGCAAACCTGCTGGAGAGGCGGTGCAGCGCAGATGGAAAAATTGAGACTTGAGCACGAGTTCTGGGTAAGACAGCTAGAACAAGAAGAGAAACAGTTAGAACAGCAAAAGAGAGAGAGGCAGTTAGAGCGACAAGAGAGAGAGAAGCAGAAGGAAAGGGGATTTGAACTGGAGAAGTTAAGGATGACGCTAGCGCAGGGCCTCATGCCGAACCAAGGTGGATGATTCAGGGTGACCCAGGAGGTTAGGCTGGTTCCCCCATTTGAGGAGGCCGATGTTGATCAGTACTTTCTATATTTTGAAAAAGTCGCTGCAAGTCAGGACTGGCCGAGGGATAAGTGGGCTGTTTTGCTTCAGAGCGTACTGAAAGGGAAAGCTCAGCAAGCTTACTCGGCATTGTCCGCAGAAGATGCCCTGAGGTATGATGTGGTGAAAGAGACAATACTCAGGATTTATGAGTTGGTCCCGGAGGCATACCGGCAGAGGTTCCAGAATGTGAGGAAGCAGTGGGGTCGCATGTATTTAGAGTTTGCCCGTGAGATGCAGATGTATTGTGAGCGTTGGTGCGCCTCGAAAGGGGTCAACGGGGATTATGACAGACTGCTACAGCTAATACTGATTGAGCAATTTAAAGATTCTGTCCCTGAAGGTATGAAGCCCTATTTAGATGAGAAAGAGGCAGAAACCTTAGTCGCAACTGCTAAGTTAGCGGATGAGTACGTGTTAACACACAAAACGAAGTTTACTCCGAGTAAAAGCTACCAGAAGGGTAGTCGAGAGGGCGGAGAGAGTCCGCCGGAAAAGCCAGAAAGTAAGCCAGGGACTAGTGAGGAGGATAAGGAAGACAGGAAGCAGTTTGGTAGGAAGTCTCCTGGGGTCGTATGCTATAATTGTGGGAAAGCCAGTCACTTTGCATCCAGGTGCTTTGCCCCAAAGAAGGAGATGGGGAAAGGAAAAACGATGATTCTGACTGGCTGTATTAAGCTGGCAAACAAACCGCTAGGGGAGAAGAGGTCTGATAAAGTTCAGGAAGGGCGCAAGAAGTTTATTTCGGCCGGATTGGTGTCGGTGAAGGAGGGGTCAAACCCAGTTCCAGTACGGATCTGGAGAGACACTGGAGCTTGTCAGTCACTGATCTTAAGGAGTGTTTTAGACTTTAGTTCAGAGACCGAGACTGGGGAGGTCAGTGTGATAAAAGGCATTGGGAAAGGGACTGAGCAGTACCTTTGCACCAGATACACCATAAAAGCTACTTGGTCTCCGGACCGGTCACGATAGAGGTGAGGCCCGAACTACCGATGGAAGACGTGGAGGTCTTACTCGGTAATTACCTCGCCGGTGGAGAGTTGTACCAGCAGTAAAACTGACAAGCAAACCTGCCAGGATTGAAGACCCGCCTATAGACACACAGGTTTATCCCGTTTACGCAGTGACTCGACGCATGTCCAGAAAGGCTGCCAAAGCAAATGTGGATTTAGCTGAGACGTTTTTACCAGCCTTGTACCAGGAGGATTTAGAAAGTGAGAAGAAGGAGCGTAGTGAAACGGAAGGAAGTGAGGGAGTTGAGGTAGACTTATCATTAGCAAGGAAGGAATTTATACAGGCACAGGAACGAGACAAGCTAACAGTTTTGACAGAGACAGCTCTCTCTGAAGCAGAATTAAAAAGGGAGCCAGTGGGCTATTATGTGAAGGAGGGAGTACTAATGAGGAAATGGAGACCAAGTACTGTGCCCGCAGATGAGGAATGGGGGGTGGTGCACCAGGTGGTAGTGCCGAAAATTTATAGGGGCATGATTTTTAACCTGGTCCACAAGATAACCCTCAGTGGACATTTTGGGGTGAGGAAAACAGTCGATAAAATCTTGAAAGAGTTTTACTGGCCGAATATGCTATTGAGTATTGTAGGCATGAGCCAACACAGTGACAGCCTATTAATATGTTAACAGCTTGCCATGATAGGCGAGCAGACCTAGTCGGGGTTATCATGAAAATTAATGAGTCTAGGGTGCCACCTGATAAGGGGAAAACCCATTTTGAAAAGGTAAGTATGGTGCCGACCAGATGGGAGAACTCTATTGTCTTGGCCAACTTTGCTGATGAGAACTCTCACTTAACCCCCGAACAGAGCGAGCCGCTGATAGAGCTAATTAACTGGCATGCAGCCATATGTTCGGATGTCCCGGGGCGATGCAAAGAGACAGTACATGGTGTTGTTGTCACATCAGGCCAGCCTAGTAAGCAACACCCCTATAGGATGATTAATTCAGTGACAAAAGGGCTAAAGAACGCAGAAGCGTATATTGGCGATTTAGTGGTCTGGAGTGACACGTGGGAGGAGCACATTGTGGCAGTAGAGGAACTGTTTGAATGACTGTTTGAAGTCAGCCTGACAGTAAACCTTGCAAAAAGTGAGTTCGGCCACGCGAAGGTCACTTATCTGGGATTTGTGGTAGGACAGAGGCAGTTGGCACCGATGCAGGCTAAGGTGCAGGCTATCTCTGAAGTCCCCACCCCGACAGACAAGAGAGCCCTGAGAAGGTTCTTGGGGATGTTGGGGTACTATCGGAAGTTTTGCAAAAACTTTGCGGATATTACCCTCCCTCTTACGAAGCTCTTGCCAAAGAATGTGAAGTTTGTGTGGGACGACCTTTGTTATATTTGTCCGGCACAGAAACCACTGATTATTTACACTGATCACAACCCATTAGTGTTTTTGGCCATTATGAAGGATAAAAACAAAAAGTTGCTAAATTGGAGCCTGGAATTTGATATTAAAATCAAACATATAAAAGGAACGGACAATGTGATTGTTGACTATCTGTCAAGATGTTGAAAACTTAAAGTTCTCTGTATTAGCTGAATAGCTGATGACCCTGTATATTAGTGTGTATCTAATAACATATTCATGCCCATGATTTTTACCCTGGTAAAAATCCTTTGAAGGATAGGGGTGTGACGCCAAACCAAGTTATCAGATGATAATGAGAGAGATAAGGGAGACAATGGAGAAACGTTCAAAATGTTAATGAGAGAGGAGAGAGAGATTAACAGAAAAGAAACACAATTCAGAATATTGATAGACCGGTTGCTTTGAACCTGAACTGTTTGAAGTTTGATGGACAGGCGATACCCCAGCAGGGGGATAAAAAGAACAGGTTTGCTGAGGCAGGGGATACACCACGAGATCACGAGATAACGAGACCCTGGAAGAGCGGTGTGCCCTCACAAGTCGGTGGGGGCTTGGAGGTCCGGTTAGTGGGAATCAACTATAGACTCACAGGGTGTAAAGGTACGATCGGTGGAAACCTGGTGTGTGTGTCCGCCCTTGCCTGGGTGCCGGGTTCACCGCAGAAGAACGGTCGTATCCGGAACGGAGGGGTCACAGTCGGTGACCACAGCGGGATAGAAGACATAAGAGCGTCCGCCCAAAAGCTAACTGTGAAGATATTAAAGGTCTGCCTGAATCAAATTGCACCCCTCCTCTCTCTCCAATGGCACAACAGCGACTACTGCGAACTGTACTAAGCTGAACTGAACTCTACGTCACTTAAGACTGATCATTTTACCCCTAGACTGTGATAGAGCTTGGTTTGACTCCTATTACCGTAGTTCTGGGTACATGTGTGTATTATCATTGCTAACCTGTTGCATTTATATCCTTACGATTAGAGTACTGTGTTACTTATTTCTTTAATGAAACTTTATTAGTTCCCAGTAATCTGGACTCCAACGAGTGGTCCATTTCTGCTGGTTTGGCAACCCAGTTACAGGGTACGTAACATAAGCAACACACATCAAAGTTGCTGGTGAACGCAGCAGGCCAGGCAGCATCTCTAGGAAGAGGTACAGTCGACGTTTCGGGGCGAGACCCTTCGATAGGACTAACTGATGGAAGAGCTAGTAAGAGATTTGAAAGTGGGAGGGGGAGACCCCCTAGCTCTTCCTTCAGTTAGTCCCGACGAAGGGTCTCGGCCGGAAACATGGACTGTTCCTCTTCCTAGAGACGCTGCCTGGCCTGCTGCGTTCACCAGCAACTTTGATGTGTGACACTGTTTCCCTAGTTTCTTTGTTAACATCCGGAGGTCCTTTTCTTATCCGGTATTCATTCATACATAGCTGTATCAAGGGCTTGTCCCATTATTGCCCTTATCAGTTCTTATTTATCAAGTCAAGTCAAGTATATAGCACATTCAAAGCTATGTTGTAGGTACTTCTTTTTAGCAGTTACGTAAAAGCAGATAAGAATGTTTTGGTTTTGGCTAAAAGCTAAGGGGCTTTAATGTTCAGCTTGGGAATGCTGTGTCACCCAATCAGGATGGTGAAATGGAGAGACAGTTCCAGAGGGAGCTGTGTGTGGGGTGAGATTTCTGATGGACAGTGTGGTTTGCATTTTTTTTGATGGGAGTTGCTGAGAGGACAGGAGGGAAAAAGGCTGAGGATGCCCCGGGAAGGAGCATCCCTGTTGCACAAAGTGCTTTGTGTGGATGAATGGCTTCAAGGGCCAATACTCCCAATGAGAGCAGCCGTTTGTTTGAGATAGATTTCAAGCGGTTTGGAATATGGTTTGTGTTTTCATATGTTCTGTGGGTCCAGCGTGTGGGTAATAAGACAACTTTAGGATGAGCTCCAACTTTATGTGCATGTTTGGACATAACTTGCTGAATTTCTGGTTTTGTCTGATGCCCTGATTAAGGTTTTTACTGCTCTTTATTTTTCTCCTTTTCTTTCTCCTATTAACTGCTCAATAAAGTTGAAATTTGTAAATACACTTTCTTTATAAATTTTATGCAGTGTACAATTTGTTATTTCTTGCCGACCGACATTTGTGTATGGACAGTATTTATGCAGTATTCACTCAAATTGAGGTTTCTTTAGTCGGAACATCACGACGTTCCTGTTTAGTTGAAAGCCAAATCATACCAACCCCAGATGCCCATTGTTTATGAAAGGTGGACTTCTCACCGCTGAGTCCCGTGGCTGTTGTCAGGACTGACTAACGAGCCAGGTTAACATAAGAGCCTGGTGAGGAAGCTGCATCTGAAATAGGTTCCCATGCAGTTGTTTGATTTGTTGCCATGCATAAATCTTTGCTTAGATCATTTCCATGAAGTAACGTACAGAATAAATCCATAACATGTGTATTAATCAGTGGCAGGGAGTCTGTGTATGCATATCTAAATCTTCATTTGATGTTGCTTTGCAGGTTTGGAAGAAAGCTAGTTCTATTTGGAACGATGGCTGTACAGTGTATATTCAGCATTGCTCAAGTGTTCGCTCCAAGCTGGGAAATATTCTGCCTTCTTAATTTCCTCATTGGTCTCGGACAAATATCAAACTATGTAGCTGCCTTTGTTCTTGGTATGTATCTTTACTGGCCCTTGAATACCATAGATTATTCTTTCACTGTCAGTAAAGCATTAAGTCTGGTCAGTTGACTAGAGGCTAGTAGAACACCCATACATTTTTGAAATCTTATTCTTTTTCTAATTCCTTTGCTATGGAAAGAATATCTCAAAAATCTGGAAACATTTTGAGTAGTTTGAGTGCTTCAGTTGACCTGCTAATCAGATCATTTCTGAAATGCAGAAATATTCGATACAGTAAAATATACACAAAAATTCCTGAATTTTACATTTATGTATCTGAAATCTTTGGCCCTATGTACAGACAACAGCCCCACATGAGCACCTGAAGAGCAGTAAACATTGAGATTGCAGGTCAAAAGTAGGAATCGTCTTGAATAGCTTTTTTAAAAAATATTTTTGCTTAGTGCAGTCATGAAGAGCAGAATAGCCTCATCTTTTAATTCTATAATTCTATGAGATGCATTTGTTTGGCTGGAAAGAATGGATAGGAAGGGGGAAAACACAATTCTTGTGATCTTTATTGAATCTTCTAACATCAGGAGGAAGGGAAATGGTCCTAATGAGATTTGGGAGCTAACTTCAAAAGGAGTTCAAGTGCAGTGGTTTCCAAATGCATCTGGTAATGGAAAGGGGCAATGAGATCCAGGAGGAAGAAGCAGTTTTATTTAATTTGATATTAGACTCAATATTAGGAGAGGAGAAAATGTTATTCCTAGAACAGTTTGTTTCTCAACCATGTCAGATAAGATGGTATAAAGAACTTTAGTTACCAATAAATGGGAGAGAGGTCAGTCAGAAGCAATAATGCATGCAAGTAAGAATTTGGTACATAAGAAAATATTAGGGATATTGGCCAAACGTGGGCAAAGAGAACTACTGTAGAAAGGCATGCAGTCCACATGTACAAGTTGGGCTGAAGTGCCTAATCCCATGTTGTATTGCTCTGTGACTTCATGACTCTAAAAAGACAGAGTTCAGATCATAAAAGATATTGAGGGACGGGCAATAAATGAACTGAGGAGAACCAGGTGTGCTGTAATTAATTAATTAAGCAGCAATTGGGAATCAAACGACGGGAAGTAATGCACAATCAAGGAGTTAGGAGCGAGACGGGGAATAGCCAGACGGGACCAGGACAGTATCCCCCCCCCCCCCCCCCCCCGTCAACGGGAGCCTCCAGGCTTGTCTGAATGGTCCCCATGGAAGTCACGGATGAGGTCCAGGATGAAGGAGCGGGGGATCCAGGAACGTTCCTCTGGGCCGTATCCTTCCCAGTCGACCAGGTATTGGAGGCCCCTGAAGGAGAGTGCGTCAGGTTTCCCGTTCTTGGACCCCGGACGGCAGGTGAGAGAAAACTTGAATCGGCCAAAGAATAACGCCCTACGGGCTTGGCGGGAGTTCAAACGTTTGTCGGTCTCGATAGATCCGAGGTTCTTATGATCGGTCCAGACGATAAACGGGCGTTCCGCCCCCTCTAGCCAGTGCCTCCATTCCTCCAACGCCAGCTTGACCGCCAGTGGCTCCCAGTTCCCCACGTAGCCGGCGAGAAAGGAAGGCACAGGTCTGGACTTGATCATTGGGACAGAACTGCTCCTACCCCGGAGTCGGAGGCGTCGACCTCCACAATGAATTGACAGGAGGGATCCGGTTGGACCAGGATGGGAGCGGACGTGAAACGCCTCTTCAGTTCAATGAATGCTGAGTCAGCCTCGGAGTCCCAAAGAAAAGGTGTTGTAGGCGAGGTAAATCGGGTAAGGTGCGCCGCCACCCGACTGTAATCCCTGATAAATCAGCGATAGAAGTTAGCAAACCCCAGAAGCCGCTGAAGTTGCTTGTGGGTCCTGGGTCTGGATCACTCCACCACCGCCCGGATCTTCTCGGGATCCGCCCTCACCTGTCCGCTCTCGATGATGTAGCCCGGGAAGCTGACCAGGGGGACGTGGAATTCACACTTCTCCGCCTCCACGAATAACTTGTTCTCCCACAGTCTCTGTAGGACTTGACGGACACGATGAATGTGTTTCTGGAGGCTGCTGGAGAATATTATGATGTCATCTAGATGGATGAACACAAAGCGGTTAATAAAGTCTCTCAGCACATCATTAACCAGGGCTTGAAAAACGGCGGGGGCATTGGTGAGGCCAAACGGCATGACCGGGTTTTCCAAGTGACCTAGCGGGGTATTAAATGCCATCTCCACTCGTCTCCCTCCCTAATTCTGACTAAATTGTAGGCGCTTCGAAGGTCCAACTTCGAGAAGACGTGGCTCCGTGAAGTGGTTCAAATGCTGAGTGAATGAGGGGCAGTGGGTACTTGTTTTTAACGGTGATGTTGTTAAGGCCTCGGTAATCGATACAGGGATGTAACGACCCATTCTCCTTCTCCACAAAGAAGAAACCTGCGCCCACCGGGGAGGATGAGGGTCTAATAATGCCCGCCGCGAGAGACACACTGACGGCTTCTCTCTCAGGCCGGGGCAAGTTATACAGGTGACTGGTGGGTAACGAGTCCCCGGGGAGAAGGTCTATAGCGCAATCATACTGGCGATGTGGAGGCAGGGACAGAGCCCGTTGTTTGCTGAACACCTGTCCCAAGCCGTGGTATTCTGCGGGAACTCTGGACAAGTCGAGGGTTTCCAAGGCAGGCGAGGTCGCTGTAGCCTCCCGAGGGGATGGAGCCGATTGCAGACAGGTGGAGTGGCAAAACGGGTAGCAGGTGACTATCCTCCCGGCAGACCAGCCAATGTGGGGATTGTGGTGGTTCAACCAGGGGTATCCTAGAACAATAGGGGCTTGAGGAGAATGCATTAGATTAAATTGTACCTGCTCCCGATGGTTTCCAGACAGAATCAAGGTCAGGAGTGGCATACAGTGGGTGACCCGAGTCAGAAGTCTCCCGTCCGGCGCCCGGGCCTCCAGAGTGGTACTTGACGGTTCCCGAGGAATTCCGGCCCGGGGGCTATGTCCTCGTCCAACAGATCTCCCTCGGCGCCGGAGTCCACCAAGGCGGATAGAGACAGGGATTGTTGGTGGTAGTTCACAGTAGCCTGGATCAGAACAGTCCGAGCGGGAGCTAAGCTAGGAGCGGAAGGGAGAGAGAGGTTAGGGCTGGTCGAAGATGGTAAAACGGGCCGTGGAGTGACCCGAGGAGTGGGGCGACCGGTCTTCTCTCCCTGACGCTCTAGAAGTCGGGTATCTAGCCTGGTGCCTAGAGAGACCAAAGAATCCACACTGTTAACCTCATCCCTCGCCGCTAATTCGTTTTTTATCTTGTCACAGCAGTGGCGGCGCCGGAGATTTTTTCTTGCTGGTACTACAGAGGGGCTGAATTATTCAGTGATGGTGCTGAGGGATGTACTGTATGGTAAAATGTATTCGCAAGGCCAGACGCGTGGCGTTAGAAAGTCAGTTTCAAGCATTATGTGCCTACTATAAATGCCTCTGTTGATTCACAAGCAACAGCAATTAGATCTAATATAGAAGTGAAGTGTTACAGTGTCAACAGCATCGGAGACAACCTGGGCTACACGGAGCTTAAACAAAAAAAAAACAAACAGAGCATCCGAGCAACAGCGGACAACGTGAATCAGGCACCGATCCCGCAATCAGCGTCAAATGCGTGCTTTTCAACTGAAAAACACAAAACGAACCCACTGCTATTCGCATTACATAGACAGCAATGCCAAAAGATACACCGTTATTAAAGTCAAATAAGGCAAACAACAGACGCAAGGATTTACCAGGAGTTGGAGAAATCGTACTCTGACCATGCAATACCTCAATTAATTCGGCTATTGAATATAAAACAAAAATCAACAGAATCACCGCTTGGAAGTCCAAGCAAAACCAGTAGGTTTAATAGTAAATGTAATATTTTAGGATTTGCAGGAAACATAAGGACTATGGGGTATCCACCACAAAATAATAACAATAATCAGCATTAGTCTTGGCCCAATTTAAAAAAAAATCAACTGCACTCACCATTAATGTTTTCAGAGAAGCACAATCCGTCTGTTGTTGTGATTGGTGGCGAAAGCATGAATGATTTTCTGGATGTCAAGTGCCTTGGTCCTCTGGCTGTTTATGGCCAAAAGAGCCAAGTTGCTGTTCCCGAGCATCGCCGCTGCTATTCCTTAAGCAGTTTTTGACGCGTCTGAGGCAAGAGAAACTCCGTTCGCATGAGGCAGATGTAAAAGGCAGAGTCAGTGATATGCCGATTAGTTTGTATAAATCTATAAATGCATCGTGGTAGGGTCTCATTAGAGCTAGAAATTCCACTGTGTCGTTCACTGTCTGTCCTTGTTTTCGTCTTGTTTCCAGCAGACGCCGAACCTGATGTAGCTCTGCAGTCAGGTTCACTTCAGTCACTCCACAGTATTGGGCCATTGGTAAAAGACAATTCTTGTCTAGGAAGAACTTGTGTTTGGGACTCAATGCTGAGACTCCAGCCAGAACACTCCCATTCTCAACTGAGAACCGCCTTTTCATTTCAGTCAGAAGTCTGCCTATAACTGGATAGAAGCAGTGTTTGCGAAGGTCATCAGAGGATGTGTCAGGTGTGCGTTCAGTTTGGGGCTCAACAACAAAATCATGTAGGCGGCGGGGTGGCTGGGCCTGCCTCCTTTCATGTGGTCTGCTCTGTGTACCGGCCTTGACGCACAGTTCCCTAGCTCTTGTCTGAATTTCACGCCATGATTCCTCTCCCGTTTTGCTGAGAGTGCATCGATAACAGACTGAGCCAAGTCCACAGCGGATGAAAGCTCCAAACTGGGAGATTGTAGCTGGTCTGACATGAACTTGGTGACTCGGAATAAATCCTCAGACAGAGTGAGAAGTAAAGCAAACTGCTCGTCAATCAGTCCATTTACAGCTCTGGCCTCTGTTTTCCTCCGTGCATTTGGTTGACCCATAATATCCTGTAGTGTAGCTAGAATGGCAGGGAGTGATTTCCTCATCGCCCACAAAGCTGTATACTGCCATGCTCAACGTGTATCTGACAATTCCTTCAACTCCACGGGCTGTGCAGTTGATTCCAATTCTCTGTTTCTTCATGAAAAGATCGTGGGCAACAGAAAAGGAAGTTGTAAAGAGGTTGCACAGTTTCAAAAAACTCACCCGCTTGTGGTACATTGCTCACAACATCCACTAAAACAAGGTTAAGTCTGTGAGCATGGCAGTGTATATATAATGCCTGCGGGACCTCTTTCCTGAACCTCTCCTGTACCCCGTTATTGCACCCGGACATCACTGCCGCCCTGTCATAACACTGACCCATACACACGTTCTTATCAATAACACACTGGGCGAGTGTCTGTTCAATGCTTTTAAGAAGCGACTCTGCGTCCAACCCTTCTGCTGGAGTGAAGTGCAAGAATTTTTCAAGCACTGTTTCGTTATTCAAATACCGCACCACCACTGATATTTGCTCCTTTTTATTCAAATCTTTACTTGCATCCACCATGATGGCAAAATATCCAGCCTCCTTGATTTAGAAACATAGAAAATAGGTGCAGGAGTAGGCCATTCGGCCCTTCGAGCTGCACCGCCACTTATTATGATCATGGCTGATCATCCAACTCAGAACCCCGCCCCAGCCTTCCCTCCATACCCCCTGACCCCCGTAGCCACAAGGGCCATATCTAACTCCCTCTTAAATATAGCCAATGAACTGGCCTCAACAGTTTCCTGTGGCAGAGAATTCCACAGATTCACCACTCTCTGTGTGAAGAAGTTTTTCCTAATCTCGGTCCTAAAAGGCTTCCCCTCTATCCTCAAACTGTGACCCCTCGTTCTGGACTTCCCCAACATCGGGAACAATCTTCCTGCATCTAGCCTGTCCAATCCCTTTAGGATCTTATACGTTTCAATCAGATCCCCCCTCAATCTTCTAAATTCCAACGAGTACAAGCCCAATTCATCCAGTCTTTCTTCATATGAAAGTCCCGCCATCCCAGGAATCAATCTGGTGAACCATTTCTACACTTATTTGATGTCTGACCATATCTGCCATAATACCCATAATTTCATTTTGGATATCGTGATGGGTGTTTTTTGCATTTCCAGGATTGTTCTCTTTTGTTTTAGCTACAGTCTTATCAAACTTCCCAATTACACTGAGCTACTCAACAAAGTTTCCCCTATTGCCGGATCCATCATTCTCCCGGTGTCCTCGGTGGGCAATACCTTGGCACGCAGTATAGCGTAGAGAGTCAACTACTGTTCTCATATACTCACGATTTTCTTGGACAATCTTTGCATGTCCTTTATCAAGCATATTTCCCAATCTTGAACCGTCCTGGTTTCTCAATCTGAATTCGGCCCATGCCTCCATAGCAAACTTATGAACTGCACTTACAGGGTGGGTTTTGAAAGCTGTTGTAGCTTTCCACCAGTTGCGAAGGGAGACTCAGAATGGAACCCATGTCCTCCACACAGGAAATGCCTGCATGCGAAGCAGAATGCAGCACCTTTTGTGATTGAATATTCCAGCCAGGAGTACAGGTCAAACCAGCCACAAATAAAACTCTTTTGCTGATTGCCAAACTGTTGCGAAGGGTACTTTTTCAATGCTGGCCGACGGGGTTCTTCCTCAGGCTGCTGGCTAACATCGCTAACAGTATTCCCACTAGCACTAAGAGCAGCTTCATCCATGTTCTCTTCTGAATCCCGCTCCATTTCTTGTTCCTCTACTTTGCCCTCACACTCCTTCAATGAACTGCTGTCGTCCTCATCCCCACTTACTTCTTTCTGCATGTCACTTTCAATTAAGACAGGCTCAGGCTGAGACACCACTGATTCCTCTGGATGAGGTTGTTTTCTGACTAAAAATTTATCCATTTTTCACGCCGGCCAAAATAATGCACGTGCCAGGCCCACGCTCTCTTGTAAAAGCACAATGTTTGCATATGGCATCCGTTAGTCTCGCGAGACAATGGATCTGTGCCTGGATGTATACTATCAATCTCTGGCGTGACTGAGAGTGAGTGACGTCACCACCTTAAGTGATCTTAGATTAGCTTAACTGATCTGAGGAGAGCAACGGCAAGACATTGACAACGAACGAATAAGCAGAAGTGTATAGTGGATCTGACAGAGTTTATAACTTTATTACTGCATGGGTGCTATGGTAACTGGGGGCGCTGTTTCACCAGATCAACTGGAGAAACAAGCTGTATTCAAAACTATACAGAGAAAACAAAGCAGCTGCAGTTAATTTCTTGGTGGTGCAATGGTGGTGCTAATGCAATTTCTGCTTGGCACCACCTTAGCGCCGCCCCTGTGTCACAGATACCCTGTTGAAATACTTCCTGTAGTGAAAACCATAGAAACCACAGCACAGAAACAGGCCTTTTGGCCCTTCTTGGCTGTGCCGAACCATTTTCTGCCTAGTCCCACTGACCTGCACATGGACCATATCCCTCCATACACCTCCCATCCATGTATCTGTCCAATTTATTCTTAAATGTTAAAAAAGAACCCGCATTCACCACCTCATCTGGCAGCTCATTCCATACTCCCACCACTCTCTGTGTGAAGAAGCCCCCACTAATGTTCCCTTTAAATTTTTCCTCCCTCACCCTTAACCCATGTCCTCTGGGTTTTTTTCTCCCCTTGCCTCAGTGGAAAAAGCCTGCTTGCATTCACTCTATCTATACCCATCATAATTTTATATACCTCTATCAAATCATCCCTCATTCTTCTACGCTCCAGGGAATAAAGTCCTAACCTATTCAACCTTTCTCTGTAACTGAGTTTCTCAAGTCCTGGCAACATCCTTGTAAACCTTCTCTGCACTCTTTAAACCTTATTTATATCCTTCCTGTAATTTGGTGACCAAAACTGAACACAATACTCCAGATTCGGCCTCACCAATGCCTTATACAATCTCATCATAACATTCCAGCTCTTAAACTCAATACTTTGATTAATAAAGGCCAATGTACCAAAAGCTCTCTTTACGACCCTATCTACCTGTGACGCTACTTTTAGGGAATTTTGTATCTGTATTTCCAGATCCCTCTGTTCCACTGCACTCCTCAGTGCCTTACCATTAACCCCGTATGTTCTACCTTGGTTTGTCCTTCCAACGTGCAATACCTCACACTTGTCTGTATTAAACTCCATTTGCCATTTTTCAGCCGATTTTTCCAGCTGGTCCAAGTCCCTCTGCAGGCTCTGAAAACCTTCCTCACTGTCTACTACACCTCCAATCTTTGTATCATCAGCAAATTTGCTGATCCAATTTACCACATTATCATCCAGATCATTGAAATAGATGACAAATAACAATGGACCCTGTGGCACACCACTAGTCACAGGCCTCCACTCAGAGAAGCAATTCTCTACCACCACTCTTTGGCTTCTTCCATTGAGCCAATGTCTAATCCAATTTACCACCTCTCCATGTATACCTAGCGACTGAATTTTCCTAACTAACCTCCCATACAGGACCTTGTCAAAGGCCTTACTGAAATCCATGTAGACAATATCCACTGCCTTCCCTTCATCCACTTTCCTGGTAACCTCCTCAAAAAACTCCAATAGATTGGTCAAACATGACCTACCACGCACAAAGCCATGTTGACTCTCCCTAATAAGTCCCTGTCTATCCAAATGCTTGTAGATTCTGTCTCTTAGTACTCCCTCCAATAACTTACCTACTACCGACGTTAAACTCACCGGCCTATAGTTTCCCGGGTTACTTTTTGATCCTTTTTTAAACAACGGAACAACATGAGCCACTCTCCAATCCTCCGGCACTTCACCCATAGACAGCGACATTTAAAATATTTCTGCCAGGGCCCCCGCAATTTCAACACTAGTCTCCTTCAAGGTCCGAGGGAACACTCTGTCAGGTCCCAGGGATTTATCCACTTTAATTTTCCTTGAGACAGCAAGCACCTCCTCCTTTTCAATCTGTACAGTTTCCATGATCTCACTACTTGATTCCCTCAATTCCATAGACTTCATGCCAGTTTCCTTAGTAAATACAGACGCAAAAAACCTATTTAAGATCTCCCCCATTTCCTTTGGTTCTGCTCATAGCCTCATCATTCCACCCTGAGCCGGCCGCTAATGTTCGGAACTCTATGGAGTATTCGGCTACATATTGTGAGCCCTGACGGAGAGTCAGTAGGCGCTTAGCGGCGTCCTTTCCGCGAATGGGATGTTCAAAAAAATCTTTCTCATTTCGGAGACGAAGGTGGAGAAAGAAGAGCAGGTCTCTGGCTGGTTATCCCAGATTGCCGTGGCCCATGCTAGGGCATTCCCTCGCAACAACCCCATGATGAACACTATCTTCGATCTGTCGGTGGTGTACGTACATGGCTGTTGATCAAAGACCAAGGAGCATTGCAGTAAGAGAACCCGGCATTTCCCTAGGTCCCCAGGGTTTGGTTTGGGAACGTGCGGCTCTCTAGGTGATTGTGTTGTCATCCCAGGCTGTGCGGGTTGGTCAGGCTGGGTTCCTGGAAAGGACAAAGTAAGGGGAGCGGATACTCAGTCGACCTGCTCACTGACCTTCTTTACATCCTCAGACAGAGTTCGAAGGTTTTCCGTGACCTCTGAGCAGTTGATCGTGGAAGCCCAGTAGGGAGCCCTGGCTGGCGAGGGACTGTTGTGGGAGGTTCATGTCTGCTGGGTTCATTCTTGGCCTGCTCGTTCTGTTGCAAGGGAGGGACTGGGGATGAACCCAAGTGCAGGACACAGGCATGGAGACAGGGTCAAGAGATGCTGGCTCAGTCACAAACGTAGAACAGATAACGGGAGTCTTGATTTGAAGATGAGCTTTTCGTAGAATCTCTAGAGAATGGATTGGAGCTTAGAACTAACAGTCCTAAGGGATCAAGAAACAAGGCTAACACTCACTGGAATTTCCAACAAACTGGTGACCTATGACTGTGATATCGGAGTTCTTATCCTGTATTCCCTGATGAGAACCAGGTGTGCTGTAATTAATTGAACAGGCAGCAATTGGGAATCAGACAACGGGAATTAGGGCACAATCCAGGGATTGAGATGGGGACTAGCCAGACGGGACCATGACAATGGTAGGTGAAGAAAAATTTTCTCTAATTACAACAGGGAAGAGAAATGGAGTTAAAGCAACTTACTGGCCTGATTAAAATTGGTTGGGTGAAAGAAGAGAGACGTTAGTGATGATGGATAAACATTCAACTCAGCCAGAGGTGATGGTGCACAATGGCAACAATGACATAGGTAGAAAGGAGAAAGAGGTCCTGCACAGTGAGTATAGGGATTTAGGAAAGAGGCTGCAGAGCAGGACCTCCAAGGTAGTAATCCCTGCTTCACTCCTAGTATTACGTGCTAGTCAAGGCAGGAATTAGATGATAGTACAAGTGTAGGAAGACGAGGTTTCAGGTTCTTGGATCATCGGAACCGCTTACAGGGCAGGGGTAACCTGTATCAGAAGAGGCCAAGGGGAGAGCTGATAGAGGTTTATAAGAATATGAGAAGCTGAGACAGAGCAGAGAGACAGTATCTCTTTCCCAGGGTTCAAATATTCAATACCAGAGGGCATGAATTTCAAGTGAGATGTGGCCATTTCTGAGGAGTTGTGAGGGGCAAGTGTTTTACAGAGGGTTATGGGTGCCTGGAATGCACTGCCTGGGGTGCTGGTAGAAGCAGAAGATTAGAGACTTTTAAGAGCTGGTTAGATAGGCACATGAGCGTGAGTATAATGTAAGGATATAGACATTGTTTCAGCAGAAGAGATTAGTTTGTTTAGCTATTTGATTACTAAATTAATTGGTTTGGCACAACATTGTGGGCTGAAGGACTTTTTCTTGTGCTGTGCTGGTCTATGTTCTATGTACCATGTTCCTGATGTCTCAAAAGAAACTTAAGTGGCACTTAATCATTCACAGTTTTATTAAATTTATAGGTATTATATTAACAAAAACATTGAAATCAACTAGCTAATTAACTTAGGTTGCCAATGACACAAAGATTGCTGGCCCAATAAGTAGTGTAGACAAAAGCATTAAATTACAAAGAACCATGGATAATCAGAATGTGGGTTGAAGGTGGAAGATGCACTTTACTGAGACCGTCCTTTCAAATAGGTATAGACCTGAACACTTATAACTGATGATAATCAAAGAATAGAATTCTAATATACCTTGGGATCTATGTACACAGATCAATAAATACTGAAATATTTTTTGTCCGCTATATAAAATAAACGGGAAGCTTTTCTACACAAAACACTGAATTGAGCGCACCTAGAGTGTCACGTAATGTTGTTGCATCCTAATTCCAGTAAATATACAAGTAGTAAGATCTCACTAGGAATTTTCAGAGTTCGAGTGATCAATTTACGAGAAGCGATTGCCGAAACTAAATTTGTACACCCTGGGAATTATCAAGAAAATATTTGACTGAGATTTTTATGACTTTATGAGGCAGTTTAAAACTCCTAGTACTAGGAGAAACCAAAAACAAACAGAAATAACTCCAAAATTAGAGTTGGTCCTTTAGGAGGAAATAAAGCCCCTTTTCTCACAAAATGTATTGGAAGTGTGAAACCTTTTCTCCTCAAATGTAGCAGATGAAAGGACAATACACATCCATGCAATCATCTGTTTGAACTTCTTCAACCTGGCAGTTGTTATAAGATTTTCTATGCCCACACTTCCAGACTGAAAAATAGCTTCTTCCCCAGAGCTATAATTGCTCTGAACCAATCGATCAAGCATCATCCATAAATTTGTTATATTGCTACTGGTTTTATGGCGGTCATGCATCTGAGTTGTGCTTTTGTACTGCTGGACAATACTTGTGCTGGCTGGTTACTTGATTTTATTTATTGTTTATTTATTTTATTTGTTGTTTCATAGCATTGAGTATGAGAGTTGCAAACTCATTTTCTCTGTATTTGTGCATGACAAGTTGTACTATGAAATGACGAAGATATTTCACTTCATTTCATAATTTTAAATCAGGTGATTCATTTGAAATTCATTAAATACTGTATTATTACAGTGTACAATATGGATGGATAAAGTTAACTACAAATTAGTCCATGGTCTCATTAAATAATAGGTTGGAGGGACTGCTTCTCTAATGTGTCTGTGCTCCCATGTGTTTTAATTCTCTGTGGGTTCGATATTTGTTTTCATTGTACATGAGCTAAATTCTGTGTGCGGAAATTAAACACAACCCACCGCATTTTAACAATCAGAAGCTATACATTCCACACTCCCACAATGAAATTAACCAGTGTTTATCCCACTGACCAACACATTCCTGGTATTCCTTTACAAAAGAAAAAAAGAACTTAAGGACATAGTTATTGAATCAACTATTTTCAAATTTGTATTTTTCATTTGTGAGATGATCATTCTTCATGTATAATTGGTCAAAGTATTTAACTATTTCTATTTCACATGGTAGATAATTTTGAACTTGTTTCCTCTTATACCTCATTAATTAATCAGAATCAGAATCACTTTATTGCCAGTATGTGAAACACACCAGAAATGCTTGTGTTTCGGTGCCAAGCACAAGCACAGCATAAGTCCTCTTCATGCATATATTATCCTTAATATAATTTGAGGATTTTTTCCAAGTGCGATTTCTATTTCAGTGCTCCTGTATTTCACAACAGAAATGCACTCATCAGTAAATAAACTGTTGGGTAACTTCTGGATTTGCTCCATTAGTATCACCCTCCCATTCCAACTTGCACAGATCACTGCCTGGGGTGATTGATTTCAATCTCCAAGAGGCTTCAATATTATCGCCAGATCAATTGCCAGGATGATAACCACATTATCATTGATGGAATAAGAGTGGCTTGACAGGAAAACATGTTATCTTACACTTTTATTGAATTGACTTCATTTCTTACATCCTTCACATACATGAGAAATAAAAATCTTTACGTTACATCGCCATCTAAATGTGCAATGTGCAATCATAGTAACTTACAATAAATAGAACAGTCAATGTAATATAGAGTACACTCAAATCAGAGTGAGTTCATCAGTCTGATGGTTTGGTGGAAGAAGCTGTCCCAGAGCCTGTTGGTCCTGGTTTTTACGCTGTGGTATTGCTTCCCAGATGGTAGCAGCTGGAGTAGATTCTGGTTGGGATGGTTTGGGTCCTCAATGAACCTACAGGCCCTTTTTGGACACCTGTCCTTGTAAATGTCCTGAATCATGAGAAGTTCACAACTACACATCCGCTGGGCTGTCCACACCACTCTCTGCAGAGTCCTGGAATTAATGGAGGTACAGTAGATCTCACTGGAACCAATGAATACTTGCTGTGAAAATTTTATGACATTTTAAATGTCCTTAGCAAAACCTGTGTTAGTTTTCTACATTTTGGGTGTTGGGTACTTGAAAAGTTATAACTTCCCATGGGAGACCAGGAATTTCCCCAGTTATATTTCTTTGTTTTGTGAGGACATATAACCCACTCCCCGACCCTCATCTAATAACTTCATTGTTCTCTATAAATGGATTTGAATCATACACACAGCTTCCATTTTCTTTTCTTGTGGCCCAAGAAACTCAGAACTAATTGCAAAGTAAGATTGTTGGCTTCTCCTGATCTGATTTATGGTAGTCAGTCAGATGTTACAATTGACCTTTGCACTTCTGTCCAAATGCTGAGGAAATAATATTTCATAACCATAAATTTGCTCACATTGTGCTCACATGCTCTATTTTAGGTATGACTGGACAATCAAGTCAACAAAATGATGGTTAAGAAGAAGATGTATACTACTGACAGAAAATGCTCAAAGTGCAATATTGGCAAAGAACAAAATGTCATTGTGTTGACCTATCATCAACTGAAGTCATGAATTCTGTTGTAATTACTACTTTTTTTCTTCCAGGATCAGAAATTCTCGGAAAATCCACTCGGCTTGTGTACAGCACATTGGGAGTGTGCATTTCTTATGCTCTTGGCTACATGTTGCTGCCCTTCATTGCATACTTTCTAAGAAACTGGCGGATACTGCTTTTGGCTCTTTCTCTCATAGGCCTGACATACATTCCTTTGTGGTGGTACGTAGCAATTTCTACCTTAACCACTTATTCTTGCTGTCTTCTGCCAGAAATTACAAACAACTTGAAATAGGATGAGTGTCCTCCTCAGGTGAGGTTAGGGATTGTGTTAATACTGGCAATGTATTTAAAAAGTCTAGTAATCTCTTGCTTGTTTGTAACATAAGTATCAAATATTTCTTGGCATCAAATGATTGCTACCCTGTTGTATCATTTTCACAAGACTAAGGACCAGTTTGAGGTAAAAAATTGAGTAAATTTGAAATGAGTGGGCCAGATGGAACCAGCATAGACTGGACAGGCTTCACCGCGTTTGGTATTGCTCTCCGGGAGGGTTTAAACTCGAGTGGTAGGTTGACAGGAACTAGAGCAGGGAAAGAGAAGGGAGAAACGTGAAGAAATCACCAAAAAGAAAAGGGAGCATAAATGGAAGAGAAAATAAAAAAGATGAGAGGGAAGTAGGGCCATGACACAAATAAAAATATCTAAGAGGGGTTATAACAGTGGTCCCCAACTTTTTTGCCCCGCGGACTGGTTTAAAATTGACAATATACTTGCGGACCGGCCGACTGGTTGGGGGGAGGGTAGGGTTGCCAACGGACAAGAGTAGCAGTCAAATACGTTGTGTTTACCCCGAGAAAGTCTACCATGACCATGAAGCCTTGCGTGGGCACCTATGTGCGCTTGTGTGATGTGCACATGCGTGTACGTGCTGACTTTTTTCTACAAATCGTTTTTAGCAATTCTGTTCAGTGAAACTATACTGTACATACATTATTTCTACTTTATATAGGCTGTGTATTTATCATATCATTCCTGCTTTTACTATATGTTAATGTTATTTTAAGTTTTATGTGACACAGCGCATGAATATAGTGATGTCAATTATAAGTCAATAGCATCATAATATTTTAAGTAACATTTGAATATTAAACACACAGCACATATTTTCCCTGTATGAACATATAAAATCATTGCAACACACCAATATCGCTGACTCAGTGGGAGCCCTGGGCTTGTTTCCCTGCAACAAGACGGTGCCATCGAAGGGTGATGGGAGACAGCAATACTCGAAGGGGGTTCCTTATGTCCAGTCTATTCTGCAATTTGGTTTTCGTTACATTCATTGCAGAAAACCCCGCTTCGCAGAGATATGTTGGAAATGGAAGCAATGTTTTCAGTGCTTTCGTTGCTACCTCAGGATATTTAGTCTTGACTTTGATCTGGAATGCCGGCAGAGATGTTATGTCAAACATGCTTTTCAGCCCGTCGTCATTTGCAAGCTTGAGGAGTTGATCATCTTCCTGCGCTGGTATAGATGATGCGTGCGTAATGACCTCGCGTGCATTCAAGTTCAACATGGAATGAGGAAAGGTGTAGCTGACTCATATCACCAAATCATATCGTTTCCTCGCAGCCCAGTAGCACATGCTTTGCGGCCGGGTGGTTGGGGACCACTGGGTTATAATGTTCAAAAGATCAAGTTTAAGGACATTGTACCTGAATTAGAAGTCCAACTCAGAAATGGGAGAGATTACTACCTGGGAACAAAGAATTGGCAAAACATTTAAATGGTACTTTGGTACTGACCTCACAAAGGAACCACAGAAGAATTTACTTACAAATCTAATTTTACTTCAGGTCCAAAAATTGCAACTCATTATGCGAATATTGTCCACTATCTCTTTTAATAACAAAATGCAAAGTAAACTTTGGACGGAAAATAATGGGGAATAATCATTGATTCAGAGGAATTACGATCTCCTGATACGCAACTACAAGAACAGTCAAGCTAAACACCATTCTGTTCTGTTTCCCTCTGGAACAGGGGTTCCCAACCTTTTGCCTAAAATGGGACTGGGCCAGAATACGCATGCCCCTCCAATCCCCTGAATAAAGTGCTTCACACAGCAATCCCTCAGGCTGTGTTTGATCTCTCCAATGTAAAGGCCTTCATAAACCTTAAGGACTCAATTCAGCAACATCAGGCAACTCACTTTTCATGCCCCTCCATCAATATTCGTATTGTTACGTACCCCATAACTGGGTTGCCAAACCAGCAGAAATGAACCACTTAGTTAGAGTCTGGTTAACAGAAACTAATAAAGTTTTATTACAGAAATAAGCAACACAGTACTCTAATCGTAGGGATATAAATACAACAGGTTAGCAATGATAAAACACACATGTACACAGAACTAGGGTAAGAGGAATCAACCAAGCTCTATCGCAGTCTAGGGGAAAAATGATCAGTCTCAAGTAACACAGAGTTCTGTTCAGCTTAGTACAGTTAGCAGTAATCGCTGTTGTGCCATTGGAGAGAGAGAGAGATAACATGCAAATCTGATTCGGACAGACCTTTGATGTTCTTCGCAGTTAGCTTTCGGGCGAACCCTTCTAGTGTCTTCTATGGTCACAGACCGTGAGCCCTCCGTTCCGGATACGACTGTTCTTCCACGGTGAACCCGGCACCCAGGCAAGGGCGGACTCACACACCAGGTTCCCGCCGATCGTACCCTTTCACCCTGTGTGTCTATGGTCGAGTCCCACGACCAGACCTCCAACACACACCAACTTGTGGGGGCACACCACTCTTCCAGGGTCTCGTTATCTTGTGATCTCCTGGTGTGTGTCGTGCCTTAGCAAACCTGTTCTTTTTATCCCCCTGCTGGGGTATCACCTGTCCATCAAACTTCAAACAGTTCAGGTTCAAAGCAACCGGTCTGTCAATACTCTGAAGTGTGTTTCTTTCTCATTAATCTCTCTCTTCTCTCTTATTAGCATTTTGAATGTTTCTCCATTCTCTCTCTTATCTCTCTCATCAGCATCAATCTTCTGATAACTTGGTTTGTTGTCACACCCCTATCCTTCAAAGGAATTTTACCGGGGTAAAAATTATGAGCATGAATACATTATTAGATACACACTAATATACAGGGTCATCAGCTATAAGGCTAATACAGAGAACTTTAAGTTTTCAACACCTTAACAGACAGTCAGCAATCACATTTTCCGTTCCTTTGATATGTTTTATTTGAATATCAAGTTCCTCTAAGACCAGGCTCCAACTTAGCAACCTTTTGTTTTTATCCTTCATAGTGGCCAAAAACACTAATGGGTTGTGATCATTGTAAATTCTTAGTGGTTTCCATCCCGGACAAATATAACAAGGGTCGTTCCACACAAACTTAGCATTCTTTGGCTAGAGCTTAGTAAGTGGGAGGGTAATGTCCGCAAAGTTTTTGCAAAACTTCCGATAGTACCCCACCATCCCCAAGAACCTTCTCAGGGCTCACTTGTCTGTTGGGGTGGGGACTTCAGAGATAGCCCGCACCTTAGCCTGCATCGGAGCCAGCTGCCCCTGTCCTACCACAAATCCCATATAAGTGACCTTCACATGGCCGAATTCACTTTTTGCGAGGTTCACTGTCAGGCTGGCTTCAGCCAGCTTTTTAAACAGCTCCTCTACTGCCACAATGTGCTCCTCCCACGTGTCACTCCAGACCACTAAATCGCCAATATACGCTTCTGCATTCCTTAGCCCTTTTGTCACTGAATTAATCATCCTATAGGGGTGTTGCGTAGTAGGCTGACCTGATGTGGCAACAACACCATGTCTCGGCTCTTTGCATCGCCTCGGGACATCCGGACATACGTGTGCATGCTGGTTAATTAGCTTTATCAACGATTCGCTCTGTTCGGGGGTTAAGTGAGAGAACTCATCAGCAAAGTTGGCCAAAACAATAGAGTTCTCCCATCTGGTCGGCACCACACTTATCTTTTCAAAATGGGTTTTCCCCTTATCAGGTGGCAGCCTAGCCTCATTAATTTTCGTAATAACACCAACTAGGTCTGCTCGCCTATCGTGGCAAGCTGTTAGCATATCAATAGCCTGTAACTGTGTTAGCTCACGTCTACAATAGTCAATAGCATCCTTTCCCCTGTGCGGACAGTAAAACTCTTTCATGGTTCTATCGACTGCCTTCCTCACCCCAAAATGTCCACCGAGGGGTATCTTGTGGGCCAGGTTAAAAAACTCATCCCCATAAACTTTTGGCACCACCCCCCATACCTCAGCTGCGGGCATGGTACTTGGGCTCCATTTCCTCCTTAGTATGCCCTCCTTCACATAATAGCCCACTGGCTCCCTTTTTAATTCTGCTTTAGAGAGAGCTGTCTCCGCCAAAACCGTCAGCTCCTCGTCTCGTTCCTGTGCCTGTATAAATTCCCTCCTTGCTAATGATAAGTCTACCTCAACGTCCGTTTCACTACGCCCCTTCTCACTTTCTAACCCCTTCTGGTACAAGGCTGGAAAAACGTCTCAGCTAAACCTATTTTCGCTTCAGCAGCCTTTCTGGACATGCGCCGAGTCACTGCACAAACGGGATAATCCTGTGAGTCCATGGGCAGGGCCACAATGCTGGCAGGCTGGCTTATCAATCTTACTGCTGGGTACACCTCTCCGCTGGCGAGGTCATTACCGAGTAAGACCTCCACGTCTTCCATTGGTAGTTCAGGCCTCACCCCGATCGTGACCGGTCCGGAGACCAAGTAGCTTTTTAGGTGTATCTGGTGCAAAGGTACTGCTTCAGTCCCTTTCCCAATGCCTTGTATCACACTGACCTCCCCAGTCTCGGTCTCTGAACTAAAGTCTAAAACACTCGTTAAGATCAGTGACTGACAAGCTCCAATGTCTCGCCAGATCCGCACTGCAATTGGGTTTAACTCCTCCTTCACCGACACCAATCCGGCCGAGATGAACTTCTTGCTCCCTTCTTGAACTTTATCAGACCTCTTCTTCCCTGGCAGTTTGTTTGCCAGCTCAATACAGCCAGTCGGAACCGTCGTTGTTTCCTTTACCCGTCTCCTTCTTTGGGGCAAAGCACCTGGACGCAAAGTGTCCGGCTTTCCCACAATTATAGCATACGACCCCGGGAGACTTCCTACCAAACTGCTCCCAGTCTTCCTTATCCTTCTCACTAGTCCCCAGCTTACTTTCTGACTTTTCCGGCGGACTCTCTCCACCCTCTTGACTACCCTTCTGGTAGACTTTACTCGGGGTAAACTTCGCTTTGTGCGTTAACGTGTATTCATCCGCTAACTTAGCAGTTGCGGCTAAGGTTTCTGCCTCTTTCTCATCTAGATGGGGCCTCATACCTTCAGGGAGACAACCTTTAAACTGCTCAATCAGTATTAGTTGTCGCAGTCTGTCATAATCCCCATTGACCCCTTTTGATGTGCACCAATGCTCACAATACATCTGCGTCTCATGGGCAAACCTCGCATTCCGGAACTTCTGCTGGTATGCCTCTGGGACCAACTCATAAATCCTGAGTATCGCCTCTTTCACCACATCATACCTCTGGGCATCTTCTGTGGACAATGCTGAGTAAGCTTGCTGGGCTTTTCCTTTAAGTACGCTCTGAAGCAAAATAGCCCACTTATCCCTCAGCCAGTCCTGACTTGCAGCGACTTTTTCAAAATGGAGAAAGTACCGATCAACATCAGCCTCCTCAAATGGGGGAACCTGCCTAACCTCCTGGGTCGCCCTGAACCCACCACCTTGGTTCAGCATGGGGCCCTGCGCTATTGTCATCCTTAACTTCTCCAGCTCAAATTCCCTTTCCATCTGTTTCTCTCTCTCTTGTCGCTCTAACTGCCTCTCTCTCTCGCCGTTCGAACTGTTTCCCTTCTTGTTCAGCTGCCTTACCCGGAACTCGTGCTCGAGTCTTAATTTTTCCATCTGCAGCTGTACTGCTTCTCCACCAGGTTTGCCCATAGATACCACCTCCAGCTCCCCTTGGGGAAACACACCTTTAGATACATAATGCTCTATGATAGCTCTGTGCGTCTCCGTTCTCCTCATTGTCGACTTCCCCTTAAAAAGATTCAACCGTTTGGCCACAGTTGCCAATTCTGATTTCCTGGCATCCTCTAATGCCTCCAAGGTTGGCGCCTTTAGAAATTCCTCAATCTCCATTTCTGCTGTTTC
This sequence comes from Mobula hypostoma, assembly GCF_963921235.1. Classification (NCBI taxonomy): domain Eukaryota; kingdom Metazoa; phylum Chordata; class Chondrichthyes; order Myliobatiformes; family Myliobatidae; genus Mobula; species Mobula hypostoma. The sequence continues at coordinate 34,692,700 of NC_086103.1, read as the reverse complement.
CCCTTTCTTTCTTTCGGGAATTTTAACCCAATCAATTTACCCAGTTCCAAATTTGGCGTTCAAAAACGCGGACGAGATCCCCACTTACTTTAGTACCCCATAACTGGGTTGCCAAACCAGCAGAAATTGACCACTTAGTTGGAGTCTGGTTAACAGAAACTAATAATACTTTATTACAGAAATAAGCAACACAGTACTCTAATCGTAGGGATATAAATGCAACAGGTTAACAATGATAAAACACACATGTACACAGAACTAGGGTAAGAGGAATCAATCAAGCTCTATCGCAGTCTAAGGGAAAAATGATCAGTCTCAAGTGACGCAGAGTTCAATTCAGCTTAGTACAGTTGGCAGTAATCTCTGTTGTGCCGTTGGAGAGAGAGGGAGATAATATGCAAATCTGATTCAGACAGACCTTTGAAGTTCTTTGCAGTTAGCTTTCGGGCGAACCCTTTTAATGTCTTCTGTGGTCACCAACCGTGACCCCTCCGTTCCGGATGCAACCGTTTTTCTGCGGTGAACCCGGCACCCAGGCAAGAGTGGACACACACACCAGGTTCCCGCCGATCGTACCCTTTCACCCTGTGCATCTATGGTCGGGTCCCACGGCCAGCCCTCCAACTCCCACCAACTTGTGGGGGCACACCGCTCTTCCAGAGTCTCGTTATCTCGTGATTTCGTGGTGTGTGTTGTGCCTTAGCGAACTTGTTCTTTTTATCCCCCTGCTGGGGTATCGTCTGTCCATCAAACTTCAAACAGTTCAGGTTCAAAGCAACCGGTCTGTCAATATTCTGAAATGTGTTTCTTTCTCGTTAATCTCTCTCTTCTCTCTTATTAGCATTTTGAATGTTTTGCCATTGTCTCTCTTATCTCTCTCATCAGCATCAATCTTCTGATAACTTGGTTTGTCATCGCAGTATCATCTAAATGATTGATATACAACATAAAAAGAAGTGGTCCCAACACCAGCCCCTGCAGAACACTACTAGTCACTGGCAGCCAAACAGAAGAGGATCCTTTTATAGCCACTCACTGCCTCCTACCAATCAGCGAATCAGCTACGACAGGAATATTTCTGATGGGAAATACTTTGCACTTGCATGGAAGGTTGTCAAAAGGGATAGTGCACATGGAATTTTAGATAATGTACCGAAATGTCTAAAGAACTGTATGCCAGGGATAAGGCAAAGAGCGTGAATGAGGGAATTCCTTTCAGCTTCTCTGGTGGAGTACTGCAGTAGTTAGAGGTTGGGCCACAGTTCTCCTCAATGGAAAAATATGACCTCGAGAACCAAATCTTGTATTTCAATAAACATGCAAATTTAGGTGGGATTTTGAATACAGAGAAGAATGTAAATAGGCTCTCGTGTAATATACGCAAACTAAATAAGTGGGAGAAAAGATGCCAGAAGGAATTGCATGTGGAAAAAAATGTGTGAACACACTTCTTCAATGCATTCCAAGGCTAAAACTATAGGAACCATCTCAGATGTGATTACCAATACTTTTAGAATCTTTTCTTAATAATCACCTGAAACTTTGGAATGTAAAGTACAGCTGAACATCCTGTCACTGGGTCTTTTAAAACATCTTTGAAAAGAAAAGACAGTATGTATATAAAATTCAAAAGATGGTGGGAACTCAACTACGTGATGTTTCTGATTAGAGTAATATACTTTTTTTAGTAAACTCCTATTTGCTCCCAACTCTTTCTCCTTTACCATTGTGCTGGAAAGGGATAGGAGCAGACAATTTGGGAAAATATTTAACTGGGGTAGGGGGAAATATGATGCTATTAGGCAGAAACTTGGGAACATTAATTAGGAGCAAATATTCTCAGGGAAATGCACGGACTAAAACACTTGAGAATATGGACATTGAAAAGGAGGATGTGTTGGAGCTTTTGAAAAGCTGAGCCTGGAGGAGATATATTCCAGGCTACTGTGGGAAGCGAGGGAGGAGATTGCTGAGTCTGGCTCAGGAAATGTTCAGGGAACATTTGCATGGTGTTCTGCATAGGCATGTTCCCTTGAGGCAGGGAAAGGATAGTAGGGAACAGGAACCATGGTGTACAAAGGATGTAGAAAATCTAGTCAAAAAGAACAGAAAAGCTTACAAAAGATTCAAGATAAGTAAGTGTGGAATATATATGAAAACCAAGCTTCTTCAAGTCTAGGGGCAAATAGATAGTCTTATGATAATGAGTAAAGTTCAGTTCATTTCGTGGTATTGAGTTGAGTAGTGATGGAGAGAGAGAAAGGGAGAGATTTGAGTCTTCAGGTGAGCTGACGCTGTCGATCTTCCTGTTGTCCTCCGAAATCCTTTAAAAGTCACAGACTGTGACCACAACAAAGGGGACCGTTCTTCTGTGGTGGACTCGTCAACCCAGGCAAGGTGCTATGCGGTAGGGTATGTGAAAAATAGAGTGCTACGCAGTAGGGAAATTCTCGGCAATTTCTAGAGTAGGTTACATGGTCGGCACAACATTGTTGTCTGAAGGGCCTGTAATGTGCTGTAGAGTTCTATGTTCTATGATCTTAGATGAAGTTGAAATGTTGGCACTGTGGGCTGAGTGGCCTTTACTGTGTTGTAATGTTCTATGTTTCTAGGTAATTAAATTACGTTATGTCATGTGATTTGAAAGTATTTCAACTTGCGAAATTATTTGTGAAGTCAGTATCCTAAAATAACACTTCTACTTTCAGGCTTATTCCTGAATCTCCACGCTGGTTGTTGGTAAAAGGAAGGGTAAAGGAGGCAGAAGAAATACTCCAATATATTGCAAAGAAGAATGGTGTCACTCTCCCAGAGTTGCTTCTCGATGAACCTAAGGTATCAGCCACCATGTTTCTGCTTACTGAGTGATCGGTTAGTTCAATAATAGAGACCAGTTCATTTAAAAATATATATATATATTTCTTCCTTACCCCATCTCCTTTTGCTGTAGCAAGATTCCATTCATGTAAGTCAGATGTGAATTCTGCTGCTGTGTGTAGGTAATTTCAGCTCCACTTTCACCCAGCAACAAACCACACATGCATTTTCCAGGAGGATTCTCCATGTATTGATTAGACCATGAGAACCTCAATGAATACTTCCCCATAAGTTTTAGCAACAACAATATTATCAGCAAAGCACAGAGAAAAGTTCAAATGTGACAATACTGTATTTTGTATTGATTAAGTTTTCTTACTCTCTCCTTAGTAATGTAGGCAAGTATACCATGTGCCTTTTTAACAAGTTTATCTATATCTGCTGCCACTCTTAGGGACACTTGGATATTTCCATTTAGCTCTCTTAACCACATTATGGATATATAAATAAGAACCCAAGCATTGAATTCTGCTTCAACGCACCAGTCATCATCTGCCACCCAGACAAAATATCTCTTTATTCCTCTGGTCTGTTTCTATCTGGCAATCACTTCTCAATTAAGGCCAGGCCATGTTACGCAGTTCATTTGCTAAAATGTACACTTGCTTCTTATGAGATCTTATTGAAAGCTTTGTGAAAGACTGAATAGAGCACAGTCTCTGCTTGCCTTTATCTGTTCCACCAGGTACATCCTCAAAAAACTGCAGTAAATGTGTTAAGTGATTTCCCTTTCAAAAATCGATGTTCACTTTGCCCAATCCCACCAATATTTTAAATCTTTTATTACTTCTTTCACAATAGATTCTAGCATTTTCCCCAACACCAAGGTTAAGTAGTCTGTTCAATATTTCACTGTTATACCCTTCCTGCTTTTTAAATTGTCATCCCTAATCTGGAGGAACTGGTTTAGAGTCCCAAGAATCTTGGCAGATGGGAGCCAATGCATCTGGGCTGCCTCAGTTGATGCTTGTGGATTTCCAGAAAATAAAGAATAGGAAATCTGGCCATACATCAAGACCATGGCTTGCTTGCTATCTCAGCAGCATTTTCTCACTTGACTCCTTAATTGTCCATAAACATATTGATCTCCTTTGAATGGAGATGATGGAGCCTCAACAAACCCCTGGTGTAGAGAGTTCCAAAGGTTCAACACTTTCTGTGTGAAGTAATTTCTCATTATCTCAGTACAAAACAACTTACCCATAATTCTCAGATTGTGCCTCCCACTCCCCAGGTCCTCAGCCAATGAAACAGCCTCAATGTCTCAAGTCTATAAAGCCATTTTTAACATTTTAATTGGATCTCCCATTGTTCTAAATTCTAGAGAAGACTGACCAAGTCTACTTAATCTCTTCTCATATGCCATCCCTGTAAACAATAATTCTTCACTGCACTATCTCAGTGGCAAGAACAAGTTTTCAAAAGTAAGGAAGCCACAGTTTCACACAGTATCCGAGGTACATTTCACCTAGATCTTCAAGATTCAGAATAAAATTTTCATGTCTCAAATCCTTCATGATTCAAATCTTCTTATAAATCAGGTGAACATATTACTTGCCACTAATTATCTGCTACACCTGCATGTTGCTCCTGAGCAATTTATGCACAATCACATCCGGCTCCCTCTGAATATTAGAGTCTTTCTTTATGTAGTAAATACTGCTTCACTTTCTTATGCTGTGCTCCAAAGGGAATGACTTAATATTTTTCTACATGACAGTCTATTTACAATAATCTTGCCACACATACAGTTTCCCTAGTTATCCCTGAAGATTCTTTCTATTCTCCCTCAAAGTCACAGTGTAGCTAGTTTAATGCTTCAAGTTGATAGGGCAGTTTAGAGGTGGCAGGATTTGTTCATCTTCATTAGTTGGGGTACTGAGTTCAAGAACCACAAGGTAACTTTGCAGCTCTATAAAACCTTGATTAGACTACATTTGTATGCTATGTAGGAGGGAAAGTTAGATTGATCTCATAGTATGTTAAACAGTGGGCACAACATTGTGGACCAAAGGGCCTGTACTGTGTTGTAGTCGTCTACAGTGTAATATCATCAGCAAACTCTGAAATATGACATTGATCTCATCAGCCAACTCTCTAATATATGTACATTATGAAAAGAGGGGCCCAAGCATTGATCCTTGCAGTACCCTACTTGTTTGTCAGTCTGAGGATGATCCATTTATTCCCACTCTTTGGTTATTTGCTGGTAATTAGAATATAGTCCCATTGATTTACATGATACTGTGAGAATAAGATTGTTCTTTGATGACAGAGACAATGTCACAAATTTTGACATGGCACTGTAACAATGAGTAGGCAGTCATTTTTGGGTTGGGTTGGGCCTGTGCTGCTGTTTATCGATTACTGCTCAGCATTCAACACCAGCATCCTCTCAGTACTAATTAACAAGCTTTTAACTCTGAGCCTTTGTTCCACCCTCTGCCACTGAATCCTTGACTTCCTCATTGGAAGACCATAGTCCACATGGATTGGTGAAAACAGCTCATGCTCACAGGCACACGTCAAAGAGTACAAGGATACTTGGCATGGCACCAAGGTCTCTAATAAGTTCTACAGAGGTACCATGGAGAACATTCTGACTGGTTGCCTACTCTGCGATGGAGGCACCATTACACAGGATCATAAGATGTATCAGACGTAGGCTCAACTAGCTCCATCACGGGCACAAGGCTCCCCACCATAAAGTTAAGTTTCCAGAGGTAATGTGTCAAGAAGGCAGCAGCCATCATTAAGGACCTTCCCATTATTACTAACAGAGAGGAAGGTACAGGAACCTGAAAATCCATTCTCAATGTTTCAGGAAGAGTTTCTTCTCCTCCACCACCACCAGATTTCTGAACAGTCTGTGAATCCATGAATACCACCTCGCTATTCCTTTTTTGCACTTTGCTTTTTATTGTAACTTGTTAGACCTGCATTTCACTGCCGCCTTAAAACAACAAACTTCATGGCTTATGTCAGTGAGAGCCCGCATGTATGCCATCCAGGCTCCATCTCTATGGTTCGGGTGTGACCAAGCTTATCGTTTGTGACAGCACAACAGGAATTCACTTTGAGGTCTGGCTGCTGCAATTATCCATGAAACAGTCTTCAAATTATCATCCTGTCAGCACAGCCCCAGAGTAACTGATGGTCTTGTGGTAACATATTCATGCCTTTGATAATCAGGGAATAAACCTCAAATTAATTTTACTGAGCTGTTTTAAACAGTTACAGTCATATTAAATTTACTTAAAATATCAGTTTTATTATGTTTTTACTTAAACAAGAAGACATTCCTGTTTAAGACATGGGAGACATTGCTTCCGAATGTGCTCAATGCCTTCTAGCTTTGACCGTCAGAACACAGTGAAACAATTGTGAACCCTCACATCTTCCAATGATCCTATGATCTCGATATGTAAGCTGATGTGCACGCTGCCTTTAGGAAGGAGAATCCAAGGTAAGCCTCTGGATTAGATAGGGTACCTGGATGTGTTCTAAAGACCTGTGCTGCCCAACTGACTGATGTGTTCTCAAAGATCGTTAATCTCTTGGTTCAGCAGTGTGTGCTACCCACCTGCTTCAAGCAGGCTTCAATTATGCCAGTACCCAAGAAGAGCATGGTGACCTGCCTCAGAGACTATCACTCAGTTGTAAATACATCTACAGTGAAGAAGTGTCTGGAGAGCCTGGTGATAAAACATATCAGATCCTTCTGAGAGGCAACGTGGATTCACTCCAATTTGACTACTGGAGCAACAGGTCCATAGCAGATGCCACCTCACTGGCTCTTCACTCAATCCTGGGACATTTGGACAGTAAAGGTGCATACATCAGCATGCTCTTTATCGACTACAGCTCAGCATTCAATAGCATCATCCTCTCAGAACTAATCAATAAGCTCCAAGGCCTTTGCCTCAACACCTTCTTGTGCAATTGGATCCTGGATTTCCTTACTTATAGACCCCAGTCAGTTCAGATTGGCAACAACATCTCCTCCACGATATCCACCAGCACGGGTGTACCACGGGGCTGTGTGCTTCACCCCCCTCCCCTACTCACTTTACTATTACTGTGTGGATAAGCACAACTCCAATGCTAGATTCAAGTTTGCTGATGACACCACTGCCCTGGGCCAAGTCAAAACTGATGATGAATCAGCATACAGGAGGGAGATTAAAAACTGGCCGAGTGGTGTCATAACAACAGCCCCTCATGCAGTGTAGGCAAGACCAAGGAACTTATCATAGACTTTAGGAGAAGGAAACCAGAGATCTATGAGCCCGCCCCCCCGCCCCCATCAGAGGCAGAGGATCAGAGGTGGAGGCAGTTAGCAACTTTAAATTCCACTGTATCATTTCAGAGGACCTGTCCTGAGCTGAGCGCTGAAGTGTAATTGCAGAGAAAGAACAGCAGTGACTCTACTCCCTTAAGAGTCTGCAGAGACTCAGTGTGACATCTAAAACTTTGACAACCTCCTATAGTTGTGTAGTGGAGAGTATGCTGACTGGCTGCACCATGGCCTGGTACAGAAACACCAATGCCTTTGAATGGAAAATCCTACAAAAGGAGGTGAATTCAGCCCAGTACATCATGGGTAAAGCCCTCCCTACCATTGAGCACATCTACATGAAGCAAGCAGCATCCGTGATCAGAGATCCCCACCACTCAGATCATGCTGTCCTCTCATTGCTGTCATCAGGTAGGAGGTACAGGAGCATCAGTACTCACACCACCAGATTCAACAACAGTTACTACTCCAAAACCATCAAGCTTTGAATAAAAGAGAATAACTACACTCCCTTGGCCCCATCATTAAAATGTTCCTACAACCAATAATCTCACTCTAAGGACTCTTTATCACATTAACTCATGTTCTAATTGTTTATTGCTCTTTGTTTATGGATTCAGAGATCCAAAGTACATTTATTATCAAAGTATGTATGCAGTATGCAAACCTGAAATTCATCATCTCCAGAGTCACAAAACAAATAACAACCATGAAACCAACCCGGTCAAAGAAAAGCATGAAACGTCAAAACCCCACCGTGCAAAAAAAATTGTGCAAACGGCAACAGAAAAATACCAGCCAAAAACATGGAATATGAACCACAAAATGAGAAGACATATTTCACCACTGTTCCACTCAGTGTTCATTGTCTGCAGGCTGCCCAAAAAGAGCAACAAAAAAAGAGTGACCAGAAATGGAACTAGAAACCAGAACACATCCTAGAAACAATCTACATTCTGTGGTGATTACTCCAGCCCTCCCCGCCGACAGCATCGAGGGAGAGAGGGATCACTGGAATGCAAGGGTACTCCCTTGGGAGCAGCCAGTGAGAGTGAACAAGAGACCACCATACACAGACACCCTCTCTGGCAGCAGCGAGAGGCTGGTAGACTGCGCTGAATGCTCGCTCGCATTCACAATCACCTCAATCACTTCATTCCGCTCGGCGCTTTAATCGGTGAGGTCAGCAAGTGATGGAGTCGATCCTGGGCTCGCACCCCGTCTCCTGGCTCCCTGGCCCGCATGGTCACAGCTTCGTGGAAGACTCTCGGAAACAACAAACCCCCCCGATCGCCCGGTCGGCCCGAAATCACACCGCCAGAAAGTAGATGAAGGGCCTAATGGTACTGGAAACATATCTGAAATAAACACAAGATGTAAACAGAGTGAAAGTGGGACGGCACACTAGTGTGGTAGGCAGCACCACGCATTACAGTACCGGTAACTTGGGTTTAATCCCTGCCTCTGCCCGTTAGGAGTTTGTACATTCTCCCCGTGACCGCATGGGTGCTCCGGTTTCCTCCTACACTCCAAAGATGTACTGGTTGATAGGTTAATTGGTCATTGTAAATTGTCCTGTGATTAGCTAGAATTGAATTAGAGGTTGCTAGGCAGTGTGGCTCAAAGGGGTGGAAGGACCTGTGCTGAGCTATCTCTCAATTAATAAACAAAAATAAATCAATGAAAGAAATTGCTCTGTGACCTGTCTTCAGCATGTCACCTTTGGTAGCATTGTTTACTGGTGCTGTCTTCTTCTAGATGTCTGCATTTGCACAGTTTGTTTTCCGTGTAAGCTGCTTGTTTGGGTTACTGTTGAAGATAAGAGATAGGAAAAATGTGTGCCATCCAATTGGGATGAACACATTCATTGGAGGTTTCTCTGGTGAGGGACACTAAGGTTGGGCTTGGGGCTTTTGAGAGGGGAGAAGAGAGAAGATGCCAGAGAGAAGAGGTCAGAGGAGCTGACCCGGAGCAGGGTCGTGATTCGATGAAGCCCGGGGAGATGAATGAGGATCGGCGTAGGGAAAACCGTGAGCTCCAACTTGTGCATATTAGACTGTTTCATTTAAAATGGGCCCTTTTCATTTTTTTTGCTTTTTCTTTACTAACCCTTTAGTCAAGTTAAGAATTATAAAGCTAAATCATTTAGTTGTAAGCACTGTACTGTCTGTTATTTCATGGTACTTATTTGTAACAGGCTAACAAATCGCGTAGCATCCACACAAACAAGGGGATTTTGGGAGGCTTGCACTTCAACCTCCCACGATTGGCAGGGCCGGAGGGTGTCTCCCTAGACTTACACAGCCAACAAAACCAGAGTGTTACATAAGCAAGAATGATAGTTGATTGAAGTGGGGTTGTAATCATATATCCTAGGAATAAAGAGAGAAGTGCTGAGACTTACAGCAGATCAAAGATCACATTCCAGCTCATTATTTTCATAATGAGACTAGCTACTCTTAATTCCAGTCCGTTCAAGATGAACAGAATAGAAAAAAAGACAAGCGAATGAACAAAGCTGTTAATGTAATAGTTCTCACAGGAAAATTTTCATTGTGCATGTTAGGGTGTTCTCTGGAGTTATGGAATATAGCAAATAATAATTTGAACAGCAGCCATTCTTCAGATCTGAATGTTGATTTTGGATTGAATTTAAAATCTAGCTCAGAACAATGACTGAGCACCTATGCTCCATCCACCAGAAAAAGTGGGATCTCCCGGCAGCAACCCACTTCAATTTTACTTTATTGTACAAGGCATTGGTAAGGCCAAATTTGGAGTATTGTGTATAGTTCTGGTCACCGAATTATAGGAAAGATGTCAACAAAATTGAGAGAATACAGAGAAGATTTACTAGAATGTTACCTGAGTTTCATCTCCTAAGTTACAGAGAAAGGTTGAACAAGTTGGGTCTTTATTGTCTGGAGCGTAGAAGGTTGAGAGGGGACTTGATAGAGGTGTTTAATATTATGAGGGGGATTGATAGAGTTGATGTGGATAGGCTTTTTCCATTAAGAGTGGGGGAGATTCAAACAAGAGGACATGAGTTGAGTTTTAAATGGCAAAAGTTTAGAGGAAACATGAGGGGGAACTTCTTTACTCAGAGAGTGGTAGCTGTGTGGAACGAGCTTCCAGCAGAAGCAGTTGAGGCAGGTTCAATGTTGTCATTTAAAGATATATTGGATAGATATATGGACAGGAAAGGAATGGAGGGTTATGGGCTGAGTGCAGGTCAGTGGGACTATGTGAGAGTAAGAGTTCGGCATGGACTAGGAGAGCCGAGATAGCCTGTTTCCGTGCTGTAATTGTTATATGGTTATATACTTCCCATTTCCATTCCGACATCTACTGCCGCGATGAAGTTGTTCTGTCTGGCTAGACTCCAACCTAATGGCATGAGCATTGATTTCTTGAACTTCTGGTAATTGACCCCATTTCACCATTCCCATTCCTGTTTTCCTCTCTCACATCATCTCCTTACATGCCTGTCACCTCCCTCTGGTGCTCCTCCCTCTTCCCTTTCTACCGAGGTTATCTACCTCTCCTATCAGATTCCCTCTTCAATGGCCCTTTATCTCTTTCACCTTTCAGCTTCACAGCTCTTTACTTCAGCCCTCTCCATCTCCTGGTTTCACCTATCACCTACCACCTACCACCTTGTAATTCTTTCTCTCTCCTCCCACACCTTCTTCTGCTAACTTATCATCTTTTTTTTTCCAGTCCTGATGAAGGGTCTCGCCCTGAATCATCAAAAGCTTACTCTTTTCCAGAGATGCTGCCTGACCTGCTCAGTTGCTCCACCATTTTGTGTGTGTTGCTGGCATTTCCAGCATCTGCAGATTTTCTCATCTCAGCACAATGGCCTTCCTGGAGCTGCAGATTGGGGTTGATTGCAAGCCAGGAAACACTTCATTGACCTGAGGTGTTGGCAGATGCATGAATGTAGCTCAGAGACAGTGCTGATTAACATTCAGTTTAGGGTGTCTTGAGTGTTGGTGCAAAATTCTAGTTGTTTGAAAATTAGATGTAACTCAAAGGAAGCACTGTGAATGCATTGTAACTTTAGAATTGACCTTTGATCTTCAGCATATAAAGATGTAATGGTGGGTCAGGGAGCCTCTCTCCAGAGTGACTCCAAATTCCGTCAGCTTGTGTGTAAAGTGGCTTTCACTGACAGTCACAACAGTGCAAATGTCACCATGGTGAAAGTTAATATTAGCAATACTTTACATTAACAATAAAGGTTTATTTTCTTTTGCTATTTCAGCTTGAAGATATGAGAACCAGACAAGCACAGTCTTACACAGTTTTCCATCTTGTTAAAACTTATAACATCCGAGCTATCACTGTCATTAATGTTCTGATATGGTGAGTATTTCATGGAACCATGATACAAAGACTGCTTGTTTCATAAGATCTGACATGGACCTCTCACCCCCTGGCCCAGCCATCCTCTTTAACCATATTTCTGCAATTTTTTATCATTGTAGTGTTAATTTGGTGCCATTTTAAGGACCCTATTTAATATGTATCAGTCATCCTTTCAGGGAAATCCTAACCACACATTGCATAAAATTGCTTTTCTTCCTATTGCCGCCAGTTCTTTGGTTTATCACCTTGAGTATGTACCTTCGTTAATATGTCAATTTTACTTTCAGAATCAGGGTCATAATCATGTTTCATATCACTATCGTTGTGAAATTTGTTGTTTTGCTGTACATTGAAATGAGTAATTATAATTAAACTATAAACTACAATAAAATATATAAATTAAATTCAATAAATAGTACAAAATGGGAAGAAAAACAGCAGAAAATTATTAGTGGTAATGCACATGGATTCATTGTACATTCAGAAATTTGATGGCGGAGGGGAAGAAGCTGTTCTTAAAATATAAGTGAATGTCTTCATGCTCCTGTACCTCCCTGATGGCAGCAATGAGAAGAATGTGTGCCTCGTAGTGATGTGTTCCTTATTGATGGAAGCCTCCTTTAGGAGGCATCGGATTTTGAAGATGTCCTCAATGCCAGGGAGTGTCGTGACCATAGTTGAGCTCGCTGAGTTTTCAACCTTTCGCAACTTCTGCTCCTGTGCTGCAGTCCCTCCATGCCTGATGATGATGCAACCAATTCAAGGTCCACGGTCCTTCTGTAGAAATTAGCCAGAGCCTTTGTTGACATACAAAGGCTTCTCAAACTCCTAATGAAGTATAGCCACAGTTTTGCCTTCTGTGTAAATGCATCAATATGTTGGGCTCAGAACAGATCTTCGGAGATGTTGACACTCAGGAACTTTCCACTGCAGATCCCTTGATGAGAACTGGGGTGTGTTTCCTCGCCTTCCCCTTCCTGAAGATCACAATCAATGTCTTGGGCTTCCTGATGTTGATGTTGCAACACTACTCAGGCAGCTTATCTATCTCTCTCCTGTATGCCACCTCGTCACCATCTGATATTCTACTAACAATAGTTGTATTACCAGCAAATAGATGGAACTTGAATTGTGCCTAGCCATATATTGTCACTTTTATAATGATTGCCTAGAATTTCTTCATAACTCACAGAGAGACACATATATTGATCATGGCAGGGCACACCAAAAATATTGATCATTAATTTGCCACAAGTTGTTGTTTACTTAATTGAAATTGCTATTATCACATTGTGATTTAGTGAGCATTGATTCTCATAATTAATAATGGTAAATAAGACACTATGTGTCTGATGCTCTGGGCAGTATTATTTACCTTCTCTACACCATTCATAAACCCTACTTTTTGGCGTTCTCCTCTAATTCGTTTTGTTTTGTCACCATTTGGGCAACTTTCTAATTTAAGTTTTTCCGGAGGTCTTTCCACCACAATCCATTGTTTACTGTCATATGAAGCTAGTGGCAGCAACACGGTGAGATTATTAACTGTCAATGGCCATGATGTGACAACTGAGTGGATAGCCATGGTATGATTAATCCAGCCCGGTGCAAAATTTACATGAGTAGTTCAGCTCGGGATGAGAACAAAATCATCTGGTTAAAAAGCCTCTCCCCCACTTCTGCCCTTGGGACTCCAAATGTTGCATATTAAATGCAGCCCCTGTTAAAGCACATCAGAAAATTATATTACCCAACAACTATACTCCTTAATCACAGTTAGTATAAACAACTCAAAGATTCACTATGTAGTTTTGAACAAGACATTAACACTTTATTTTGACAACTCTCTTCGTCATACAACTTTTAGCTTATTTCCATAACTTCCAGAACCCATTACCTGTATTTAGATATTACTCACTCTTGAAGAACTTGTCTAGGTATCAATCTGGATGAGTTTCTTCTCTGAATCACTAACTTAAGAGTCTTCTTCATTAGTTATTGATTTCTGGAGTTGCTGTAGCCAGTATCTCATGAGGCACTCTTTTATGCATTCTTTCTCATACCTTGCTTAGTTGTTACTTAGTTCTTTATTGAAAATTTTACACCGCAAGTCCAGTCCTCATTCACTCAAATATGTATTTCTTTAACTTCTTCAAATTCCTGCTGGTGATTTTCCACAATTACCTCAATCATTGGTTCCTTAATCATCAGAGAGTCTGTTTCTGCTTTTACTATTGATCTGGCTGTCCTTTTCACAAAATGTCTCTTTCCTAAACATCCTCATATGCTTGTTCTGTTTTATGAACAGTTCACAGTGAGGTGTTAAGCTATGTCCGCCATGTTTTCACAGTAATACTGACCATGTGTCAATCATCCAACTGTTGTCCTTGATTCTCAACATCCCTTTCTAGCCAGCAGAGTATTGTCCCAAAGCCTGATGGGATATTTGATAACACTCCATATGATACAATCCCAAGCCTTTTTTAACCCTTTTTCATTTGTGGCTTATATTTCTACTTTGACTTCCAGTCCCCTTCTGTTCTTAATTTAAAATCCTTTCACAAACTCTTCTTATGTCTGAAATGTTAGTCATAGGAATTGGTTTAGGTCTGTTTAACCTCAAGCTTGTTTATAATCCATCTATACCCGATTTCCATACTATCTTCACATTCTGTGAAAGAGCATTGCTTGAGCTAAATGTCCATATGACTGTTCAGTTTGTTTTGTCTCCAATATTCACCTACATCAAAATCAATGGAGCTTGGGAAGCATAGTATAACACATTTATGCATTCCTGGTTTACCTCCAGAACAATAACTATTTAATAACCATCAATAATTCTTATATGTGTATAAGTTATCCTATATTCCGAAGTTCCATTGGACCGCGTGTGAAAAATGCACTTCTTAATTTTACTCATAAATTGACAATCATTAATTTTAAGATCCTGCAGAGTTATTCTTCATGTTCTCATTGATTCTCTCACATTCCTTAAAGCTTCCAGAATCTTGATTAGCTCTTTTGAACTCAAGACGGCACAAAATAGGTCTGGTGTGGAAACACCAATTCCTTTGGATGGAATATCTTACAAAGTGTAGTGGTTTTAGTCCAGTACATCACAGGCAAAGGCCTCCCTACCATTGAGCACATCCAAATGAAATGCTGACTTAGGAAAGCAGTAGCCATCATCAGAGATCCTCATCACGGAGGCCATGTTCTTTTCTTGCTGCTGCCATCAGGTGGAAGGTACAAGAGCCTCAAGACTTATACCACTAGGTTCAAGAACAGTTACTACCCCACAACCATCAGGCTCTTGAACAAAGGGGATAAGTACACTCACTTGCCCATTCATTGAGATGTTCCCATAACCAATTATCTTACTTTAAGGACTCTTAGTTTTGTTATTTCATGTTCTCATTATTTTATTTGTGTTTGCACAGTTTGTTGTCTTCTGCACTGTTGTGGATTTTTCATTGATCCTGTTGTAGTTACTGTTCTATACACTTGCGGAGTGTGTCCACAGGAAAATGAATCTCAGGGTTGTATCTATACACTTTGATAATAAAAATTACTTTGAACTTTGAACATTGAGAGTAGGTTTAAACAAACTTTCCACATAAGCAAAGGTGCTGGTAAAACTGCACTAGGCCTTCAACATGTCCCAGGTGCTTACTGCCCAAAAATGAGCACACCTTTCCAACTGAGGCCTGACCTGAGATAATGGACCTTCCTTTTGTACTGACTACCCTTCAAGATAACGGCTAACATTGTATTCTAATTACGCATAGGAGCCATTATTGTGTTGCGCACAAGGGCATTCAAATCCCTCTAGTACTTCATAGTCCTAAGCTTTTATCATGGAGAAAATAGAGGAACGACTGCGCAGGAGCTGGGACATTAGCAAGTTAGACTGATGGGAAGAGTATAAAAGGCGATTAAATTTTTCTTCAGCCATTTGATCGAGGAACGACTGCGCAAGCGCGTGGACGTCAGCGAGTTAGAATGGTGGGAAGAGTATAAAACGAAGACAGCTTTATATAGCGGGTGAGGAAGGAGTGGGAGACAGAATAGGAAGGCTTTATCTTGACGAGGCTTCAGCGATAACGGGTTGAGGCGAGGTAAGTAACTTGTGAAGAATAGGAAGTATGTCTGTGAGACTGGTATTCTGTATTGGGTGTCAGATGTGGAATGTCCGGGAGACTCCCAGCCTCCCAGACAGCCACATCTGTGCCAGCTGCATCGAGTTGCAGCTCCTTAGGGACAGGGTTACGGAACTGGAGATGCAGCTCGATGACCATTATCTGGTCAGGGAAAGTGGGGAGGTGATAGAGAGGAGTTATAGGCAAGTAGTCACAACGAGGCTTTGGGAGACAGAGAAGTGGGTAACAGTCTGGAGAGAGAAGGACAAGAGTCAGATACCAGAGAGTATCCCTGTGGCTGTCCCCCTTATCAATAATACTGTTGGGGGGACAACCTACCTGGGAGAAGTAACAGTGGCCGCACCTCTGGCACAGAGACTGGCCCTGTGAAAGGAAGAGGATGGCAGCAGTGATAGGGGACTCTATAGTTAGGGGGGCAGACAGACAATTCTGTGGACACAGGAAAGAAACACGGATGGTAGTTTGCCTCCCAGTTGCCATGGTCCGAGATATTTCTGATTGCATCCTCAATATCCTCAAGTGATAAGGTGAACAGACAGAGGTCATGGGACATATTGGTACCAACAACATAGATGGGGAAGGGAGGAGGTCCTGAAAACAGACGACAGGGAGTTAGGAAGGAAGTTGAGAAGCAGGACCTCAAAGGTAGTAATCTCAGGATTATTGTCTGTGCCATGCAACAGTAATTATAGGAATAGAGTGAGGCGGAGGATAAATGTGTGGCTGACGGATTGGAGCAGGGGGCAAGGATTCAGATTTCTGGATCACTGGGACCTGTACAAAAAGGACAGGTTGCACTTGAATCTGAGGGTGACCAATATCCTGGCAGGGCGGTTTGCTGAGGAGTTTAAATTAGAATCACTGGGGTGTGGGGACTGAACTGAAGAAGCGGAGGAAGAGGCGGTTGGCTCGCAAATTGAGAAAGCTTGCAGACAGTGTGAGAGGGAGGATAGGTAGGTGAGAGAGAAGGGATACGCTCAGACTGATGGTTTGAGACGTGTCTATTTTAATACAAGGAGTTTTATGAACAAAACGGATGAGCTTAGAGCGTGGATCAGTTCTTGGAGCTATGATGTTATGGCCATTACAGAGACTTGGATGGCTCAAGGGCAGGAATAGTTACTTAGAGCACCAGGCTTTGGATGTTTCAGAAAGGACAGGGAGGGAGGCAAAAGAGGTGGGGGCATGGCACTGCTGATCAGAGATAGTGTCATAGCTGCAGAAAAGGAGGAAGTCATGAAGGGGTTGTCTACTGAATCTCTGTGTGTGGAAGTTAGGAAAAGCAAGGGGTCAATAACTCTACTGGGTGTTTTTTATAGACCACCCAATAGTAACAGGAAGAGCATATAGGGAGACAGATTCTGGAAAGATGCAATAATGGTAGGGTTGTCATGGTGGAAGATTTAATTTCCACAAGAATGATTTGCATGTCCCTAGAGCAAGGGGTTTAGATGGGGCAGAGTTTGCGAGATGTGTTCAAAGAGCTTTCCTGAAACAATATGCAGATAAGCCTATAAGAGGAGAGATTGTACTTGATCTGGTATTGGGAAATGAACCTGGTCAGATGTCAGGTCTCTCAGTGGGAGAGCATTTTGGAGATAATGATCACAGTCCTATCTCCTTTACCAAAGCATTTGGAGAGGGATAGGAACAGACAAGTTAGGAAAGTGTTTAATTGGAGTAAGGGGAAATATGAAGCTATCAGGCAGGGACTTGGAAGTATTAATTGGGAACAGATGTTTTCAGGGATTTGTACAGCAGAAACGTGGAAATGTGGCAAATGTTCAGGGGATATTTGCGTGGCGTTCTACATAGGTACGTTCCAATGAGACAGGGAAAGGATGCTAGGGTACAGGAACCGTGGTATACAAAGGCTGTTGAAAATCTAGTCAAGAAGAACAAAAAGCTTACGGAAGATTCAAAGAACTAGGTAATGACAGAGATCTAGAAAATTATAAGGCCAGCAGGAAGGAGCACAAGAATGAAATTAGGAGAGCCAGAAGGGGCCATGAGAAGGACTTTGCGAACAGGATTAAGGAAAACCCCAAGGCATTCTACAAGTATGTGATGAGCAAGAGCATGATAGAATAGGACCAATCAAGTGTACGGTGGAAAAGTGTGTATGGAACTGGAGGAGATAGCCGAGGTACGTCAGAAATACTTTGGTTCAGTATTCACTACTGAAAAGGAACTTGACAATTTTCGGGTTGACTTGCAGTGGACTGAAAAGCTTGAGCATATTTACTTTAAGAAAGAGGATGTGTTGGAGCTTTTGGAAAGCATCAAGTTGGATAAGTCACCGGGACCGGAAGAGATGTACCCCAGGTTATTGTGGGAAGTGACGGAGGAGATTGCTGAGCCTCTGGCAATGAACTTTGCATCATCAATGGGGACGGGAGAGGTTCCGGAGGATTGGAGGGTTTCAGATGTCGATCCCTTATTCAAGGAAGGGAGTAGAGTTAGCCCAGGAAATTATACACCAGTGAGTCGTAATTCAGTGGTTCGTAAGTTGATGGGGAAGATCCTGGGAGGCAGGATTTATGAATATTTGGAGAGGCATATGATGATTAGGAATATTCGGCATGGCTTTGTCAAAGGCAGGTCGTGCCTTACTAGCCCGACTGAAATTTTTGAGGATGTGACTAAACACATTGATGAAGGTAGAGCAGTAGATATAATGTATATGGATTTCAGCAAGGTATTTGAGAAGATACGCCATACAAGGCTTATTGAGAAAGTAAGAAGGCATGGGATACAAGGGAACCTTGCTTTGTGGATCCAGAATTGGCTTGCCCACAGAAGGCAAAGAGTGATTGTAGATGGGTCAGATTCTGCATGGAGGTTAGTGACCAGTGGTGTGCCTTAAGGAGCTGTTCTAGGACCTCTTCTCTTTGTGATTTTTATAAATGACCTAAATAAGGAAATGGAGGGATCAGTTAGTAAATTTGCTTATAACACAAAGGTTGGGGGTGTCGTGGATAATGTGGAGGGCTGTCAGAGTTTACAGCGGGACATCAATAGGATACAAAACGGGGCTGAGAAGTGGCAGATGGAGTTCAACCCAGATAAGTGTGAGGTGGTTCATTTTGGAAGGTCAAATATGATGGCAGAATATAATATTAATGGTAAGACTCTTGGCAGTGTGGAGGATCAAAGGGATATTGGGGTCCATGTTCATAGGACACTCAAAGCTGCTGTGCAGGTTGACAATGTGGTTGAGAAGGTATACAGTGCATTGGCCTTCATCAACCGTGGGACTGAGTTTAAGATCTGAGGTAATGTTACAGATATATGGAACCCTGGTCAGACCCGACTTGGAGTACTGTGCTCAGTTCCGGTCACCTCACAACAGGAAGGATGTGGAAGCTATTTAAAGGGTGCAGAGGAGATGTACAAGGATGTTGTCTGGATTGGGGAGCATGCCTTACGAGAATAAGTTAAGTGAACTTGGCCTTTTCTCCTTGGAGCAACGGAGGATGAGAGGTAACCTGATAGAGGTACATAAGATGATGACAGGCATTGATTGTGTGGATAGCCAGAGGCTTTTTCCCAGGGCTGAAATGGTTAACATGAGAGGTCACAGTTTTCAGGTGCTTGGAAGTAGGTACAAAGGAGATGTCGGGTAACATTTTTACGCAGAGACTGGTGAGTGCATGGAATGGGCTGTGGTGGAGGCAGATACAATAGGCTCTTTTAAGAGGCTCCTGAATAGGTACTTGGAGCTTAGAAAAATGGAGGGTGATGGTTAACCCTAGATAATTTCTAAAGTAAGTACATGTTCAGCACAGTATTGTGGGCCGAAGAGCCTGTATTGTGCTGTAGATTTTCTATGTTTCTATGTTCCTAAAATATTCTCTTTTCTTTTTGGTTTTGAGAGCCCTGTAATTACTCTAAAAATTATTTTTGTTGAAATCAATTGTACAGAATTTTTCAAGTCCATTTAGGGAATATGCATGCACTTAACTATCCATCATTATATCAATCTACTTCAAGACAATCAAGTACTTCAGGAGGTAAACTCCTATTTCTAAATTCCATTAAAGAAAACTATCTTAATCAAGTTATGGTGTTACAAATCATAGCCCTCTGTTCTACTGAGAGACCCAGACAATTAGTAAACTACTTGTATGCTTTTAAGTTTATAATATACTTTCAGGTCACAATGCACCATATATAAACTGATTATTGTAGACTATCTCCATTAAATCTACAACATAATAATGAGCTTCTAGTTACCTGTCAGTTTTAATTTTTCATTCTGTTTGGATCTTGGCTTCCTATAAATTTCCAGTGAAGCTCAGAATACGACATTAGGTAATATCTTAGGATATAGCGGGAAGCAAAGGAAGAAATTGTTGCAGTTTGAAATGGATAAAGCCTCAGAAGATCAGAGGATGACTAATCTGTGTCTTTATTTAAGAAATGCAAAGACAAGCCAGGGTACTGTGATAATGAGCCTAACATGAATGGTGGGAAAGCTACTAGAGGGGATTATGGGATACAGGATCTATCTATGTTTCGAAATACTTTGTTTTGGTTTGTTATCATGACCTTGTGTGTGGTTAATGTTGTCTCACAAAAATGATTATTTGAAGAGATGACTAAGAGGATTGTTGAGGGGCAGAGCAGTAGATATTCCCTACATGGACTGTAGTGTGGCTTTTAATAAGATCCCACATTATAGTGTAGTTTGGAAAGTGGAATCAAATGGGATTCAGGGTGACATAGCCAATTGGATGCAAAATGGCTATGCAGCAGGAAGCAGATAGTTGTAGTAGAGGAATGTTTTCCAGATTAGAGACCTGTGCCCGATGGTATGGCACAGGAATTGCTTCTAGTTTCCCTGTTGTTTGTTATATTTATTAATGATTTGGATTATAATGTATGACCAGTAGGTTTGCAGATAACATTAAATTTGATTGTTTGGTGTGTAGTGAAAAAGGTTGTCAATGTTACAGTAGGATCTGTATCAAGTGGGACAGCGAGCAAAGGAACAGAAGATAGAATTTAACCAAGATAAGTGTAAAATGAAGCATTTTTGGAAGTTAAACCCAGGCAGCACATATGCAACAAATAGCATGACTTTGGGGAGTGCTGTAGATCAGAAAGACTGAAGGGTATAAATACATAGCTCCATAACAATAATAATATGGGTAGATTTAGGATGGAGTTCTGAAACCGTTGACAAGATGGCGGAGAAGGTTTATAGTGTGCCTACCTTCATTACTGAGATATTGAGTACAAGATTTGGAATGCCATGTTACAGTTATATAAGATATTTGTAAGGCTGCACTTGGAATATTCTGTGAAGTTTTTCTCATCATGCTATTGAAATAAAGTGATTAAGCTAGAAAAGGTGCAGAAAAGTTTCAAAATGATTTTTCTAAGACTGAAGAGCTTTAGTATAAGGAGATCCTGGACATGCTGTATCAGTATAGGAAGCTGAGCAGTAGTCTTATGAACATTTATAAACTCACTGGAGGCTTAGATAAAGTAATAGGAAAAATTCTTTTTCTACGGATTCTAAATCTGAAGGGCACATGTACAAGGTGAGAGGGGAAAGATTTCAGGGGAATCTGAGGGACAAGATTTTCACACAGAGGATGATGGGTTTTTGAAACCTGCTACCAGAAGAAGTGGTGAGGTGTGTACAATTACATTGTTTAAAGACATTTTGACAGGTCCATGGATAGGAAATGTATGGGCCCAATTTGATCAGATCGTACTAGCTCAGGAGGGTACCTTGACTGGTATGGATAAGTGGGGCCAATGCACCTCTTTCCATGTATGTAACACTATGACTGTTTCTGTGACTCTAATATGATAATGATGGCCTGATGACAGAAGTTACTTGAAGTTCCTTTACAATTAGTTTTATCATTTTGTTGCAGGATAATTACAGCAGTTGGGTACCATGGCCTGTCCTTGAGCACTCCCAATCTTCATGGTGATAACTATTTGAACTGCTTCTTCTGTGCCGCCATTGAGGTTCCTGCCTACACAGCAGCCTGGTTTTTCCTTCGGAGGTTTTCACGCAGGTTCACCCTTTCAAGCACAACTTTTTTTGGTGGAGCTGTTCTTATACTCACCCAGTTTATGCCTTCAGGTACAATATTTTCAGAGTGATACTAAAATAATCATAATCATTTTATTCATGGTTTACTGAACTAAGTAGTTTTTCTCAATCTGAAGGGGCTTAATATTCAACTTATTATTTCTATTAAGTATCTCAATCTCAGCAATATTTGTTATATTGTGACTATGAGGTGCTGGGATGAGAGCACTGAAGGGAAAATGGTGGGCTGAAACATTTCCAGGAACTGAATGTGAGAGCATTAATGACTTCACTATGATTTTCCAAAGTTCTTTTGATTCTTGAAAGCTTTACTATTGGTTAAGAAAATGGTGCTTGCTAGAGATATCCTGTATCTTACAATCGCCTCCAGTAACTTTTCCACCATTCATTGTCACAGTTCCCGAAAGCACCTGGGAAGTGAGAGAAATGTACTTTTTAACTACTGATATGTTCAATTTCTATTCACATCTGAAACTTATTCAAGGCTTTCTGCAAGAAATAGGAATCTTGATAATAGACACTTCCTAGCTGATGCAATCATTTACAAACACTGTTTGAACAGCATGGAAATGCTAATTGTTTCTTAAAATCTGTTCACTCTACAGATCTTTTCTGAAGCCTTTTATCTTTTAAAATGTAAGCAATTTTTTCGGATTTGTGTTTGAAAAAAGGCACTGTCATCTACAGTAAATTGCAAGATTAATAGAATTCTGTATTGAGCACTTAATTAACAATCAATGTTTGATTAATTGAAACAGAGAACAATTAGCCATAAACAACAGGAATTCCGCAAATGCTGGAAATTCAAGCAACACACATCAAAGTTACTGGTGAACGCAGCAGGCCAGGCAGCATCTGTAGGAAGAGGTGCAGTCGACGTTTCAGGCCGAGACCCTTCATCAGGACTAACTGAAGGAAGAGTGAGTAAGGGATTTGAAAGTTGGAGGGAGAGGGGGAGATCCAAAATGATAGGAGAAGACAGGAGGGTGAGGGATAGAGCTGAGAGCTGGACAGGTGATAGGCAAGAGGGGATACGAAAGGATCATGAGACAGGCGGTCCGGGAAGAAAGACGGCGGGGGGGACCCAGAGGATGGGCAAGAGGTACATTCAGAGGGACAGAGGGAGAAAAAGGAGAGTGAGAGAAAGAATGTGTGCATAAAATAAGTAACAGATGGGGTACGAGGGGGAAGTGGGGCCTTAGCGGAAGTTAGAGAAGTCGATGTTCATGCCATCAGGTTGGAGGCTACCCAGACGGAATATAAGGTGTTATTCCTCCAACCTGAGTGTGGCTTCATCTTTACAGTAGAGGAGGCCGTGGATAGACATGTCAGAATGGGAATAGGATGTGGAATTAAAATGTGTGGCCACTGGGAGATCCTGCTTTCTCTGGCGGATAGAGCGTAGATGTTCAGCAAAGCGGTCTCCCAGTCTGCGTCGGGTCTCGCCAATATATAAAAGGCCACATCAGGAGCACCGGACGCAGTATATCACCCCAGTTGACTCACAGGTGAAGTGTTGCGTCTTTCCCTCCCCCCCTCTCTCTGCATTCCGCAGGGATCGCTCCCTACCACATCTTTCCCTCCCCCCGCCCCGCATTCCGCAGGGATCGCTCCCTACACAACTCCCTTGTCCATTCGTCCCTCCCATCCCTCCCCACTGATCTCCCTCCTGGCACTTATCCGTGTAAGTGGAACAAGTGCTACACATGCCCTTACACTTCCTCCCTTACCACCATTCAGGGCCCCGAACAGTCCTTCCAGGTGAGGCAACACTTCACCTATGAGTTGACTGGGGTGATATATTGCGTCCGATGCTCCCGATGTGGCCTTTTATATATTGGCGAGACCCGACGCAGACTGGGAGACCGCTTTGCTGAACATCTATGCTCTGTCCGCCAGAGAAAGCAGGATCTCCCAGTGGCCACACATTTTAATTCCACATCCTATTCCCATTCTGACATGTCTATCCACGGCCTCCTCTACTGTAAAGATGAAGCCACACTCAGGTTGGAGGAACAACACCTTATATTCCGTCTGGGTAGCCTCCAACCTGATGGCATGAACATCGACTTCTCTAACTTCCGCTAAGGCCCCACCTCCCCCTCGTACCCCATCTGTTACTTATTTTATGCACACATTCTTTCTCTCACTCTCCTTTTTCTCCCTCTGTCCCTCTGAATGTACCTCTTGCCCATCCTCTGGGTTCCCCCCCCCCCCACCTTGTCTTTCTTCCCGGACCTCCTGTCCCATGATCCTCTCGTATCCCCTTTTCCCTACGACCTGTCCAGCTCTTGGCTCTATCCCTCCCCCTCCTGTCTTCTCCTATCATTTTGGATCTCCCCCTCCCCCTCCAACTTTCAAATCCCTTACTCACTCTTCCTTCAGTTAGTCCTGATGAAGGGTCTCGGCCTGAAACGTCGACTGCACCTCTTCCTACAGATGCTGCCTGGCCTGCTGCGTTCACCAGCAACTTTGATGTGTGTTGCAACAATTAGCCATGGATGGCAGTGGATGCAAACTCATTGAGTATATTTAAAGAGGACGTTGAAAGGTTCTTGATTAAACAGGGTGTCAAAGATTACTGAGAGAAGACAGAAGTCTGGGGTTGAGAGGGATAATAGATCAGCCATGGTGGAATGGTGGAGCAGACTCAATGAGTTGAATAGCTTAACTCTGAACCTATGTCTTATGGATAACGGAGGAAGAGATTAGAAATGATTGCAAGCAAACCCTGATTTTTAAAAAAGAAAACTTAAAGGGACATGGTTAAAGAAAACTTATGCTTGCACTAAAAGATTAGAGATTGCAGAGTTTCACAATTGTGATTTCTATAAGAATATTTCTTAAAAAATCAGAAATGTCCCTTATTTCTGGTCTGAGAAATTAATTATACATTCCACTGAATTTAATCTATACTTTTGATGTGTGTCACTAACTGAATTAGTGTTTTAGAAACTGATCCAGATCAATTGTAAACAAAATCATTCATTTTAATTTAAACACTTTGACACAAAGTAGTTTTTAACAAATTAGAGCAGCATTTCAAAAGTTCAGTTGATTATTACAGGATACTGTCCTTCAACAGTGTCAGAGAATGAAGGTTTCAAGGCCCACTTTCTCTTCATTTCGATTATTAGATCAGATTATGAGGACACTCAGTCCTCGTTTATTGTCAGTTAGAAATGCATACATTAAAAAATGATACAACGTTCCTCCAAATGATATCACAAAAAACCTTTTTCACTGTTTTCAGAAGTCACAAGACAAAATAAAACATGTCAGTCTTTTCAGTAAAAAAACTTTAATCTTTAATTCAAAATTTTCCCCCATGATCAATTGTACAAAGTCAAATGTCTAAAACATTACATTTCCAATCTCCCTTGCAATTTAGATACTTTGATCTCTTATAATGGTATAGAAACCTAAAAGGTAATAAATGCTAGGCTCTTCAGCAACCTGCAATTCTTAAAATATTAATTAAAAATCTACTGATTACTACTACAAAGAACAGTTGAACTCAGCTGAAACTGCATGAACTGACGTAAATTATTAATCTGGTTAGGAAGGTGGCTAATTTACAAGCAACAAGGAGCAAGTTAAATGGACAATTAAATATCCTATGTGATCAATTGTGACCCATTACCCAGGGATCAGTGATAGGGACATGGCTATTCTGGTATCCATTAACAATTTAGTTTTGCATCAGAACGGAATGCATCCATGTTTCCTGATGAGATACCACAGCTAGTGTGGTTTAAGACAAAATAATTTACAGATTATATGAATGAGTTAAAATGTAACAAATATTTATCCGGACTTAGCTTTGCTGAGTCTGCTCCGGATGTTGTTTTTGGTCCCACAGTCCTGCCGAATGACGCTGCCCAGGTAGGTGAATCTGCCGGTGCTGGAGAAATCGACGCCATATTCCTTGACCGCAGGAGGAGCCTCTACATTGAGGGTCATGGTCTCAGTCTTTATCTGGCTGGTTCTGTGTCTGGCCTATCCACCAAGGGTACATAGGTGCTGAGTTTTCTCTTTCTGGCGTGTGTGTGATAAGGTCTTCCACAAAGTGAAGGTCTTCTAAAGCATCTCTGCTTATCTTTCATTGTTTGCCTCATAACCCAGTCAATCTCCAGCATCAGCATCACCAACATCACACAGCCTTGCCTGAGTCCTGTCTTGCTTTCAAAGCTCATTTGCAGTCCCCCTATGTCTCAATGGCGGGGCATTGGGAGCAAGGGTGGACCCAAATGCAAGACACATCTTGTGAGGTTACTTAGGTTTAGTTTATTGTACGATACCAGGAAAGCCAGACAGAAGCAGGAAAAGCAAACAGGATAAGGACTCAGGACTACGACTAGGCTGGGACCAAAGGTCTGGGCTTGGACTCGGAATCGGCTCCCAGAACTAGAGGAGACATGAAGAGGCTAGGGTATGGACTCCGAGCCCGAGACTGGGCAAGGACCCAGTACCTGGGTCTTGCCTCAGGCTCGGACCCCAGAACCAGGCATGGACATGACATGGGCTAGGGAGAAGAGGGACATGGAAAACAGAGCCTCGGTCTCAGGAGAGCAGGTACATGGAACCGTGGACACATACACAGAACAGAGAGCTGGGACCCCTCTTTGGGAACAGGACATAGGGTCAGGACTCATACACAGAACAGAGAGCCGGGACCCCTCCTTGGGTACAGGACATACGGCCGGGACTCATGAACCTCCGCGGGGCAACGGCAAGATGGCCTGACTTACCCCACGGAGGTGAGGACAGGACAAGACAAGACAAGACATGACTCCCTGCGGGGCAACGGCAAGACTGCCTGTCTTACCCCATGGAGGCAAGGACAAGACAAGACAAGACAAACACAAATGAATACCAGACAGTACCTATCTAGCTCCAGTGATGGAACTAGATGGAAGTGCAGGCAGGGGCTGCAGACAAGGGCTAGAGGTGAGAGGGGCAGAGAAGGGATTCAGGCAAGGGGGTAGGACAGGAATCACAAGCTGCCAGGGCCAGGACTTGGACATGGTACTTGGACACCGCCAGGGCCAGGACATGGACGTGGTACTTGGACGCCACCAGAGCCAGGACGTGGACGTGGTACTTGGATGCCACCAGAGCCAGGACGTGGTGCTTGGAACCTCCGGGTAGTGCCGAGCTCTCGACTTGGCCCGGGAACAATAGACAGCGGCTCTTGATTCTCTCCGGCGGGTTAACTGACGGACCCACCTCAGTAAGGAAACTTTGCAGGCTCGCTT
Organism: Mobula hypostoma; assembly: GCF_963921235.1. Classification (NCBI taxonomy): domain Eukaryota; kingdom Metazoa; phylum Chordata; class Chondrichthyes; order Myliobatiformes; family Myliobatidae; genus Mobula; species Mobula hypostoma. Next base: position 34,665,661 of record NC_086103.1, on the reverse strand, counting down.
TGGCGAGGTAACTTGACAAGGTTGCTCCGGTGAGGAAAGGCGAATTAACGGCACTCGCTTCGGGCGGAGACTAAGTTTCCTCCGGCCAGATGACATCAGCACGCCGTACCTTGGTGACTTTGCAAACGCTCTCGCACCAAACGGCTGAAAGCCGGAGACTATAAACTACCGGTTCAGCCGAGTGTTAATGGCCTCTAATCACCAAAGTTGAGGAACACGGGAAAACAGGGAATCAATGGTCTGGATCGTAACATAAACAAGCTAAATTTAAAGGGACCCCGATCTGGACCGTGACACCCTACTGTGCAGGTGAAATTAGCACAGAAACTCTGGATAAGATGGACAGCTTTAGAAGGGATCTCGTACGATCTGAGGATATGCCAGAGACTCTCCCTGTGGATGCTATGAAAAGCCTTTTCAAAGTCCATGAAATTCCCCTACAGTTGAACTTTTCCCGATTAATAAACAACTTCCCTTATATCATAACTTTCCATTTAAATTGATTAATAATTATTTTTCATATTTTGGGATTAAAATTACTTGTAAATACAAAGATTTATTTAAGATTAACTTTTTACCATTAATAGACCATATTATTCAACTTTCATCTAAATGGTTTCCTTTATATTTAACTTTGATTGGTCGTATTAATGCAGTTAAGATGTTTTTTTTGCCAAAATTGTTATATATATTTCAAGCATTACCAATCTTTGTTCCAAAATCTTTTTTTGACAAAGTCGACTCTAAAATTTCTTCATTTATTTGGCAAAATAAAAACCCGAGACTGGGTAAAATACATTTACAGAAAGCTAAGAGAGATGGAGGCTTAGCATTACCTAATTTTAGATTTTATTATTGGGCAATTAATATTCAACATATGAAATTCTGGTTACTTCACCAGGATATACTATCCATTCCTAAATGGGTAGCATTGGAATTACAATCTGTTCAGGGTTATACACTTGGCTCTATTTTAGGTTCCTCTCTTCCTTTTGATTTGAAACGCCTTAAACAGGTGTCTAACCCGATAGTTAAATATACCTTACGTATTTGGTTTCAATTCAGAAAGTTTTTTGATCTTAATCAATTTGGGTTAGCGATTCCTATTTTAGGTAACATATTTTTTCCTCCCTCTTTTACGGATCGTGCTTTTCAAATTTGGAAGACTAAGGGTATTTCACCGTTTTTGGATTTATTTTTAGATGGTTCCCTTATGTCTTTTGAACAATTATCTAATAAATATAACTTATCAAGAATACATTTTTTTAGATATTTACAAGTTAGAAATTTCCTAAGTACTATACTTTCTTCCTTTCCAATGCTTCCTCCTACATACATTTTAGATACTATAATTAACCTTAATCCATGTCAGAAAGGTGCATCGGCTATGATTTATAATATTATTATGAAACTTAGGAAAGCTCCATTTGATAAGATTAGGGTAGATTGGGAACAGGAATTGGGGTTTATCATTTCTGTGGATGACTGGGGGCAGATTTTACTATTAGTCAATACTTCCTCTATCTGTGCTAAACATTCCCTAATTCAATTTAAAGTTGTTCATAGAGCACATATGTCCAAAGATAAATTTGTGCGCTTTTATTCTCATATTAATCCTTTTTGTGATAGATGTCCGGGGCAGATAGCCTCTTTAACTCATATGTTTTGGTCTTGCCCTACTCTGGAAACTTTTTGGAGAGACATTTTTAATATTATCTCCAAGGTATTGAATATAGATATCTCTCCTCACCCTATTACTGCTATCTTTGGACTACCTAAAATTTCCAGTAATCTTTCCCCTTCAGCCCGTAGAATGATTACATTTCTTACTTTAATGGTGAAAAGATGTATCTTACAACATTGGAAAGAGCTCAATGCTCCATCTACCTTTTTTTGGTTTTCTCAGACGATATTATGCTTGAATTTGGAGAAAATTAGAAGCAATCTTTATGACTCCTCATTTAAATTTGAACAGATCTGGAGATCTTTTATTCAATATTTTCATTTAATGTAATATATACCCTTCTTGTTTTTTTTACTGTTTGTAATGGAGGTCGGGATTGAGGACGTGATTTTAAGTTTTTTAACTCTGTTTGGTTTCAAGTTAGCCCATTGCTTTGCTTTGCTTTTAGTTAGTTGCACGGTGGGTTTTTTTTTGGGTTTTTTTTTTCCTTTTCTCTATTGATATATATATAAAAATTAGTATACTATCATGTTACCTTGGTACGTTATGTTTAAATTACATTGTTAGTATCATTTTTTTTGTATTAATATCTTCTGTAATTTTATTATATTTTAACAGTGTATTAGTGCCTATATGGCTTACCTTTTTGTATACTTATTCAATAAAAAGATTTAAAAAGAAAGAAATTCACCTACAGTTGTCTCTGCCACTGTGTGATGCTACGCAGTATGAAGATCTGGTTGACACAGGCTCTGTTTCTCCTGAAGCCAGTTGCTCTTTCCCCTTGCACACTTTGAAGACATCTGTAATCCATTGGACAATGACTTGCTGGGCATTGACAAAAGTGTGACGCCACACCAGTGTTGCAATCACTTAGTGCTCCTTTCTTGGGAATCCTAACAATAACTCCCTTTGTTCAGCATATGACCTGTCACATCCTGGAGTTTTGCTGTTTTTTGATGGTTTAATCACAGCAACGATCTCTTCTTTCTTGTATGGACCTGTCGAAGTCTTCTGCTGCCTCTTGTATGTCAGGTTCTTCATTTGATGGTGGTTTATTCAGTAATTCTATGAACTACTCTGTCCATTGTTCTTTGGTTTTTCTCAGATGTCAAAAGGAGACCATTCTTATCTCTCACAGGACCACTAGATCTGCCCTGGAACTTCCCTCATACCAATTTTGAAACCTTGTATATATTTCCCTGATCACCTCCATTGGCTGCTGCTTCAGCATCCTCTACAAGGTCTTCTATGTAAACTCTCTTAGTCCTTCTTCCAAATCTCTTCACTTTCTTGTTAGCTTAAGCGAATGCTAATTGAAGTTACACCTTAATTCGTGTTAACTTTGCATGAAACACTTTCTTCTTAATTTTCCATCTTTATTCTAAGGCTGACCATGTTTCCTTCTGTACCCATTTCTTCTTTTCAGCTCTGTATCCTAGACACGCCTTACTACTCGCCTTGAAGACTAAGGCAATCCATTTCCACATTTTGTCAATCTTGTCTACTGACACATCCTCGTCAAGGTCTTGCAAAGCCTGGAAATCTGTTCTTAAGCTGAATGGTGAAGGGAGATCCCTCACTGGTATCCTTGAGCTTTCAACATCAAAACATCTTTGTACATGTGGTCCCAGTGCTTCTCAACCTGAGTTTCATCACTGCGACAACAATGTGGTGATCACTTCCTGTATACAATACGCTGCTTACTTCACTATTACATCCTGCCAGGATTGTCTTCACATGCCATTGGTCATTAAATGGTCAAGCTGGTTCTTCTCACATCCATTGATGTGATCACCATGTAGGTTGTGAATTTCATGGTGTGGAACATGGATCCCTCCTATGACCAGATTGTTCATGGCAGAGGATTCTGCCATTCTTTCACCCTTGTTCCACATCCATGCATGCCCATGACCCTAGTGAAATGTGAGTTGTTATTTCCCACTTTGGCATTTAGATTTCCCATGAATATGATTAAGTCATGGCATAGTGTTAACTCTATCTCCAATTGCAGTTGTTCATAGAAGACACCCTTTTCTTCAATGTCACTGTTGTTCTGGAGCACAGCACTGGATCACTTGCTTCCCTCTCAGCCTGACTCTTATCAGCCTACTACTGATTGGTTTCCACTCCATCAAGCACTTCTCAAAGTCTTTCTTCAAAATGACAACTACACCACCATTTTCCTGACCATTTTCCTTTCCTGAGTATAAAACTGTTTCACTGGTTGCTGTCTTTAGTCTGCCAGACCCTGTCCATCTGCTTTCACTGACACCCAGTATATGCAGGTTGTATCAACGTATTTCTGCAGTTATTTATACTAGCGTGCCAATTTTGTACATGGGTCATACATCACAAAAACCAAGCTTGGTCTTGGTCTTGGCGGTGTGCTGGGCATCTGTCATCTTGCCAATAGCTTCTTTTCAGTTTTCACTACTGTCAGTCACGCAAATCCCAGGTGGAGACTCCGGAATACCCTTGCACACAGATATAGGATTCTTCATTGCTGTTTCTGTAATATTTTTTTATCTGGTCAGTGTTGCTGGCCCTGAGCAGAACGTCCAAACCTGGAGAACCAGTGGACTACTCTCATTCTGGTCTCCACCCTTTGACCTGTTTAGCAAGTGTGATCCTAACAAGATTTATGCACAAAGCCCTGACTTCAGCCAACATAGCTCTCTGGATCATTGAGGCACACAAGCCTCCAAACCCTTTGACAATGTTGTGGTCCTCTTGGAGGTACAGATGAAGCTTACCTTAATTAATACCATGGAACTAACACCCACGGGATATGGTTACCTTATGTTGTGAACTAAATCTATCCAACACCTCACTTCTTCCAGTTGTCCCAAACCGACTTCATCATCCAATGCTGTTGGCACATACCTGTGAGTCAATTCAACATTGCCTGCAACGTAAGAACAAGGTACGCATTGTGGCCACTTTATTAGTTACACTTATCAGGACTATCTAATCAGTCAATGATGTGGCAACAACTCAATGGATAAAAAAAACAAGCAGACATGGTCAGGAGGTTCAGTTGTTATTCAGAACAAACATCACAATGAGGAAGAAGAGTGATCTAAGTGATTGACCATGGAGTAGTTGATGGTGATAGGCAGGGCGGTTTGAAGCTGATGCTCTCCTGGGATTTTTATCTAGAGTTTACTTGTGTGAAAAACAACAAAAAAATCCATGATGAGAGATATTGAAGCTCTGGTAAGGAAAAAGAAGGAAGCGCACATTGTATTTACTTTAATGATATTAACTTTCACCTTCAGTGTGATGTTATGCACATTGGACAGTCAAACTAGGCTAGTGTTTATAGAGTGAATGGTAGTTTCTGACGAGTGCTGTGGAACAGAGCAACCTGTGAGGAGTACAAATCCACAGTTTGTGCGAATAAACTGTGGCGAAGAAGGCAGTTAGCATGCTGACCTTCATCAATCAGGGTAATGAGCTTAGGAGTGGGACATTATGTTGCAGTTATAAAGTAAATTTGTGGTGTGGCCCCAGTTGGAGAATTGTGTGCAATTTTGGTCATCCTGTTACAGGAAAAAAATTCAAACTGGAGAGAGTACAGAAGTGATATACAGGGATGCTGGCTAGATTATAAGGATACAGCTTGGGTTACAAGCAGAGGTTGGCTACACTAGATCTTTATTCTTTTGACAGCAGGAGAATGAGCAGTGACCTCATAAAAGTTTATAAAATCGTGAGGGGTATGGATAAGGTGGATGGTCAGTCTTTTCCCCAGGGCTGGAGAGCCCAAAACACAGATAGAAAAGGGTAGAAATTTAAAAGAAGTGTGAGAAGTAACTTCTTCACACAGAGGCAGTGAGTACCTGGAATGAGCTGCCAGAGGAAGTGATTGAGACAAGTACAGGTGCAACACTTAAGAGGTATTTTGGATAGGTACATGGAGGGGAGGCCTTAGGGGGTTGAGCTGAATGCTGTCAGCTGGGACTGGTTGGCATGCACCAGCTGGGCTGAAGGACTTGTTTCTGTGTTGCATTACTCTATGAATAGGTCAGAGGCATGTTTGCAGAAAATCTTCCTGTGTAACAAGCACATGGCAGGAGGTACAGACAGGAGTTTAGGAACCGATCTGCCTGATTATTTCTGGATTATTTATATATTTCAGGACTTACCACGGCACTGGTGATGAGTGGAAAACTTGCAACTACATGTGGCTTCTCCATGATCTACGTCTACACAGCTGAGCTGTACCCAACAGCAGTAAGAAATATGGGTGTTGGAGTCAGTTCAATGGCCAGCAGGATAGGCAGCATTGTCTCACCTTATGTTTTTCATCTTGGTAAGAAAATTGTTTGAAATTATCTACTGTTCATAGATTTAAAAAGAAGTGTCCCACCACCCCAACCTCCAGGCCGCGGACCGATACATTGCTGCGAAGCATGCAGCGGTAGCTGGAACGCACCCAGCACATCTTTAAGAGAAAAGCCCAAATAAACAAGCTAATTAATTAGGTGCCACCCAGCACGTAAATGGCAGCCCAGATCAGAGGCGATTTGGCAGCATCTAATTAATTAGCTTGTTTATTTCGGCTTTATTCTTAAAGATGTGCTGGGTGCGTCCCGGCTACCGCTGTACACCTGCGTGCTTCGCAGATCGGTATCGATCGGCGGCCTGGAGGTTGGGGTGGTGCAGTGGACCCCAACCTCCAACAACTCAGCCTAACACGCTGTCATCAGTGTGCTTGGTGCTGTCTTCACGATTCCGGTAAGTGATACTACACTGTACATACATTATTTCTACTTTATATAGGCTGTGTATTTTTATGCGTTATTTGGTATGATTTGGTAGCTTCATAGCTTTAAGGTTATGAGAGAGAGTGTTTCTGCCGAGAGCGCTTGCATTGTGTTTCTGCCAAAAGCGCTTGCGTGAGATTTTCGCTACGGTGGAGAGTGCAGCATTGATCGTAGAAAAGTACTTCTACTTTATATAGGCTGTGTATTTATCATATAATTCCTGCTTTTACTATATGTTACTGTTATTTTAGGTTTTATGTGTTATTTGGCATGATTTGGTAGTTTATTTTTTGGGTCTGCGAACGCTCACAAATTTGTCCCATATAACTGAATGGTAATTGCTTCTTCACTTTACGACATTCGGCTTATGAACCATTTCATAGGAATGTTCTACCTTTGGATGGCGGGGGAAATTTTACCACCAAGACAGAAGTGGTTTGTCAATGGAGTACCAGTGTCCCAGCTACTCTACTTGCCTTCACTGTTAGTGATGAAAAGCCGTCAATGGACAACCGAAGAAGAAGAAGAAGCATTTTATCACAGGCAAGGACAGATAGTCCTCTCAGACTTTGGGTCTGGACCCTGATTTTCTTTATATATAGTGGTGACATGCCTCCTTTTCACTGAAGATTGTCTGGATTTCCACAACTTTAGTTATCTTAGAAGGAGGCGAGAACAGCTGGATCCATCTGCACAGCTCCAAAGGAGCAGGAGAGTTTTTGTTTTAACTAGCCCCAGTAATCAAAACTCCAAACACCCCTAATCCATTGGCTTCGTTTTGTATACATCTTCAAAGATGAATTACTCCCTTTTGTTTTTGTTAACAGAAAATAGATGAAAATTGAAGAAAACAAAGTTCCCATGAAAGTTCTGAAAAGGTCTAAAATGATCATTGTTAGTAAAGAATATCTTCCAGCAACATTAAAAGTACCAAAATCAAAACAAATTTCAGTATTTTAAGGCTGTAACAAACAGCTGACCAAATAAATTATTGAATGTTAAGTGGATTTTGAGAAATTACTATCTGAAGTGTCTTGCTGAGGTGTTGACAGAAAAGCAAGGAATCAGATATAAACAGGGAAAGTGGATTTGTTTGCAGACAGAAAACTTTTTCTGAAATAATGGAGTGAAATTGAGATTCATTAGGTCTCAAAACTCAATAAAGAATAGATTTCTCTGGGAGTGGATGCAATAAGAGTTCACTGGTTTGAGAGCTCATTATGATGTATTATCAACTAGTATGTAAATATATTCTCTTAATTTTAAAAAATGAAAAACAATTTCCCTAGCTGAAGATTGCTAGAATTAAGGATCATAGTCTTAGACATGCGATCAACTATATTGGACTGAGAAGAGTTTTCTTCACTTAGAAGATCTTGAATGTTTGGAGTTTTCCTTTTTAATAGGCCATGGCTGCTCAGCCAATGAGTATATTCAAGGTTGAAGTCAATTGAACTGTTGGTGTTGAGACAGTGAAAGGACATGGAAGTGGAAGTGACAATGTCAAGCACTACTTGGTAGATTAGTAGGCCACCCTCAGAAGGCATGTGATCTACTCTTGCTACTGCTTTTTTTTAATGTTCACTTCTGTTTCTCATTGTGGAAATATAGGCAAGGAGAAACAATTTCTGCTGTTATGGATGTTGCTACTCTGCACAGATGACATCAGTAGACACTGAATAAAGTCATCGTAGCATATTGGCCATTGTGTAATAACACACATAATATCTGAAATCATGGTACTGTGTTATGACATGATCCATCCGTGCCAGCTTCTGAGGATTAGATGCTCTAACTCCCTAGAGTATGAATAGCTGGTGTGACACCCAATATCAATGATTCCTCCACCATGGGCTCACATCCCCATGGACTTTGTCATGGGTCTTCATCCTTCCACAGAGAAGACCATTACCATGGAAACTGAGGATTGTTTTTCAAGGGCCTGCAAATTCATCACTTTGGACAGACTTCTATCTGTGGGTGGAGACAGCCAAGACTGTCCTGCAGCAGGCCTTCAGGATCCATGGTTACCCAGTGGGCGTTACGTCGGATCGCGGTCCACAATTTGCATCATGCTTCTAGAGGGTATTTTGCAAACTGATTGGGACAACAGCGAGTCTTTCCCCTGGGTTTCACTCACAGTCCTATGGCCAGGCAGAGAGGATGAATCAAGTAATGCAATGTACCATAAGATGCCTGTCCTCTAAAATACCGTACGAGTGGTGAGACCATTTGATGTGGGCAGAGGTCACCGAAAACACTTCATGGCATTCGGCACATGGGATGTCTCCTTTCAAATGCCAATCTGGGTACTCTCTGCCACTCTTCCCTGAGCAGGAGGCAGAGGTTGTGGTTCCTGCAGCCAAACAGCTCATCCAGCATTGCAAGGAGAGATGCACTAGGGCCAGGGAGATTTTGTTAGCTTCTACCTGGAAGGCTAAGATAAAAGCTAACCACAAGAGAAGACAGTGACCAGTTTTGCAGCCTAGGCAACTGGTCTGGTGTTGAATCAGGGTTTGCCTCTCCAAGTGCAGTCCAGGAAATTGGCACCCAAGTTCATTGGACCCTTCAGGATTCTCAGGAAAGTGAACCTGGTGGCTTATACCTTGCAGATTCTGAAAACCCTCAAGATCAATCCCACTTTCCACACTTCCAAGTTAAAGCCTATGAACACCAGCTGTTAGCCCCAATACCATCAGCTCTGCCACCACCTAGGTTTGTTGATGGGGGGACAGGTTTTCACTGAGAGAGGAACTTTGGACTCACATACTTTTTGAGGTGTTCGGCAATATCTCATGGACTGGGAGGGATTTGGATCAGAGGAGAGGTGCTGGATGTCTGAAAGAGACATTTTGGATCAGGCTCTCATCCATGACTACAATCTTTATCTATCAGAGCAGCTAGATCCGTCAGGAGGCAGCATAGGGGAAGAGGTCCTGTTATGACATGCACCCATCCACACCAGCTTCCGAGGTTTGGACGCTTTAACTCCCCAGAGTATGGATAGTTGGCACGGCCCCTTTAAAGATTCAGGATGGTCCTGCTAATTGGCAATCGTGTTTTGGGCACCAAGGATTAAGCGTTTAAAGGGCACCTGAACTAAGGTTCGGTGCTCAATTATAAGCCAACTCATGATTTCATCTAGTGTTTGCTCTGTGCTCAGATTCTCGATCCAGTTTGATACCGTGTCTCAATCCTAGCCTCAGATACTCCAGCATTTGGGTCTAAGCCATCCTCATCTAGGACTCTCGTTACTGTCCTGTATAACTTGCTGTAAGGCCTTCTGCACTTTATGGCGAAATGAGAGTCTGTGGATTTGAGCCAGTTAGTAAATTTCAGATGAATTTTCCAGTTGCTCATTGGAAACAAACTGCCCTTTTTTATGGAATATATTGCAAGGGTTAAATACTAACTTGAAAATTAAAGTGCCTGCATTAAGGGTGTTTATTGACAACATGTGGTGAGGTAAGCTGAGTCCATTGTTCTGTGTGGATGTACACGTGTTCATATTATTAAAAAATATTTCTGTATTTTCACAGGTGTTTATGATAAGTTTTTGCCTTTTACTCTAATGGGAATTCTTACAGCATTCTTAGGACTTCTTGTTTTGTTGCTGCCTGAAACATTCAAAATCCCTCTCCCAGACACCTTTGAACAGATGCAAAATGTAAAGGGGTAAGTTGTAATAATAGTTTCTATTTTTCTCTCAGTTCTCTGCTCCAAACAGTTTACAGTACATTGGTATAATAATTTCAATGCACCAAATGTTACAAGGTGACTCTAACAAGATATTAAGAAACAATCTATCTTTACTTTTAAAGTTAAAATAACAAGAGTTGATTTAGACCATAAGACCATAAGACATAGGAGCAATTTTGACTATTTTGCCTGTCAAATCCGCTCTGCCATTCTATTTTGGCTGATTTATCATCCCTCTCAACCCCACTCTCCCACCTTCTTCCCGCAACCTTTGACACCCTAACTAATCAACATCTGTCAACCTGCTCTTTTGGATCTCCCCCTCCACCTCCCACTTTTAAATCTCTTACTGTAATATTGATGTGACTTGGACACCGCTGTAGATTGAATAACCATGTTTATTCAACAGACTTCCATTTTTACTTCTCTATGTCCTGATGTCATACGCACTCTGACACTATGAATACTCACAAAATACATTACATCCCCCTTCTCAATATTTTTTTTCTTTTTACAACACAGTGAATTACCAAAACAATGCCTCTAGGTATGCCCTTCTTACAGTGCAACAACCATAACATAAACTAAACAAAATCTTAACTTCTTGTACTGTATTCTGCATTGTATTGTACAATACTAACAGTAGTGTATTTTCTTTTACTAACATAGACTAATAAACCTTTTATTTCACACCTTGGAACTTATGTCATGTGTGATTTTGCCTCAAACTGTGTGAGACTGTCTAGTCTCTGTATCTAGCTGGAAGTTTGACTTGTCTCCCAGACCGTGTGTGATACAACTGTGACTGTGCTTGTCCTTCATCAATGTCAGTCTCTCCAGTGACCTCTGTGTCTTTGTAGTCTGCATCACTCTTGGTGTCGTCTGTTTTCATGTCTGTATCTGTGGAAATGTCCTGTGCATCTGTACATGGAAACTCCCTCTCGCCTGTCTTCAGCAGATGCTTCCTGTTCCTCCTGTAGACTCTTCCATCCAGCGTGTGAACTATGAAGGATCTTGGTTGCTGATGTCTGTTCACAAGCACAGCTGGTTGCCAAGTGCCTCCTCTCTGTACTCTGACATTTTCACCTGTATGCAGATCTGGCAACTGTCTTGTATGTCTGTCATAGTAGCTCTTTTGCTTTATTTGCTTGTCATGTACGTGAGCATTACCTTCAGGAGTCAGTAGAGTTGTGGATGTTGGCAGTTTGGACTTCAGACGACGTTCCATCAACAACTGCGCAGGAGAGAACCCCACACCCTCAATCGGTATGTTGCAGTATTCAAGCAGAGCAATGTAAGGGTCACCGTTGCTGCTTTGTGCCTTCTTGAGCATGTTCTTGACAGTTTGTACAGTTCTCGCTGCTTGTCCATCAGACTGAGCGTGCCTTGGACTGGTAACATGTTGAAATTCCCAGCTTTCTGAGAACCCTCTGAACTCACCACTGGCACATTGTGGACCATTGTCACTAACGACAATATCTGGAATACCATGTCTTGCGAATGTCGATTTCATTGTGGTAATGACACCTCGACTGGATGTGAAACTTAACTTGGTGATCTCTAGATATTTTGAATAGTAGTCCACACAAAGCAGATATTCTGCACCATTGTAGTGAAAGAGATCTGTGCCAATCTTCTCCCATGGTCTTCCTGGTAGTGGATGGGAAGCAGAGGCTCTCTTAGATTGCTGTTTTTGTTTTCATTACAGACAGCACACTGAGACACAATGTCCTCTATCTGAGTTGACATGCCTGGCCAATAGAGAATGTCCCTAGCTCTTTCTTTACATTTCACTATCCCCAGGTGTGACTCATGAATTCTTTTGAGCATTTCCTGTCTCATTTGGTTTGGTATGATGAGTTTTGCCGTTTTGAACATTAGTCCTGATGCATAGCTGATTTCCTCTTTAAATGTACAGTATTTCTGCATTTTTTTTGGAACATCTTTTCTTTCTGTTGGCCATCCATTCATTGTAATGTCTCTTAGCATTTGCATTTCACGATCATCTGCAGTCGCTTTCCTGAAGATGTTCAACTTCTCCTCAGAGATGGGTAGCTGAGGTGTAACCCAGTTGACCTCCAGCTCTCTTCCTAGCAACTCTTCCTTTTGCTCTTTGAGGCGAGCACGGCTCAAAGCATCAGCAACGTACAGTTCTTTTCCTGGCTTATAGGTGACTGTGAGAGTGTACCTCTGTAGCCTGAGAAGCATCCTTTGCAGCCTCATAGGAGCTTGGTGGAGTGGCTTTTTGAAGATGCTCTCAAGTGATCTGTGATCACTCTCAACCTGGATTTCTTTGCCATATACATATTGGTGGAACTTCTCACACCCATAAACTATGGCGAGTAATTCCTTCTCGATTTGAGCATATCGGCATTGACAGTCCGGAAGTGCTCATGATCCATACACCACAGGCCTCCCATCCTGCAGTATAACAGGTCCTATTCCCACCGTTTCACAGTTGTCACTCTCTTCAATTGCAAAAATATTCACTTATGACTTGGTATCAGGCAGTTCAACAGGACAATGTGTAGGTTATCTGGGAGTTGAATGAGAAGCTGCCACATTATCAGTGCCCATTTTCATTATGTTTGCAAACTGTCACTCCTCCTTCCAAAAAATTTATCGCAAAATTATTGCAAATTTATCTCAAACATTAGCCTCTCTCCTCCCTGAAAATCTTAGTTTCCTCATCCCGTCTCCATGAATGCCTGTTCTCTCATTGTAATTCTCATTATAATTTCCACAGTTCTCAGCTGTCACAGAATGTGGAGCATTTTAAAACACCAATCACTGCAACAATGACTGGTGTCCTTGTCCCCTTCCTCCTTACTACAGCTCAATTATTCTATTGTCTTCCCTTGAAGGCTCTCTTCAGCTTCATTCTACGATTGGACTCCTCTTTGACATGATACTTTAAAATTAACCTTCAGCAACAGGTTCTCACACACTCTGTGGAATTCCATCAGCATATAGACTTGGTGTTTCTCCCTTTCAGCTGCAGCGTTAATGTCAGTGGTGTCATCCTGATCTAACAGATTGATGACATCCTGTTACATGAGGAGGGTGGGAAATGGAATGCCAGCCAGAGATAACGGTCAGAGCAGAGTGAGGGAAACATGGAGGGACGAAGCTAGGGGACGAACCAGGACTCTATGATCCCCATTTAATTTTTAATTTATTATTTTCTTTATTGCTTTCTGTGGTTTGGGAACTATTTATAGCCAAAGCCATGGCAAGGGTTGATGTGTGTTTTGATTGTTCAGGATCCTTCAAATTCCACACTTGCTCAAACCTGGCCATTGGCTTCATTCCTTACAATACACCATCTTCCTCCAGAGTACATTATCCACTTTCACCCATCTTCCAGGGTGTTAATTCCAGACTAATGCACTCCTGGAAGTCCCATCAAATAAATTCTGCCTCCAGTTGTCCCACTTTCTGCAGTATTTTAATAATAATGTGGTCACTAATTGTGGTTCCTGCTTAATGAATTAAAACTGATGTTTCTGTGAACGACCATATGTGCAAAGTTTCCTTTACCATCTTTGACATGTGGCATGTTTTGCTAATGGAGTTCTTTGTCATAGTAATGTGTTTCTTTGTTAACATATATTGCCTGCCACAAGTCTTATAAAATAATGCCATTCTGAAATTATATACTATGTCACTGTATCAATCCATGGAATATGTTGGAAAGGGTTCAGTTAGCATTCATTCTTTATAACAATGTTTTCTTTTTGATTTGATTGTAGACTCAAATGTGGAAGTACGAGTAAAGGTCACATCAGGTCTTATAAAAAAGGAAAACCTGAACATAATGATCAAAACAATGAGGAAAATTAATCCAGCAACTGATCTGCAGCGGTACAGATGAACAATCACTTTCCCGGTTTACTCTGTATTGCAATGACATATATTGAAGAAACCAGAATGTAGTGATACAACCAGAATACTCAGGGATAAGTGTAAAACACACAGACCAACAGAATATCGCACAATTTAGATTTCTAGAAGATCCTCAATTTTATACTAGTTCACTTATAATTTTTGAGAACATGCTTTGTCAAGTTATTTTTACTATTTAAAAAATGTATCATTGGAGCATGCCAGCTACTCAGCTGCCTACCATTTCATCGCTGGCCACTTTTAATACCAGCTACCAGACTGAGGGTGTTAGCACTATCCTGATGTAGCTCAACAGCATGAGGTCACCCTGTATAAATCTGTCTCAATCACCAGCAAAACACTGCTCCTGAAGATGCCAGAACACTTAAGGGGAAGTTAGCGTGGCTGAAACTCAGCAGATCTTATATTCAGTTTACTTTAAAAAAGTAGTCACGTTCTTATGCTCCCAAAGCTGAAAACAAATGAGAGGGAGAGACTTGACCACTTAACTGTAGGCCCCTTTGAAATTTAAGCTTTTTTAAATAGAACAGTAATAATTACAAACTCCATTTGAGCACATAACACTCACTTAAAATCCATCAAATGAAGTGAAATTAACCCATACAAAATAACATTCTCTAGTTTCTCTTCAAAGAGAGTAATTTTGCTGTGAGGTAACAATTGCAGTTGATACTGTTTCCTATTTCTGAAAGACATTATTCCTGCTCCATTCCTCCATATGGAATCATAATTCCCATAGTTGAAATAAAATGGGAAATGCATCATTTGTGTCAAATACATGGAGAAAAGTTACAAAACAAATAGTTGTACATTAAGATATTTCTCAGCATAGTAGCTGAACAAGTGAGTATTCATCAATAAAATAACCCTGATTGAAATAGCATTTGGAGATAATAACTTGACAATGAAGAAATATAGTAATGTTCTGTAAACAGAATAAATTGCAAAGTAGCATTTAAGATGAATGCGCATAAGTCAAACTCAAGAATAGAGTTTCCCAATATCAGGGTATAAAGAGATACGGGTAACTTAGATTAGTTGGGTATAGGGATCTTAGATTTTTTTTCTCAGGTCGTTTCGGGGAATAAAGTTGGGTAGATGGTGAGCAGGTCATCAGTTAGTTGATTGAGGAATTTGAGCAGACAAGTGGTGATAGTATCAGCACGAAGAGGTTAACACATTCATGGATAAGGGTTCATAGAGGTGATATGCCTGCAAGTGAAAATACAGGAAGGAATGTTTGGAGCGATCCTCTAAAAATGATATAGTTATTCTGGCAATCTTGCATAATTGATTGTAAACTGTGAATGCAGAAGTTGATACTGGTTCAATGGCGCGTTTTACTGAAATAAAATGGGATCATTGTTATTAGTCATTACGGTTATTAAATCTACTTTTAGGGATTAGGTGTGAATAATGTAACTGAAATACTGGAATTTGTTTGCTCGTATACGAATAAATTATAGGATTTAAATATGTATTATGACATGTTCAAATCTGTTTTATCTGATATTTACTTTCTATATTTCTTTTCCTTCACCAACTATGGGCTTCATTGATGAGGCTGGTATTTATTGACCACTCCTACTTCCTCCTGAATTTGTCGTTAGATCATTCTGAGGTCACTTACTAGTCAATCGCACTGGTAAAAAATTACACAGTCTGGATAATACTGTTCTATTCGGCACATAATAGCTGCAACAGTTAAAACTGATTGTATGCATTATAATTATCATTGTATGTTGGAACTTAATACAAATAAACAGACCTAAGTTGCAAATTAGCTAAGATAGATCTGAATGGAAATAAAGTCTGAGGGACTCAATGCATCACCAATTTATTAATGTCCCAACAGAAAATGATTTGTCTCGTAAGAATAATTTAGATTTTGTTGCAGGTTATTCATGCAAATTTAAAGATAAATCCTATGGATACAAACACAAATTATCTTCAATACATTAAAACAATTTTTTTCTGACTCCAATAAAAGTAGACACTGAACTGACACATTATTTTCAATACTCTATGTGGTTACTGCTCAGGTTTTAACTGGATGGGAACTTGCCCCCTACAAGTACAAATCAAATGGTTTCTATACAATCTGATATTTGCTAATTCAAAAATTAAATTTGGGGAACCTTTCAATATGACAAGATTCAATTCCACATAAAAGTTCAACACCATTTTCTTTCAATTTAATGGGTTGGCACTGGGTCCCAATCAGTGATTCAGTTCAGTGTTGCTATTTTGGGTACAGAAGGCCTTATTTAAACACTGGATAACTGAATCATGACTGACATTAACTAATTTTTTGACAAACAGTCCTGAGTACAAAGTCGTAGTGATGTTCTGTTATGTTGCCAACCTTATGTTGGGTCAACCTTCCATTTGTCTCCATGCTGCATGAATATAATCAGCCAAAACTGATACACCTAGAAAGTTTCAGTACAGTATATGATTTGTCACTGCTTTCTTTTTGTTAGTGCTCTTCTTCATAATTGCCATTATTTGTTATTTACTACATGATCTTGCTGTATGCATTCCAGCATTATGTCAACAGCTGATGGCAGGTTAACTGGTTTACAGTTCTCCGTATCTTCTCTCACCTCCTAAAGAGCAATATTGCTCTACCCCAATCTGTTGGGAAGGTTCCAAAGGATTATTATTTCACGTCTATGGAGTAGCCTGAGCCCAGACTGTTAGGGGCAATCACTATGTTTTGTACTTGTTGCAGTGGAAGGAACATCATTAATGAAATGGTTGAAGATGGTTGTACTGAGGGTACTGAGAAACTACTGTGGTGATATCCTGGAATTCAGATAGTAAAAGGAAGATACTGGTAAAACTCAACAGATCAGACTGCTTCTGTTGCTGACTGACTCAGTGCTATGCGGGAAATTCCTTGTTATTGGTTCTGATTCTAGAGATACCATAACTAGTCTATTCACCTCTCTTTCCAAGAATTGAAATTCACCATGTTTGAAATCCTTGACCTTAGGTCAAGAACACAATGCATTGTTATTAGCTAATGACTACATTGAATATGGGATTGTGGATCCCATATGAAGGTGTGGCCTTAAGGCACTCAACTTCAGAACTGAATATATGCCTGGAAAGGTGAAAATAGAACATAGACCAGTTCAGAATAGAGACAGGCTCTTCAGCCCACAATGTTGTTCCAAACCAATTAAATTAGTAAACAAATAGCCAACTAAACTAATCCTTACTGCCTACACAATGTCAATCTTCTTCCATTTCCCTCATATTAAAAATCCCAAATGTAACTACCTTTACCACCACCCCAGGCACCCACGACTCTCTGTGCAAAAAACGTGCACACTCTCATGCTGGGAAAAAGGCACTGTTTGTCTGCTCTATCTATACCTCTCATAATCTTATGGACCTTTATCACATCTCCCCTCAGCTTCTGCTGCTCCAGAGAAAACAACATAAGTTTGTCCAACCTCTCGTTATAGCACATGCTCTCTAATCCAAACAGCATTCTGGTCAGTACCTTCTGCACCTTCTCCAGAACTCATCATCCTTCTTGTAATGGGGCAACTAGAACTATATGCAACGCTGCAGATGCGGCCTAACTGGAGTTTTATAAAGCTGCAACACAACTTCCTAACTATTGAACTCAAATCCTCAATAATAAAGGCAAGCATGCTGCACGCCTTCTTAACAACTCTATCAACCTATGTAACCACTTTCAGGGAGCTATATACTTGGACCCAAGATCCCACTGCTCAAGGGTCTTGTCCATAACAGTATACTGTCTTTTTACATTTAACCTATCAAGATGAAATACTTCATTTCAATGCCCATATCTACAACTGATCTATATACTGCTATATTCTTTGGACAAACTTCTACGCTATCCACAACACCACCAATCTTCATATCACCTGCAAACTTACTTACCCATCTACATTTTCATCCAGTCATTTATATACATCACAACAGCAGAGGTCCCAGTACAGGTCCATGTAAAATACCACAAATCACAGACCTCCAGCTAGAATAAGTCCCTTTGACCACTATCTACCCTCTGTCTTCCATGAGGAAGCCAGCTCTGAATCCAAATGGCGAGTTCACCATTGATCCCATGTACTTAATGTTCTGGATGAGCCTCCCCCAAGGGACCTTGTCAGATACCTTATTATAATCCATGAAGAGAACATCCACAGATCTACCTTCATCAATCATGCTCATCACTTGGTCAAAAAACTCGATCAAGTTAATAAGACACGCTAGCTGTGCCGAATTAGCCCATGGTTTTCCAAATGTTCATAAATCCTATTCCTAAGAATTTTCTCCAGTAACTTTCCTAGCACTGATGTGAGACTCACTGATCTTCAGTTTCTATGATTGTATTGCCTTCTTGAATAATGGAACAACAATAGATGCTTGCCAGTCCTCCAGAATCTTGACTATGGCTAGAAATGACATGAAGACATTTGTCATGTCCCAAGCAATCTCATCTCCTGCCTCTCTCAATAACCTGAGCTATATCCCATCAGGCCCTTGAGTCATCCACATAATGTTCGTTAGGAAACCCAACACTATCAGCTTCCTTACATCAAAATTCCCAAGCATATCAATACATTCAGCACTGAACTCCCTTTCCTCCACATCCTTCTCCTTGATAAATACTGATGCAAAATACTCATTAAGAAACTCACCCACATCTTGCACTTCCATGCAAATGCTTCCCCGCGCCCCCCCCCCACCTGCCTTTATACTTGGATAATACTCACAGCACGCTGGAGGAACTCAGCAGGTCGGGCAGCATCAATGGAAATGATGAGTCGACGTTTCGGGCCGGAACCCTTCGTCAGGCCTGAACAAAGAAGGAGGGGGAAGGATTTGAAAAATGCTTGTAGGTTCAGTTGAAAGACCAGTAATTTGAAAGACAAAGGGGTGGGGGAGGAGAAGCAGGGTCGTCATAGGCAGGAAAATAATGGGTAGTAGAAGAAGGAGGCGGAACCATGAGGGAGGTGATAGGCAGCTGGGGGAGGGGGCAGAGTGAAATAGGGATAGAGGGGGAGGGAATTATGCCTTTTCGCTGGTTATGTGGAACAGTCTGGGCTCCAAACCTATTCTGGTACTGCTCCCCAACTTTTCCTTCGGTATATTGACGACTACATTGGTGCTGCTTCCTGCACCCATGCTGAGCTTGTCAATTTCATCGACTTTACTTCAAACTTCCACCCAGCCCTCAAATTCACTTGGTCTATCTCAGACACTTCTCTCCCCTTTCTCGATGTCTTGGTCTCCATCTCTGGAGACAGACTGTCCACTGACATCTTCTACAAGGTACTCTCATAACTACCTTGACTATACCTCTTCCCACCCCGCCACATGCAAAAATGCCATTCCCTATTCCCAGTTCCTCCATCTCCGCCGCATCTGCTCCAAGGATGAGGCCTTCCGTTCCCGGACATCTCAAATGTCCTCTTTCTTTAAGGATCATGGTTTCTCTTCTACCATCATCAATGATGCCCTCACCCGCATCTCCTCCATTTCCCGCACTTCAGCCCTCACCCCATCTTCCCGCAACCACAACAGGGACAGAGTTCCCCTTGTCCTCACCTACCAACCCACCAGCCTCTGGATCCAGCATATTATCCTCTGCAACTTCCGCCACCTTCAACAGGACCCCACCACTAAGCACATCTTTCCCTCTCCACCCCTCTCCGCTTTCCGCAGGGATCGGTCCCTCCACGACTCCCTTATCCGCACGTCCGTCCCCAAGGATCTCCCACCCGGCACTTATCCCTGTAAGCGTAAGTGCTACACCTGTCCCTACACCTGCTCTCTTGCCACCATTCAGGGCCCCAAACAGTCCTTCCAGGTGAGGCAACACTTCACTTGTGAGTCTGTTGCTGTATCTATTGCATCCGGTGCTCACGGTGCGGCCTCCTCTACATCGGTGAAACCTGACACAGATTGGGGGACTGCTTCGTTGAGCACATCCACTCCATCCGCCACAACAGACAGGATCTCCCGGTAGCCACTCACTTCGACTCTGCTTCTCATTCCCATTCAGATATGTCCATACATGGCCTCCTCTACCGCCATGATAAAGCTAAACTGAGGTTGGAGGAGCAAAACCTCATATACCGTGTAGGTAGTCTCCAGCCCCTTGGTATGAACATAGAATTCTCCAACTTCCGGTAATTCCCTCCCCCTCCCTTCCTCTATCCCTATTTCACTCTGCCCCCTCCCCCAGCTGCTTATCACCTCCCTCATGGTTCTGCCTCCTTCTTCTACTACCCATTATTTTCCTGCCTATGACGACGCTGCTTCCCCTCCCCCACCCCTTTGTCTTTCAAATTACCGATCTTTCAACTGAACCTACAAGCATTCTTCAAATCCTTCCCCCTCCTTCTTTGTTCAGTCCTGATGAAGGGTTTCGGCCCGAAATGTCGACTCTTCGTTTCCATTGATGCTGCCCGTCCTGCTGAGTTCCTCCAGCATGTTGTTTGTGTTGCTTTGATCCCAGCATCTGCAGATTGTTTTGTGTTTATACTTGGGTAGTCCTCCCTCTCCCTACTTGCTCTTGCTCAATATAAGGATAGAATGCTTTGGGATTCTCTTAAACCTACTTGCCAAAAACTTTTCCTGGCACTTTCTGGCTTTCCTAATTCACTTCTTGAGGTCTTTTGTGGCTTGTTTATAATCCTCAAGGGCTCTTTTTGATTCTAGCTTCCCAAGCTTTATTTACTTTTCCTCTTGACTAAATTCATCACCTCCCTCAACATCCATGGTTCTCCTAATTAAGACCTTAGTTATGCAATAGCTAGAGTCCAATATGCAACTCTATTTGCAGAGTGTGCTGAGAAATTTACCAGGATATTGACTGGGATGGAGCTTGAAGAGGCAATGGAGAATCTGGTTGTTTTCCTTGGAGCGAGAAGGCTGAAAGCAGACCTGACTGAAGTGCAGAAAATAATACAAAGCATAAATAGGTTGGATAGTGAGAAGAGGAGCCTATGATAAGAAAGAATAGACTTATAGATTTCAGAGAAATCTGAAAATGATAAGCAGGTTAGAACCAAGTTCCAAAAAATCAATTGTCATCACTAAACTCCTCAATATAATCTCTTAACCTTCCTATTCTACCTGAATCCTGCAATCTAATTGCAACCTCTCCTTCGTATATAGTCCTCCAATTGATTCTCTCATCCACATCAATCTCATGGACCCCATACTGAATCCTCTAGTAGAATTACTGAAATATCTCTAACAAGAATCATAAGTAATATACAGTTTGAATATCTCAGAAGCAAACCAATCCACTTTAAAAGTACAATTACTTTTGCTAAATAACAAAGAAGTTGACATACCATATGCATCCAATACCTCCTGTGACGCCAAACCAAGCTATCGGATGATTGATGCTAATGAGAGAGATAAGAGAGGCAATGGAGAAACATTCAAAGTGCTAATAAGAGAGGAGAGAGGGATTAACGGAAAAGAAACACAATTCAGAATATTGACAGACCGGTTGCTTTCAACCTGAACTGTTTGAAGATTGATGGACAGGTGATACCCCAGCAGGGGGATAAAAAGAGCAGGTTCGCTAAGGCACGGGACACCACGAGACCACGAGACAATGAGACCCTGGAAAGAGCTGTGTACCCCCACAAGTGGTGAGAGTTTGGAGGTCCAGTTTGTGGGAACCGACCATAGGCTCACAGGGTGTAAAGGTACGATCGGTGGGAACCTGGTGTGTGTGTCTGCCCTTGCCTGGGTGTCGGGTTCACCGCGGAAGAAAGATCGTATCCGGAATTGAGTGGTCACAGTCGGTGACCACAGCGGGACAGAAGACATCAAAAAGGGTCTGCCCGAAACCAACTGCGAAGACATCAAAGGTCTGCCTGAACCAAATTGCATCCCCCCCCCCCAACGGTACAACAGCTATTACTGCGAACTGCACTAAGCTGAAATGAACTCTGCGTCACTGTAAGACTGATCATTTTATCCCTAGACTGCGATAGAGCTTGGTTGATTCCTATTACAGTAGGTCTGTGTATAGGTGTGTATTATCATTGCTAACCTGTTACATTTATATCCTTACAATTAGAGTACTGTATTATTTGTTTCTTTAATAAAACTTTATTAGTTCCCAGTAATCCAGACTCCAGCGAGTGTTCCATTTCTGCTGGTTTGGCAACCCAGTTACAGGGTACGTAACATAAGTGGGGATCTTGTCCGGGATTTTGAACGCCAAATTTGGGACTGGGTAAATTGATTGGGTTAAAATTCCCGAAAGAAGGAAAGGGCAAACAGCAGAATTGGAGATTGAGGAATTTCTAAAGGCGCCAACCTTGGACGCATGAGACGATGCCAGGAAATCAGAATTGGCGACTGTTGCCAAACGGTTGAATCTTTTTAAGGGGAAGCCGACAATGAGGAGAGCAGAGGTGCAGAGAGCTATCACTGAGCATTATGTATCTAAAGGTGTGTTTCCCCAAGGGGAGCTGCAGGTGGTATCTATGAGAAAACCTGGGGGAGAAGCAGTGCAGCTGCAGATGGAAAAATTGAGACTCAAGCACGAGTTCCAGGTAAAGCAGCTGGAACGAGAAGAGAGAGACAGGCAGTTGGAATGAGAAGAGAGAGAGAAGCAGAAGGACAGGGAATTTGAGCTGGAGAAGTTAAGGACGACACTAGCGCAGGGCCCTATGCCGAATCAAGGTGGAAGGTTCAGGGTGACCCAGGAGGTTAGGCTGGTTCCCCCATTTGAGGAGGCTGATGTTGATCAGTACTTTTTACATCTTGAAAAAGTTGCTGCAAGTCAGGACTGACCAAGGGTTAAGTGGGCTGTTTTGCTTCAGAGCGTACTTAAAGGGAAGGCTCAACAAGCTTACTCGGCATTGTCCGCAGAAGATGCCCTGAGGTATGATGTGGTGAAAGAGGCGATACTCTGGATTTATGAGTTGGTAGCAGAGGCATACCGGCAGAGGTTCCGGAATGTGAGGAAGCAGTGGGGCCGCACGTATTTAGAGTTTGCCCATGAGCTACAGACATATTGTGAGCGTTGGTGTGCCTCGAAAGGGGTCAATGGGGATTTTGACAGTCTGCTACAGCTAATACTGATTGAGCAATTTAAAGGTTGCGTCCCTGAAGGTATGAGGCCCTATCTAGATGAGAAAGAGGCAGAAACCTTAGTCGCAACTGCTAAGTTAGCGGATGAGTACATGTTAACACACAAAGCAAAGTTTACCCCAAGTAAAAGCTACCAGAAGGGTAGTCGAGAGGGTGGAGAGAGTCCACTGGAAAAGCCAGAAACTTTTGAGAACTAGTGAGAAGGATAAGGAAGACAGGAAGCAGTTTGCTAGGAAGTCTCCTGGGGTCGTATGCTATAATTGTGGGAAAGCCGGTCACTTTGCGTCCAGGTGCTTTGCCCCAAAGAAAGAGATGGGGAAAGGAAAAACGACAACTCTGACTGGCTGTATTGAGCTGGCAAACAAACCACTAGGGGAGAAGAGGTCTGATAGAGTTCAGGAAGGGCGCGAGAAGTTTATTTCAGCCGGATTGGTGTCAGTGAAGGAGGGGTCAAACGCAGTTCCCGTATGGATCTGGAGAGACACTGGGGCTTGTCAGTCATTGATCTTAAGGAGCATTTTAGACTTTAGTTCAGAGGCCGAGACTGGGGAGGTCAGTGTGATAAAAGGCATTGGGAAAGGGACTGAAGCAGTACCTTTGCACCAGATACACCTAAAAAGCGACTTGGTCTCTGGACCGGTCATGATAGGGGTGAGGCCGAACTACCGATGGAAGACGTGAAGGTCTTACTCGGTAATGACCTTGCAGGCGGAGAGGTGTACCCAGCAGTAAAGCTGACAAGCAAGCCTGCCAGGATTGAGGCCCCGCCCATGGACGCACAGGTTTATCCCGTTTGCGCAGTGACTCGGCGCATGTCCAGAAAGGCTGCCGAAGCGAATATAGATTTAGCTGAGACGTTTTTACCAGCCTTGTACCAAGAGGGGTTAGAAAGTGAGAAGAAGGAGCATAGTGGAGCGGAAGGAAGTGAGGGAGTTGAGGTAGACTTATCATTAGCAAGGAGGGAATTTATACAGGCACAGGAACGAGATGCGGAGCTGATGGTTTTGACGGAGACAGCTTTCTCCGAAACAGAATTAGAAAGGGAGCCAGTGGGCTATTATGTGAAGGAGGGAGTACTAATGAGGAAATGGAGACCAAGTACTGTGCCTGCAGATGAGGAATGGGGGGTGGTGCACCAGGTGGTAGTGCTGAAAATTTATATGGACGAGATTTTAAACCTGGCTCACAAGATACTCCTCGGTGGACATTTTGGGGTGAGGAAGACAGTCGATAGAATTACGAAAGAGTTTTACTGGCCGAACATGAGGAAGGATATTGTTGACTATTGTAGGCGATATCATTTCTGTCAGGTGGTAGGAAAGCCGAATCAGGTCCTGCCTAAAGCACCCCTTTGACCGATACCCGCTTTCGGGGAACCTTTTTCCGGAATAATTGTGGATTTTGTCGGTCCCCTGCCCTGAACTGTGAGTGGGCGAGAGTATGTGATGACTATGATGTGCGCCGCCACCAGGTTTCCGGAGGCTGTGCCCCTGGCAAGTGTCAAGGCTCCCACAGTGGTAAAGGCGCTTGTAAAATTTTTCACTACGGTTGGGCTGCCCAGGGAAATCCTGTCAGATCAGGGGAGTGTCTTCACATCTCACACATTCCGACGGATGTTGAATGAGATGCGAGCAAAGCAGATTTTGGCCTCCGCGTACCACCCAGAGTCCCAAGGGGCATTGGGAAGATTCCTCGCAACATTAAAGACCATGATTAAAATTTACTGTCAAGAGAACACTAGGGGCTGGGATGATGCCTTGCCTCTTCTGCTATTTGCCGTAAGGGACACGGTTCAGGAGTCATTGGGGTTCAGCCCATTCGAGCTCGTCTTCGGTCATCGGTCCAGAGTCCCCCTGACCTTACTGAAAGAGCAATGGTCCAGTCCGGCAGTCCAAGTCAATGTGATTGATTATGTTTTAAAGTTTTGTGAGAGGCTTAAAAGGATCTGTGACCTTGCCAAAGAAAATCTATGACACTCTCAAACTAAAATGAAACAATGGTTTGATAGGCGTGCCCGCGAACAAGTGTTTCAAGTGGGCGATCGGGTCTTAGTTCTGTTCCCAGTGGCAACCAACCCCCTCCAGGTGAGATTCCACAGTCCGTACAAAGTGATTAAAAAGATAGACTCTTTGAATTATGTTATCGAAACGCCGGACAGGCATAAGCCCACACAATTGGTACACGTTAACATGTTAAAAGCTTACCACGATCAGAAAGCAGATCTAGTTGGTGTTATCATGAAAATTAATGAGGCTGGGGTGTCAAATGATAAGGGGAAAACCCATCTTGAAAAGATAAATATGGTGCCAACTAGATTGGAGAATTCTATTGTTTCGGCCAATTTTGCTGATAAGGTCTCTCACTTAACCCCTGAACAGAGCGAGCCACTGATAAAGCTAATTCATCGTCATGCAGATGTATGTCTTGATGTCCCGAGGCGAAGCAAAGGTGCATGATGTTGTTGTCACCTCAGATCAGCCTATTAAACAACATTCCTATAGGATGAACTTGGAGAAGGGCAAGCTAGTGGAGAAAGAAATTGAAC
Source organism: Mobula hypostoma (assembly GCF_963921235.1). Taxonomy (NCBI): domain Eukaryota; kingdom Metazoa; phylum Chordata; class Chondrichthyes; order Myliobatiformes; family Myliobatidae; genus Mobula; species Mobula hypostoma. Next base: position 34,639,941 of record NC_086103.1, on the reverse strand, counting down.
ACATGCTAGCCACAGATATTATTAGGCCATCCAAATTGGAATGGGTGTCCCCCTGTGTGGTTGTCCCAAAAGTCAATGGGAGCATACGATTCTGTACAGATTACAGAAAAGTGAACGCCATCACAAAAACTGATGCATACCCCATCCCAAGGGTAGATGATTGCGTAGATAAAGTGGGGAGAGCTAAGTACATCACAAAGATGGATTTGCTAAAAGGGTACTGGTGCGTTCCTTTAACTGACCAGGCCAGAGAAATCTCAGCATTTGTCACTCTATCCGGGTTATACGAGTATAATGTTTTACCTTTTGGCATGAAAAACGCCCCAGGGACCTTCTAGAGAATGATTAATTCAGTGATAAAAGGGCTAAAGAACACAGAAGCGTATATTGACAATTTGATGGTCTGGAGTGACACGTGGGAGGAGCACATTGTGGCAGTAGAGGAACTGTTTAAACGACTGTCTGAAGCCAACCTGACAGTGAACCTTGCAAAAAGTGAATTCGGCCACGCGAAGGTCACTTATCTGGGATTTGTGGTAGGACAGGGGCAGCTGGCACCGATGCAGGCTAAGGTGCAGGCTATCTCTGAAGTCCCCATCCCGACAGACAAGAGAGCCCTGAGAAGGTTCTTGAGGATGGTGGGGTACTATCGGAAGTTTTGCATAAACTTTGCGGATATTACCCTCCCTCTTACTAAGCTCTTGCCAAAGAATGCGAAGTTTGTGTGGGACGACCTTTGTCAACAGGCCTTCGAGAGTCTGAAGGCTATTCTGTGTCACCATCCTGTGCTGAATGCGCCTGACTTTTCAAAACCCTTCTGCCTAGCAACAGATGCTAGCGACGAAGCAGCCGGGGCGGTGCTGTTGCAGACAGACAAAGAGGAGATTGACCACCCAGTAGCTTATTTTTCTCAGAAATTTAATGTCCATCAGAGAAATTATTCCACTGTGGAGAAGGAATTACTGGCAATCATACTAGCATTACAACATTTTGAGGTTAATATTTGTCCAGCACGGAAACCACTGATAATTTACACTGATCACAACCCATTAGTGTTTTTGGCCACTATGAAGGATAAAAACAAAAGGTTACAAAGTTGGAGCCTGGTCTTACAGGAATTTGATATTAAAATAAAACATATAAAAAGAACGGACAATGAGATTGCTGACTGTCTGTCAAGGTGTTGAAACTTAAAGTTCTCTGTATTAGCCGAATAGCTGATGACCCTGTATTAGTGTGTATCTAATAATGTGCATTCATGCCCATGATTTTTACCCCGGTAAAAATCCTTTGAAGGGTAGGGGTGTGACGCCAAACCAAGCTATCGGACGATTGATGCTAATGAGAGAGATGAGAGAGACAATGGAGAAACATTCAAAATGCTAATAAGAGAGGAGAGATGGATTAACGGAAAAGAAACACAATTCAGAATATTGACAGACCGGTTGCTTTCAACCTGAACTGTTTGAAGTTTGATGGACAGGTGATACCCCAGCAGGGGGATAAAAAGAGCAGGTTTGCTAAGGCACGGGACACCACGAGACCACAAGACAACGAGACCCTGGAAAGAGTGGTGTGCCCCCACAAGTGGTGGGAGTTTGGAGGTCCAGTTCACGGGAATCGACCGTAGGCTCACAGGGTGTAAAGGTACGATCGGTGGGAACCTGGTGTGTATGTCCGCCCTTCCCTGGGTGCCGGGTTCACCATGGAAGAACGATCGTATCGAGAACGGAGGGGTCACAGTCGGTGACCACAGCGGGATAGAAGACATCAAAAAGGGTCTGCCTGAAACCAACTGCGAAGACATCAAAGGTCTGCCTGGACCAAATTGCATCCCCCTCTCTCTCTCTCTCTCTCTCCAACGGTACAATAGCGATTACTGCAAACTGCACCAAGCTGAAATGAACTCTGCGTCACTGTAAGACTGATCATTTACCCCTAGACTGCGATAGAGCTTGGTTGATTCCTACTACGCTAATTCTGTGTATAGGTGTGTATTATCATTGCTAACCTGTTACATTTATATCCTTACGATTAGAGTACTGTATTATTTGTTTCTTTAATAAAACTTTATTAGTTCCTAGTAATCCAGACTCCAACGAGTGTCCCATTTCGGCTGGGTTGGCAACCCAGATACGGGGTACGTAACACTCCCCATTCAATGTCCAGCGAGATGGGACTGCACTCATTGGTTTCTTTACTTCATAGACAAGGAATATCCCTTTTTTTAGTGATGGGATGTGGAGATCATTGGCAATACCATCGTCAATAGTCTATTTTAAATTGTTCTTGAAAAGTGGATATAGAAAGAATATTTTGTCTAATGGAAGAAACTGGAACTCGAGGTCACTGCTTAGAAAGAAAACAATAATGAGGAATTCAGAGAGTTGTGAATCTTTGGAACACTTTCCCTAAAGGGCAAAAGAAGCAGAATCTGTGAATGCTTTTAAAGCAGAGGTAGCTAGAGTCTTGAAACACAAGGGTATAAAAAGATTATCATAGGCAGATTGGAATGCAGAGTAAAGGTTACCATGAGACCAGCTGTAATTTTATTAAAATGCAAAGTCAACCAGTGTGGCTAAATTCCCTAATCCCATATGTTGTTCAAATAATTGTGTATTTGTAATCATATTCTAAAAAGAGGTCAGTGAGCAAAATGATTTTTATTGCAATCTGGCAGTTTAATTGTCACCATTGTAAATATGAGGTTTTCATTCAATTAATAGCTTAAATTCTCCATTTGCCATGGTCCATTTAACATGAACCCTGCCCGCTGGAAATGATTCTAGTAAATCTATCGCATTGCAGTGATGATTGTGAGAATACAGTGGGTATGCATACTGAAGGATGTTCATGTCTAACACATGGGAGTAACCCATGTGAAGGTAGTGGCTAGATGATATGTACAGTAAACTTAGAAGTTGTGTAGATTTGCCTTGTCGCCAGAAACGTCAGATTAATATTTGAGTTTTGATAATAAACAGACTTTGAAGGCCTGGTGAAGACTTGCTCAGTACGTCAGGATGAGAGGCCACTGTTTCAGTGAAAGTGTAATGGTAGCTAGCCTGTCTTTCAGGAGGGTGCATGTTGAATTCTTACAAATTGTAAATGAGAACTTTCTCATTTTGGTCAAGAGTCTGAAAGGGATTAGAGGTGTGGCCCATGATATGTCCTCCAAGATATTGATGAATCAGCAGTTCCATACACAGCCAAGTTAAAAGGAGCCCCTTAAAAAGACAAATGGAAGAAAAGAAGAGGAACTAGAGGGGGTTAGTATGAACCAATGTGTGTGGACAATTGTCATGATGAAACCATGGAATTACATTGGGGGTACTAGGATCTACATCACACAACAACAAAGGTGAATGTTAGATTTTTAAAAATTTGAGTGCAACATCTGTTTCCTGCACCTGGCACACCCAGTATTGGTGATGGAGAATGTCAAGTACAGAATGAATATGAAGTGGAAGTCCACAAGTTATAATGACACATAATTACGAGAGCACTTACAGTTCACAATGTATACAATAGCCATAACAAAGGAGAAAGCGTGTACTGACAAAATGTGATGTATCACAATCAATGGCACTTGAAGTTAATTTACATCTGGACATCTATGTATGAAATAAACTGACTGTCTTATTTCATATTCATAAGCAGTTTAGCTAATTGTATAGTTCTATTTTCAACAGAAAACAGAGTCATGATTCTGTGTGTAGTAGTAGAGTTTATAAAGCAGTAACCAATACTGTGGTGTTTTGAATAAAGACACAAACACGAGGAAATCTGCAGATGCTGGAATTTCAAGCAACACACATAAAGGTTGCTGGTGAACACAGCAGGCCAGGTAGCATCTCTAAGAAAGGTACATTCGATGTTTCGGGCCTAGACCCTTCGTCAGGACTAACTGAAAGAAGAGATAGTAAGAGATTTGAAAGTGGGAGAGGAGAGGGAGCTCCAAAATGATAGGAGAAGACAGGAGGGGGAGGGATGGAGCCAAGAGCTGGAAAGTTGATTGGCAAAAGGGATATGAGAGGATCATGGGACGGGAGGCCTAGGGAGAAAGAAAGGGAGAGAGGGGAGAAAACCCCAGAGGATGGGCAAGGAGCAAACAACAGGAATTCTGCAGATGCTGGAAATTCAAGCAGCACACATTAAAGTTGCTGGTGAATGCAGCAGGCCAGGCAGCATCTCTAGGAAGAGGTACAGTCGACGTTTCAGGCCAAGACCCCCTAGTCTTGATGAAGCATCTAGAGATGCTGCCTGGCTTGCTGCATTCACCAGCAACTTTGATATGTGCTGGATGGGCAAGGAGAACAGTGAGAGGGACAGAGGGAGAAAAAGGAGAGAAAAAATATATACATACTATAAGCCTACGGACTCTCACAACTACCTGAACTATTCCCCTTCTCACCCTGTATCTTGCAAAAATGCCATTCCCTTCTTGCAATTCCTCCGTCTCCACCGCATCTGCTCTCAGGATGAGGCTTTTCATTCCAGGACGAAGGAGATGTCCTCCTTTTTAAAGAAAGGGGCTTCCCTTCCTTCACCATCAACTCTGCTCTTAAATGCATCTCTCCCATTTCATGCACATCTGCTCTCACCTCACTAGGAATAGGGTTCCCCTTGTCCTCACCTACCACCCCACCAACCTCCGGGTCCAACATATAATTCTCCGTAACTTCTGCCATCTCCAATGGGATCCCACCACTAAGCACATCTTTCCCTCCCCGCCCCTCTGCTTTCCGCAGGGATCGCTCACTACGTGTCTCCCTTGTCCATTCGTCGTCCCCCCCCCATCCCTCCCCACCAATCTCCCTCCCGGCACTTATCCTTGTAAGCAGAACAAGTGCTACACATGCCCTTACACTTCCTCCCTCACTACCATTCAGGGCCCCAGACAGTCCTTCCAGGTGAGGCGACACTTCACCTATGAGTCAGCTGGGGTGATATACTGCGTCCGGTGCTCCCGATGAGGCCTTTTATATATTGGTGAGACCCGACGCAGGCTGGGAGATCGTTTCGCTGAACACCTACACTCTGTCCGCCAGAGAAAGCAGGATCTCCCTGTGGCCACACATTTTAATTCCACATCCCATTCCCATTCTACTATGTCTATCCACGGCCTCCTCTATTGTCAAGATGAAGCCGCACTCAGGTTGGAGGAACAACACCTTATATTCCGTCTGGGTAGCCTCCAACCTGATGCCATGAACAATGACTTCTCAAACTTCCGTTAATGCCCCACCTCTCCTTCATACCGCATCGGTTATTTATTTCTTTATTATTATTATTATTATTATGTGTGTGTGTGTATATATATATATATATATATTCTCTCTCTCCTTTTTCTCCCTCTTCCTCTCTCACTATACCCCTTGCCAATCCTCTGGGCTTTTTACCCCCTCCCCCTTTTCTTTCTCCCTAGGCCTCCTGTCCCATGATCCTCTCATATCCCTTTTGCCAATCAACTTTCCAGCTCTTGGCTCCATCCCTCCCCATCCGACTTTCAAATCTCTTACTAGCTCTTCTTTCAGTCAGTCCTGACCAAGGGTCTCGGCCCAAAGCGTCCACTGTTCCTCTTCCTAGAGATGCTGCCTGGCCTGCTGTGTTCACCAGAAACTTTTATGTTTTGAATAAATAGTTATTTTGTTAAATTCATTTTGACTGAATGTCTGTTTCTACAGTTGCTTCAAGAAAACCCACAGAAACAATACTCACCATCTTTGTATTCTCCACAACCTTACAATCTTCTTCTTCACCACTTCTAGACTCTTCACGAGCCTTGGCCCTCTTCTGTATTTCAGGAAATTCCTTAAAATCTTTCGCCAAAGTTTTGGATACGTGCTCCAATAACTCTCTATGAGGCTCAATGGTAAACTGTTTCATATCAAGCCTGTGAAAATCCTTGGGATATTAACTTTGTTGAGGGGCTACAAAATACAACTTTATTGTTTAACTTAGGTCCCAAAATGTGGGTTGCACTATTTTTTATTCTTGCAATTGGCATTCATTTATGATTCATTATTTTAAGTCTACATTTATCATAAACTGATGGAGAAAGATAGGTAGATATTTTATTGATCCAAAAGGAAATTACAGTGTCACAGCAGCATTAAAAATGCTCAGATATAAATATTAGAAGAGAAGTAGAAAGAATAAAAAATTAGTTACCACAACAAGTCTAAAAGGAGGGGGTCATCACTTCCCCGGCGATAGGTTGACTCATTGTTGAGCCTAATGGCCGAGGGTAAGAATGACCTCATATAGTGCTCTTTGGAGCAGTGCAGTTGTCTTAGTTGTTTAACGTATAATTTATCAACAATAGGATGAATTTTTGACTAGTTTATCACTTGCAGAAGATGAACATTTTTATTCCTGCAATTCACATGCTACATTATTCATTATTTTGTATTGGTGTTGGTTAATCATTCTCACATGTACAAAGATGTAGTGAAAAACTTGTCCTGCTGACTGCTCATACAGATTGAAATTATTACATAGTGTATCGGAGGAAGAACAGGGTAAAAGAGCAACAATGCAGTGCAAGTGCGGTGCATGTAAACAATAAAGTACAAGATCATCACAAGGTAGCATGTAAGAGTCCGACTTATTCTACAACTGGACCATTCAAGAATCTGACAAGGTGGGTTAAAAGCTGTCATTGTGCTTTCACATATTTTATAAATACTTAGTTGGTCAGTGGAGAGAGAACTACAGATCATGTTTCAGGCTGATTTTATTAAATCACTAATTCTGTTTCTCTCTGCCAAAGCTGTCTGATCTGCTGAGTACTTCCAGCATTCATCATTTAGTTTTGGTGCATTGTGCTGGTGGCTATATTTGAAATAAAGTCCCAGTTTAATCCCATAACCCAGCTTTTCCTTCAGGCATCTGCAAATCAGACATCTTCAGGTAGATGCACATTCAGCTTTGGAAGTTGTATTCCATTCTTATAACAGGAAGCACATTCCATATCCTGCTCCTTAATGGGGTGCGGACATTGCCGTAGTACGGAGTGAGAGACACTGAAGCAGCTCGATAGTTCACAGACTTTAATGCGAACAATGTTAAAGAGAAAAGAAAACGCTAAACTCTAGGCCAAACAGAGCCTTTAACCATACCACTCAAATGGACAACGAAGCCTACATAGCTGCTGAAAAGATCAACTCTCCGCTGGTTCAGTGGTTAAACGCCGCGCTCTCACCGCAGCGACCCGTGTTCGATCCCCGGTCAAGTCTCGCTCACGCCCCTGCCTTCCCTGCAACTATTAATGAACACGCATCCGATTACTCTATCTCCGTGTCCGCGTCCTGCGTTTGTGTAACGATCTGGCCAACATGGACCCAGCGGACACAAACACCATCCAACAAGCCCTCGCCAGCCAAGGTTCCCTACTGGGACAGCACGACCAACTCCTCCGGGAGGACATGGAAAATCTCCGTTCCCTGTCTGCTCACGTCACACAGATCGGTAACCAGGTGGACCGGGTCTCCACTCAACCTGCTCCTGGAACCCAGCCTAGTCAACCCCCCCCCCCCAGCTTCACCAACACCCCCGCCCAGAGAGCCTCATGTACCAGAGCCGGCGCACTACGCCGGAGACCTGGGGAAGTGCCGGGGTTTCCTCCTTCAGTGCTCCCTGGCGTTTGAGCAGCAGCCGTCGACCTACTCCACAGATAAGTCTGAAGTTGCTTATGTCATGGGGTTGCTAAGGGGGAACGTATTAGCATGGGCCACAGCAGTTTGGTACAACCAACCTGAATTCTGCTCCTCTTTCGCCAGTTTCATCGCGGAGATGAGAAAAGTCTTCGATCACCCAGTCTGGGGTAAAGAGGCCGCCAAGCGCCTTCGCCAGGGCTCCCACAGTAATGCTGAATATTGAGTGGAGTTCCGGACGTTAGCAGCCGATTCAGGGTGGAACGATGAGTCACTCCAAGGGGTATTTCTTAATGGACTTAGCGACCTGCTGAAGGACGAGTTGGCGGCGAGAGACGATTCCGACAGCCTGGATTCCCCGATCTCCCTGGCCACGCCACCAGATTGGACAATCGCCTCCGGGGGCGCCGTAGAGAGAGAACTGGTCGTCCACCACCTTTGGCCACTTCTCGGCTCTCGTTACCGCCTCCCGCCAGAACAAGCCTCTCTCCCACTCCTGAACCCCGAGTAGCTCCCAGCCCTGCCACTTCGACCGCCCCGGGATAGCAACCCTTGCAGCTGTGGCGGGCCCGCCTTTCTCCCGCTGAACGACTCCGGAGAATGAGAACAGGCAAGTGTTTATACTGCGGTCAGTCCGGCCATTCCTTGCCACGTGTTCCCTCCGGCCAAAGGGGGTGGGGGAAGGCTCACCAGTAGCAGTGGGGACCCTGGTGAGCCAGACAACCTTCCCTTTCGTCCCCCACCCCCGAATGCAGCTTCAAGCCACGCTTTGCCTTGCCTCTGCTAGCGCTAGTGGACTCCGGCGCGGAGGGAAACTTCCTGGACGAAAACCTAGCCCTGCAAGCCGGTACTTCTCGTGAGCCTCTGTGTACGCCCCCCCCCCCACCCCCGGACGTCAATGCGCTAGACGGTGGACTCCTGGCCTGTGTAATGCACTGCACGGAACCCCTGCTTCTCCTTCTCTCCGGAAACCATCAGGAACAGATACGGTTGAATCTAATCTCCTCTCCTCAGGCCCCTTTAGTTCTCGGCCACCCGTGGCTAAGCCGTCATAACCCCCCACATCGACTGGCCCACCGGGAGGATAGTCAGCTGGAGCTCGTTCTGCCATTCCTCTTGCCTGCAATCAGCCCTTCCCCCAGCGGAGGTCACTGCTACCTTGTCCACCGTTCCGTAGAATATCATGATCTTGGAGAGGTGTTTAGTAAGCAACGAGCCCCTTCTCTGCCTCCACATCGCCCATACGATTGCGCGATTGACCTTCTCCCCGGAGCCTCATTACCCACCAGTCGGCCGTATAACCTGCCCTGACCAGAAAGAGAAGCTATGGAGATGTATGTAAATGACTCCCTCGCGGCTGGCATCATCCGACCCTCATCTTCCTCAGTAGGCGCTGGTTTCTTCTTCGTGGGGAAGATAGTCGGCTCGCTGCGCCCATGCATCGACGACCGTGGCCTGAACAATATTACCATAAAGAACAAGTATTCTCTGCCCCTGATCAACTCAGCATTCGAGCCCCTTCACGGAGCTACAATATTCTCTAAATTGGACTTTCGGAACGCCTATCACCTGGTCAGGATACAGGAGGGAGATGAATGGGAGACAGCCTTTAATACCCCCCTCAGTCATTTTGGTGATGCCTTTCGGCCTGACCAACGCTCCCGCGGTGTTCCAGGCTCTGGTCAACGACGTCCTTAGGGACTTTATTAACCGATTTGTTTCCGTTTATCTGGACGATATCCTAATCTTCTCCTGTAATTTCCAGGAGCACACCCACCATGTCCGCCAGGTTCTTCAGAGGCTTTTGGAGAACAAACTATTTGTTAAGGCCGAGAAGTGCGAAATCCATGCCCGTTCCGTCAGTTTCCGGGGATACATCATTGACAGCGGGCAGGTGAGGGCGGATCCCGAAAAGATCCGGGCGGTGGCTGAGTGGCCTAAACCCACGACGCTCAAACAACTCCAGCGATTTCTGGGGTTCGCCAATTTCTACCGTCGCTTCATTAGGACTACAGCCGGGTGACAGCGCCCCTTACCCAGCTCACCTCTCCTGCGACTCCCTTCCACTGGACCCCCGAAGCGGACTCAGCCTTCTCAAAGCTTAAGAGGCGTTTCGCCTCCGCTCCCATCCTGGTCCAACCTGACCCCTCTCGCCAGTTCATAGTGGAAGTAGACGCCTCCGACACTGGGGTGGGGGCGGTCCTCTCTCAACGCTCCGTCCCAGACCAAAAGCTCAATCCCTGCGCCTTCTTCTCTCGCCGTCTATCCCCCGCTGAACGGAACTACGACGTTGGGAACCGGGAGTTGCTGGCCGTCAAACTCACCTTGTAGGAGTAGAGGCACTGGCTGGACGGAGCAGAACACCCATTCATCGTTTGAACAGACCATAAGGACCTGGCATACATTAAGACAGCTAAACGCCGTAACTCTCGCCAAGCCCGTTGGGCACTGTTTTTGGCCGCTTCAATTTCACCCTCACTTATCATCCTGGTTCCAACAACGTGAAGCCAGATGTTCTCTCTCGTCAATACATCTCCGAGGAGGACCCTTCCAATCCTGATACCATCCTTCCACCATCCTGCGTCGTGGCTAACCTCACCTGGGAGATCGAGTTCATAGTTAAACAGGCCCAACGGACTCAACCTGACCCAGGCGATGCCCCCACCCCCCAATCGTCACTTCGTGCCTGACTCTGTCCGGTCTCAGGTTCTCCAGTGAGGGCATACTTCCCGGTTCGCTTGCCATCTTGGAATCGGTCGAACTCTGTCCCTTCTGAAGCGACATTTCTGGTGGCCCACCATGGATGCTGATACTCGCTCCTTCGTCTCTGCCTGTTCTGTGTGTGCCCGCGGAAAAGCCTCCCATCGGCCACCTGCTGGGCTGCTTCGTCCCCTTCCTGTCCCTGGCCTCCCTTGGTCCCACATTGCTCTGGATTTCGTCACTGGACTACCCCCTTCACATGGTAACACTGCTGTACTCACCGTGGTGGACCGTTTCTCCAAAGCCGTGCACTTCATAGCCCTTCCCAAACTCCCTACAGCTCATAAAACAGCCAACCTCCTTGTCCAACACGTCTTCCGCCTTCATGGAATTCCCTCTGACATTGTTTCTGACCGGGGCCCCCAATTCATCTCCCAAGTCTGGAAATCCTTCTGTCAAGCCCGCGGAGCTTCAGTAAGTCTGTCTTCCGGTTTTCATCCACAGACTAACGGTCAGACGGAGCGAGCAAATCAGGATTTGGAAGCAGCACTGCGCTGCATTTCCGCCAATAACCCGTCATCCTGGAGCACCCATCTCACTTGGGTGGAGTACGCCCACAACTCCCTGGTCAGCGCCGTCACCGGAATGTCTCCTTTCGAATGTTCCCTAGGCTATCAACCCCCTCTGTTTCCTGCCCACGAAGACGGCATCGCTGTGCCTTCAGTTCAGGCCCATTTCCGCCGGTGCCGCAAGGTCTGGAAGGATGCACGCTCTGCCCTGCCCCGCTCCGCTGACCGCAACCGGAGTATCGCCGATCGCCACCGGATTCCAGCACCCAACTATCAGCCTTGTCAGAAGGTTTGGCTCTCTTCAAGAGACATCCCCGTCAAAACCGAATCCAAAAAACTCACCCCTCGTTACATCGGACCATTGGAAATCGAGAGCATCATCAACCCCTCGGCGGTCAAACACAAGCTACCCAGATCCATGTGCATTCATCCCATGTTCCACGTCTCCCAACTAAAACCTGTGTCTGTCAGCCCTTTGTGCCCTCCTGCTGAACCTCCTCCACCCGCCCGGGTCATCGACGACTACCCAGCTTACAACGTCCTGCGAATACTGGATGTGCGCCGCTGAGGCAGGGGTTTCCAGTACCTCGTCGGTTGGGAGGGATATGGTCCTGAGGAGCGCACTTGGATCCCCTGCTCCTTCATCTTAGACCCTTCCCTCATCTGAGACTTACATCGCAACAATCCGGGCAGGCCTGGTGGTTCACCTGGAGACTCCCGTTGAGGGGTGCTATTGTCACGGTCCCAACTGTTGTTTCCTGATATTCTGCTAATTCCCTTTTCCCCGTGTTCTCCTGGGCTCCTTGATTGCGACACACCTGATTCTCAACTAAAGCGGCAGCATAAATACCCCGGCTTTGCATCCACTCATCGCCAGATTGTTGTTTCAGCCAGTTTGGTAATTCATGTTCCAGGCTGCTTAAGATTGTGTATTCTAAGTTTTGTTTCAGTATTGAGGTTTGCCTGTGTAACTCTGACTCTCCGTGTCAAGGGAAGCATTGTCTGCTGCCTGCTTTTCCATTCATCCTCCTGTTTGTCGTTCAGCTCCAGCAACGCTCTGTGTCAAGATAAGTATTGCCTGCCGCTTGCCTTTCCGTTCAGACTCCAGTTTGCCGTTCAGCTCCAGCCATGCTCACACCCTCATCTGCATCTCAACTCTATCTCCGTGCCAGTGTCCTGCGTTTGGGTTCACCCATTCTTTGCAACAGATTACTGCTCTTTTTGAAACTGCAACTTGATTTTTTAAAATCTTTTTCTCTCCCCTGTTCTGTCCATTTATTTCTGTCTGCCTGATATGCTCTTTGTATGTGTCCTACTTTGTTGAATTCTCTACACATTTCATTTGTAATTCTGCATTGGTCTGGTGTATGTGAGCCCCTGCTACAACAGTAACGCAATGTGCTCAGCCAGGTCATTTTCTGTTTGGACATTGCAATTTTGTTCACACTCACTTTCATTGCTGACAGCTGCTCAGTTGCATTTCTGTCTGCTGTTTCCATTGACACTGCTACTTCAACTGTTCATTTAAATATAAATGTGCTTTAGTTAGGAGCCATTTTTGAATGCTTTCTTGAAAGATTTCACAAACGAAACTATCTGTCAGAGCATCATTAAGCACATCACTTTTAGTATCAGACTAAGACAATTGTGTTGTTTCAAAGAGCATGTTATGAGGTCATTCTTACCCTTGGCCATTAGGTTCTATAATGAGTCAAGCTATAGCCAGAGAAGTGATGACTCCCTCCTGTTAAACTGTTTGAGGTAGCTTATGTTTAATTCTTTCTTATTTCTCTTCTAATATTTGTATATGTGTATATCTGTGCACTTGCAATGTTAATGTGACACTGTAATTTCCTTTGGGATCAATAAGAATCTGTCTCTCTAAAAAAAACTATATGCCTTTACATCCAATGCACTTGATATAATTGGTACTTGTTTCTCATTGACTGCTTTATTTAGCTCCTCGGGAGGGCTTCTTGCCACTGCACGAGACTGGCAGTTCCAAGTCGACCTAGGGAGGCAGCTCAAGTTCTCAGAGAACATCACAGCCTCTCTGCTCCGCCCAGACATGGTGTTAATATCGGAGTCTACAAAGCAAGTGGTGCTGCTGGAACTTCTTTGGCGGTCCATCGATTTCGATGTTGACTGAGGCCTGGGCAAGGTTGTAAGGAAGACTGGCAGTTGCCCATGCTGCAAGTCTCCCTTCTCCACGCCACCGATGATGTCGAAGGGAATGGCAGTAGGGCCGATACAGCTTGGTACTGTTGTCATCACAGAGCAATATGTGGATAAGTGCCTTGCTCAAGGGCACAACACGCTGCCTCAGCTGAGGCTCAAACTAGTGACCTTCAGATCACTGGACCGACGCCTTAACCACTTTGCCACGTGCCAACATGCTGGAACTTACTGTCCCCTGGGAAGATTGGATTGAAGAGGCCAACGGGTGCAAGAGGGCTAGATACACAGATCTTGTTGCAGAATGCTGTAGCAATGGCTGGAGAGCTCGCTGTGAGCCAGTTGAAGTTGGGTGCTGGGGCTTTGCTGGCCATTCATTACAGCGGGCTCTAAAACTCCTTGGAGTTAAAGGACTGAGGTGCGGAGGAGCCACCAAGAACTTTCAGGAGTCTGCTGGAAAGGCCTCATGGTGGCTGTGGATCCAGAAGGGGTAGTCATAGTCATAGTCATACTTTATTGATCCCGGGGGAAATTGGTTTTCGTTACAGTTGCACCATAAATAATAAATAGTAATAAAACCATAAATAGTTAAATAGTAATATGTAAATTATGCCAGGAAAAAAGTCCAGGACCAGCCTATTGGCTCAGGGTGTCTGACCCTCCAAGGGAGGAGTTTTAAAGTTTGATGGCCACAGGTAGGAATGACTTCCTATGATGCTCTGTGTTGCATCTCAGTGGAATGAGTCTCTGGCTGAATGTACTCCTGTGCCCAACCAGTACATTATGTAGTGGATGGGAGACATTTACCAAGATGGCATGCAACTTGGACAGTATCCTCTTTTCAGACACCACTGTCAGAGAGTCCAGTTCCATCCCCACAACATCACTGGCCTTACGAATGAGTTTGTTGATTCTGTTGGTGTCTGCTACCCTCAGCCTGCTGCCCCAGCACACAACAGCAAACATGATAGCACTGGCCACCACAGTATCCATGGATTAGTACGCCACTTGGACACAAGTCGGGGGCTGATCACCCCTGGCTGTGTCGACCGGGCGAGGGTGTCTGATGATTAAAGACCCGAAACACCCAATGACCCCGGGTTCATCACTGAAGATGTGTCCAAGTAGCACCAGAAGGTGTATTCTACAACAAATATACTGCATAATCTGTTCAATATATATATTCCAGTTATATTTTCTGTAATATAATGTGTCAATCTTTCCAATATAGCCAGCCATTTCTGCTCTTTTTTAATGCTTATTATCACCAGTACTCACCGTTGATGAACCTGTGAATCCTTTCATTTTCTGCCTTCTTTTTAGTTAATCGTCCTTCCTTGTGCAAAGAACATGTGCTGTGTTGCTTTTAAAAAAAATCTCAAATGTCTCGCTGCACTTAAAAAAAATAATTTGAACATCTCACTGCACTTCAATAGGTCGGCAGAGGTCGTGGTCGGTTTAAAACTTTTTCATCACTACTGATATACTGATATGCTTTGTAACTCAAAAACATAAAAATTAATTAAAAGTAAAACAAGGAGCTGAGAATGCAAGTTCAACTTCATTTTTTATTTTAAGTTAGGCGCACACTTATCATGTGGTGATGTGATAATTGACGTATGCCAATTACATATGTTTACATATAACCTGCAATGAATTATTTAAACAAACAAGAATGCTTAATCAAATTATATATTGTTACATACCTCATGGGTATCTTACGACTGTCTTCTGACCATGATGTAATTGAGTATCTTGTGAGCGTGATGTCATTGTCTTGTGATGGTGGGGTGATGTAATTTTCCCACCGGTATGAGGTCACATGATGCCATGTTCGAACAGGTATATAAAGGAAAATCCCTGTTGCCATACAGTTGTAGTTCACTAGTTAATTAGTTATGCTGCGTATTCATCTCATGATGCAGTTTTGTTTTAAAGTGGAGTATTACTTTCTATTTTGAGGTAAAAACATTGTGCTGGCAGTTTCACCAATCCCTGCCAGTTCTTGTTTGTTGCACCTTTGTTTTACCTTTACAGTCTAGTATTGGAGAGTGAAAGTATGGGAACCCAAATGACCGAGTAAAGTTGGTGTCATTCAGCAGCTTTATAAAGGGTCGACCTTATTGAATCTTTGTTGAGGAATAGCGGCCTGCATCTGAAATAACACCTGCAAGATTAGGAAGCTTAATGCAGTGTTCACCCTCCAGGAAAAAGGTCAGTTCATTTAAGCCATTTTATTTCCTTCATCATGAATTCTTTGGACAAGGCGCTTCTCGGCTGGGATCAACAGTAACATTATGTCTTCAAAGAAATCAGTTTTCAGGGAAGTTTCTCCTTACTGACTGTATAAATCACTTGGACTTTTGAATTTACCACTTTAAGACTGTGTTCGAATTTACCACTTTAAGAACTATTCCAGAATTTGGCTGTTTGTTAAATTGCCGTATAGCAGTTAAATTCCGGTTACGTTAGTCGTTTGTTTACTTTTCACTATAGTTGAGCAGAGTTTAATAAATGTTTATGTTTGTTTATAAAACCTGACTCAATTTTATATTTCATTGTTGCCGTCCACATAACAGAAATTGGGGGCTCGTCTGCAACTTGTTCTGATTTTGAGCTTAAGTGCTTGTTTAGTTATCAATCTGATTTGGAAACAGGAAATACACGATTCTTTTGTTTGATTGGTCTGTGGGTGGAATTTGCCAGCAATGACTATTGACGACTTTCAGGCATCGCCAGACCCAGAGGTATTACCGAAGGCGAAAAAGGGTGATGTTTCCGAGATTTCTGCAAGGTTGGACCTTAAAGGAATTTCGAAGGTTACAACAAAGCCAGTAATTCAGAATAGCGGAATATTATATAAATTCAGGTGATTTTGATAAAGAGGTGTTAGATATGTTTCCAATGAGTAATCTAGAGATGCAATTACATATCATACAGATAAATTTGGAATTACTTAAACAGAGGTGGCTGAAAGAGAATCCAATAGGAAAAGGGAATTTGAAGAAAGAGAAGAAGATAAACAGAGGGAGACTGAGCCAGCGATGGAGAAATTAAAGTCTGAGAATCAGTCCTCTGGTTCTAGGAAACCGTTTGTTGCTAGTCGGGAAGTTATATTGGCTCCTCCATTTAATGAGGCAAAAGTAGATAAATATTTCCAGCATTTGAAACTTTTGCTCTGATTTCAGAGTGGCTGAAAGATAAATGGTCAGTGATGTTACAAAGTGTAATTAGAGGTAAGGCACAACAAGTTTATACAGCTTTAACTGCTGACCAAGCACTTGATTATGATATTGTGAAGCAGCATATACTGAAAGGGTATGAACTGGTTCCAGAAGCTTATAGAGAAAGATTCAGAAATTTGAAGAAATCCGTGGACAAAACTTACGTGGAATTTGCCTACGATAAATCTGTATGTTTTGAGCAATGGGTTTCCTCTAAAAATGTGAATGGGGAGTATACTAACTTCGAAGAGTTGATTTTAATGGAGGAATTTAAAAGGTGCGTCCCTGTTGACATAATGATATACTTAAATGAGAGGGACACTGCTACACTGCAGGAGTCTGCTAAGTTAGCAGATGAGTATAGCACAGAGAGTCAAGGTAAACCAGAAATTAAATTAGAAGTTAGTGAGAAAGGTACGGATGAAGGGAAATATGTGAAGGAAAGACATTTTGCTCCTGTTTTGTAATTATTGTAAGAAACCTGGTCATGTAATAGCTAACTGTTTCCGACTGAAGAGGAAGGAGAAGGAGGCAGTCCCGGATGCTTGTGTGCAACATATTGAAACACCTGTAAATGCACAGGGTTCGATAAAAATACAAATGAAGCTTTGTTTAGTTTGACCAAGTTAAGAGGGGATATGATCATTTTATAACTGAAGGATTTGTATCCTTGAAAGAGGGATCCACTCCAGTGCCGATTAAAATCCTCAGGGATACTGGAGCTTCTCAGTCACTAATGTTAGACAGTGTTCTAAAGGTTAGTGATGAATCTGACATTGAGAGGTAAACTATATACGAGGTGTTGGGAGTGTCCTTATGCCTGTACATTTGCATAGAGTAAAATTAAGGTCACAGTTAGTTACAGGACCTGTTAAAGTAGGACTACAACCCAGTTTACCCGTGAATAATGTTTCTCTATTGTTAGGGAATGACTTAGCAGATGGACAAGTTTTTTCCTGAAGTGTATTTGACAATTAAGCCCATCTCTGATGAACCAAAGATGGATTCTAACACAGATTCCTCTTGTGTTGTAACCCGAGCTATGGCCAAAAAGATTGATGTGTAGGATGGGTCTGCTACCCATGACTGTTCAACTCAGGATTCGAATTTTGAGGATGTGTCAGAAACTTTCTTACCTTCATTGTTTGATCAAGATTCTCGTGGTAAGTCTGACCATGAAGATTTGTCTCTGTCTTGGATGAAGATGATAGCAGTGCAGAGTAGAGACCCTGAGATTATCAAATTAAAGGAACAAGCTCTCCCAGATAGTGAAATTGAGAAGGTGCCAGTAGGATATTATTTTGAGAAGGGAGTATTAATGAGGAAGTGGAGATCACCTACAATTCCTGCAAGCACATAACAATATTTACAATATTACTCAAATATTACTGAAATATTAAATACACAACAATTATGAGCGACATAGAGTAGACAGACAGTATCTTTTTGCCAAGTTTGAAATGTTCAATACCAGAGGGACTCTATTTAGTGTGAGAAGGTGTAAGTTCATAGGAGATGTGAGGGGCAAGTTTTTTACCCATTGATGGGTGCCAGGAATGCAGTACCTGCGGTAGTGGTTGAGGAAGATACATTTGGGGACTTTTAAGAGACTTTTGGACAGGTAATTGACTATGAGGGAAATAGAAGGGCATGGATATTGTATAGGTAGTTTCGTTGGCTATCCAGAATCACCTTTTCCCTGGAGGGTTCAACTGTAGGCGGCTCTAAAAAGCCAATTAATAGGCATTCTATGAGTTCCTTCTCTTGGGATCCAGCACCAACCTGATTTTCCCAATCTACTATACCTGCATATTGAAATCCCCCATGACTGTTGGAACATTTCTCTTTTTACATCCCCTTTCTGACTCCTGTTGTAATTTGTACCCCCACATCCTGACTTCTGTCGGAGGTATGTACATATATACAGTAACTTCCATCAGAGTCATTCTACCCTTCTTAACTCTACCCAAAAGAATTCAATATATTCCAATCCTACGTCACCCCTTTCTGAGGATTTGATTTCATTTTTACCAACAGAGCCATGCCATTCCCTCTATGTACCTGGTACCTGCTTGTCCTTTTGATACAATGTATAGCTTGGATGATAAGCACCCAACTATGATCTTCTTTTAAATACAACTCAATCATGCCCACAACATCATCCCTGCCAAACCTTAGCTGTGCTACAAGATTGGCCAAGTTATTCCATTACTATATGCATTCAAATGTAACATCTTGTCCTGTATTTATCACCCTTTTTAATTTTGCCCCCTTATCACCGGAATTTAAATTCTTACCTTTTCCTAAAATTTTTGCCTTTCAACTTACTCTAGAGAAATTTGTAATCTCTCCTGCAATCTCCTTCCCTTTTACTTTATCCTTGATTTTCCTATCTGTTGAACTACTGAATCCACTAGATAGTCCAACCCATCTCACTGACTACTATTTTGCTCTATCATCTTCCTCACTGTCTCACTGCCCACTGCATCTACTTGTATATCAATGGCTCCACCCTCTCCCCTATCATTCCAATTCGCAACCTCTTGAAAAAAAGTTTAAACTATCTCCAACAGCTCAAGCAAATCTGCCCGCAAGGATATTAATCCCCCTTGAGTTCAGGTGTAACTCACCCCAGAAGAGATCGCAGTGATCCAGAAATCTGAAACTATCCACACTGTACCAGTTCCTCAACCATGCATTCATTTGCCAAATAATTCTATTCTTCCCCTCACTGATGCAGGGCAGGCTGCAATGGATGTCTATTTCACTTACACAGAATCTCCTGTCTGTTCCTGTAACTATAGAATCTTCTATCACGACCACACTCCTCTACTTCCCACTTCCTTTCTGAACCCCAAAACCAGACTCAGAGTCAGAGATCCTGTTACTGCGGCTTTCCCCAGTAGATCATTCCCCACATGCTTATTATTCATGGGAACAGGCACAGGAGAACTCTGTGCTATTAGCCTATTCCCTTTCCCTCTCCTAATAGACGTCTCCCAGAGTACCCATATCTCACATGAAGAACACACCACTGGCCCTGGACCCATCTTCAGTGCACTAGTTGAGAGAGAAAAAGAATATGTGTATATAAATAAATAACGGATGGGGTACGAGGGGGAGGTGGGGCATTAGCAGAAGTTTGAGAAGTCAATGTTCATGCCATCAGGTTGGAGGCTACCCAGACGGAATATAAGGTGTTGTTCCTCCAACCTGAGTGTGGCTTCATCTTTACAGTAGAGGAGGCCGTGGATAGACATATCAGAATGGGAATGGGATGTGGAATTAAAATATGTGGCCACTGGGAGATCCAGCTTTCTCTGGCAGACAGAGCGTAGGTGTTCAGCGAAACGATCTCTCAGTCTGCGTCGGGTCTCGCCAATAAAAATAAGCCCACATCGGGAGCACCGGATGCAGTATATCACCCCAGCCGACTCACAGGTGAAGTGTCGCCTCACCTAGAAGGACTGTCTGGGGCCCTGAATGGAGGTCAGGGAAGACGTGTAAGGGCATGTGTAGCACTTGTTCTGCTTACAATAATAAGTGCTAGGAGGGAAATCGGTGGGGAGGGATGGGGGGGTGGGGACGAATGGACAAGTGAGTCTCTTAGGGAGCAATAGCTGCGGAAAGCAGGTGGGGGGGGAGGGAAAGATGTGCTTAGTCGTGGAATCCCGTTGGAGGTGGCGGAAGTTATGGAGAATTATATGTTGGACCCGGAGCTGGTGGGGTAGTAGGTAAGGACAAGGGGAACCCTATTCCTAGTGGAGTGGTGGGAGGATGGAGTGAGAGCAGATGTGCGTGAAATGGGGGAGATGCGTTTGAAAGCAGAGTTGATGGTGGAGGAAAGGAAGCCCCTTTCTTTAAAAAAGGAGGACATCTCCCTCGTTCTGGAATGAAAAGCCTCATCCTGAGAGCAGATGCGGCCATGACGGAGGAATTGTGAGAAGGGGATGGCATTTTTGCAAGAGACAGAGTGAGAAGAGGAATAGTCCAGATAGCTGTGAGAGTCAGTAGGCTTATAGTAGACATCAGTAGATAAGCTGTCTCCAGAGATAGAGACAGAAAGATCTAGAAAGGGGAGGGAGGTGTCAGAAATGGACTTGGTAAACTTGAGGGCAGGGTGAAAGTTGGAGGCAAAGTTAATAAAGTCAACGAGCTCAGCATGCGTGCAGGAAGCAGCGCCAATGCGGTCATCGATGTAGCGAAGGAAAAGTGGGGGACAGATACCAGAATAGGTTTGGAACATAGATCGTTCCACAAAGCCAACAAAAAGGCAGGCATAGCTAGGACCCATACGGGTGCCCATAACTACACCTTTAGTTTGGAGGAAATGGGAGGAGCCAAAGGAGAAATCATTAACAGTAAGGACTAATTCCTCTAGACGGAGCGGAGTGGTGGTAGAGGGGAACTGGTTAGGTCTGGAATCCAAAAAGAAGCGGAGAGTTTTGAGACCTTCCTGATGGGGGATGGAAGTATGTAGGGACTGGACATCCATGGTGAAAATGAAGCGGTGGGGGCCAGGGAAATTAAAATCATCGAAAAGTTTCAGAACGTGAGATGTGTAACGAACATAGGAAGGAATGGATTGAACAAGGGGGGATAAAACCGTGTCGAGGTATGCAGAAATGAGTTCGGTGGGCAGGAGCAAGCTAAGACAATAGGTCTACCAGGACAGGCAGGTTTGTGGATCTTGGGTAGGAGGTACAAACAGGAAGTGCAGAGTGTGGGAACTATAAGGTTGGTAGCAATGGATGGGAGATCCCCTGAGCGGATAAAGTCAGTGATGGTGTGGGAGACAATGGCCTGGTGCTCCTTGGTGGGGTCACGATCGAGGGGTAAATAAGAGGAGGTATCCGCGAGTTGTCGCTTTGCCTTGGCAAGGTAGAGGTCAGTACGCCAGACTACAACAGCACCCACTTTATCGGCGGGTTTTATTGTAAGGTCAGGATTAGTGCGGAGGGAGTGGAGAGCAGAGCGTTTGGAAGGAGTGAGGTTGGAATGGGAACAAGGTGCGGTGAAGTCGAGACAGTTGATGTCCCGTCGGCAGTTAGCAATAAAGAGGTCCAGAGCAGGCAGAAGACCAGAGCGGGGTGTCCATGAAGAGGCATCTCCCTAGAGATGCTGCTTGGCCTGCTGCGTTCACTAGCAACTTTTATGTGTGTTGCTTGAAACTCCCGCATCTGCAGATTTCCTTGTGTTTGCATCTCTGCTGCTTCAATTTGTTTCCTCATGTTACTAGATATTGTTCAACATTCTGAGCCATATAACATAACTGAATAAACGTAACATTTCAGTACTCTGAAGCAGGTTTCCATGCCTAGTTTAGTATTGGTCAGTGTACTCTTCATTCTCGTAAAGGTGTCTTTTGCCATCCCGATTCTTCTTTTGATGTCCATATCGCACCTGCCATCTGATGTCACCCAGCTTCCTAAGTAGCAAAAGTTCTGTACTTGTTTTATGTCTTCCCCATTTATTCTCAGCCTTCTTTTTGGATATCATCATACATTCTGTCTTTTTGCAATTGATAGATAGACCCATTTTTGCACTTTCTTCAACAACTATATCAATTAGGTGTTGCAGTTCATCCTTCGTACTTGCAATTAACACAGTGTCATCAGCATATCTGAAATTATTGATGTTTTCACCACTAACTTTGATTCCCAAGATGTCTGTTATTTTTTGTAATATTGTTTCACTGTACACATTAAATAAATCAGGGGAGAAAACACACCCTTGTCTAACACCTCTCTTGATTTTCGTAAACTGACTCACTTCTCCATCTATTCTTACAGGGGCAGTTTGTTCCCAGTACAGATTTCTGATTAGGCGGAAGTCTTTCAAATCTAGATCTAGAGTTTTCTGTAATATTTCAAATAACATATTGTGCTTCACTTTATCAAATGCATTTGTGTAGTCGATAAAACAAGCAAACAAATCTTTTTGCACTTGAATAGCTCGTTCTGATAGTATCCTTAACATCAATATTGCATTTCCTGTACCGTTGTCTTTCACAAAACCACATTGTTCTTTATCTGTTTCAGCTTGTATCTTACTTTTAACTCTTGTTGTCAAAATTCTTGGAAGTATCATGGCGATATGACTCATTAAACTTATGGCCCTTATGGTCCTCTAGATCTATTGCTCCAGGTTTCTTAGGAAGAGTGATTTTTTCATCTCTTCTGGTATTATGCACACAATTCCTGAATATATTCAGTCCATCTGTTCATAATCTCATCTTTTTCCATGATAATGGTCCCGTCCTTTGCTTTCAGACATCCACCTGAAGAACAGAGGAGTTTTTTACCAGTGATATTCTTGATTTGTTGATGTAACCTTTTTGGATCAGTAATAGGGATTCTTTCTATTTGCTCACATTCCTGGTTTAACCATTCTTCTTTGGCTTTTTAACATAAGCATTTATCTTTTTTATCTAAGGACTTATATTCTATAGGATTTGCTTTCTTCCGTCTCCTTTTTTCCAGTAGAATTTTGATTTCATCTGTCATCCATTTATTCTTTGTGGTTTTTTTCTTTTTTAGGAATCACTATCTTTGCTGATTCTACCAAGGCATCCTTTAGAGAGTTAAATTTCATTTCTACATGATTATCATCATCTTCAACGGATTCTATTTCTAAACTTTGAAATCTATTCCTTACTTCAATTGTAAATGGTGATTTCCTTTAGTAGAACATAGAACATAGACATAGAAAACATAGAAAACCTACAGCACAATACAGGCCATTTGGCCCACAATGCTGTGCCGAACATGTACTTACTTTAGAAATTACCTAGGGGGGAGATCTCATTGAAACCATTCACCTGTTGAAAGGCCTAGACATGGTAGATGTGAAAAGGATGTTTCCTATGGTTGGGAAGGCTAGGACAAGGGGGCACAGCCTCAGGACAGAGGGGTGTCCATTTAAAAGAGCGATGTAGAATAATTTCTTTATCCAGAGGATGGTGAATTTGTGAAACTGATTACCACAGGCAGCTGTGGAGGCCAGGTCATTGGGTGTATTTAAGGCAGTGTTTGATAGGTTGTTGATTGGACATGGCATCAAAAGTTACAGAGAGAAGACCAGAAAGCGGGGCTGAGGAGGAGAGAAAAAAGGATCAGCTGTGATTGAATGGCAGAGCAGACTCGATGAGCCAAATTCCCTTATTGTATCTGAATAAATGGAAATGAATTTGGCTGATAGAAATTGGGAAGATATGAGGTCAGGCACTTTGAGGCACATAATTGAAAGTGGATCACGTATTAAATGGTGAGAGATTGTGTCACACTGATGTTCAATGGGACTTAGCTGTGCCTGTACATAGGGCACTAGAAACCAACACACAAATGTACCAAGTGCTTATGACAAAAATTTTGTTGGCATATATGATAGTAGGTGTAGTGTCTTGTTGAGAGATCATCTGGATAATAATGTGAAATTCTGGACACCCAATCTAAGAAAATATGTTATTACTGTAGAAGGAGTGTAGCTCAGATTCATTGGGCGCGGTCCAGGCATGTGCTGCATGGGACACTGAGCAAATAAGAAGTGTATTCTCTGGGGTTTAGAAGCTGAGGACCAAGGCATATTTTCAAAAAGAGAAGCTGATTACAGATGGGGCGGGGGTAGGATGAGTGGTTGGGACTAGGGGAAATTTCTTCCCTCAAAAGGAAAGGCACCTATGGAATTTATACCCTGAAAGACTGTAGAGGCACAGTCACTATGGTTCCATGCACAACAGAGAATGGTAGATCTATGGGCTTTAAGGAAATTGAGGAATAGTTCCAGAAAAAAAGTGTCAAGATATATCGGCTGTAATCTTAACGAAGTATAGAGCAGCTCAGAAAAACTATTCTTTTCCAATTTCTTATGTTCATGCACCACTTATTGTTATTGCAGATCTACCTGCCTAGTCGAAATAGCTGACAAAATTAGAGAACATTCAGAGCAACACACACAAGATGCTGGGGGAACTCGGCAGGCCAAGCAGCTGCAGAGAAAAGAGTAAGACAGTCGATGTTTGGGCTGAGCCTTCATCAAGACTGGAATGGAAGGTTTGGGGAAATTATAGGAAGGTTGGAGAAAATGTAGAAGAAGTACAAGGTGGCTGGTGATAGGTGAAACTAGGAGCAGGGTAGGGGTGAAGTAAAATTCTTGGAAGTCCTTTGGTGAAATAGATAAAAGGGCTGAAGAAGGGGAAATCTGAAAGGCGAGAATACAAGACCATGGAAGAAAGGAAAGTGGGAGGAGCATCAGAAGGAGGTGATGAACAGGTAAGGAGAGAAGGTGTGAAGGGTAAATAGGAATAGGAATGGTGAAGGAGAGGACCAGGTACAATCATCAGAATTCGAGAAATAGATGTTCATGCAATCAGGTTGGAGGCTAGCCAGATGGAAAATAAGGTGTTGTTCCTTCAACCTGAGTGTTGCCTCCTCCCGTCAGTAGAGAAGGAATGGACTGACATGTCGGAATGGAAGTCAGAAGTAGAATTGAAATGAGTGGGCACCGGAAAATCCTGCTTTTTGTGCTCGATGAAATTTATGTCGCGTCTCACCAATACACAGGAGGGCACAACAAAAGCACCAGATGACCCCAACAAATTCGCAGAGATTAAGGGAGCTAGGGCTTTACTCTTTGGAGAGAAGGAGGATGAGAGGAGACCTGATAGAGGTGTACAAGATAATAAGAGGAATAGATAGAGTGGATAGCCAGCGCCTCTTCCCCAGGGCACTACTGCTCAATACAAGAGGACATGGCTTTAAGGTAAGGGGTGGGAAGTTCAAGGGGGATATTAGGGGAAGGTTTTTTACTCAGAGAGTGGTTGGTGCGTGGAATGCACTGCCTGAGTCAGTGGTGGAGGCAGATACACTAGTGAAGTTTAAGAGACTACTAGACAGGTATATGGAGGAATTTAAGGTGGAGGTTTATATAGGAGGCAGGGTTTGAGGGTCGGCACAACATTGTGGGCCGAAGGGCCTGTACTGTGCTGTACTATTCTATGTTCTATGTCCTATGAAGTGTCGCTTCACCTGAAAGGACTATTTGGGGCTCTGATGATAGTGGGGGAGGAGGTGTAGGGACAGGTGTGCCATTTGTTCTGCTTGCAAGGATAAATCCAGGAAGGAGATCAGTGGGGAGTGACGAGTGGATAAGAGAGTCGTGCTCCCTGCGGAAAGCTGAAACTTAGATGGGGTTCGGGGGTGGGGGGGAAGATGCGCTTGGTGCTGGGATCTCGTTGGAGATAGCGGCAGGTATGGAGAATTATGTGCTGGATGCGGAGGCTTGTGGGGTGGTAGGTGATGACAAGAGGAAATTTATCCCTAGTGTGGCGGCGGGAAGATGGCGTAAGCACAGATGTGCGGGAAAGGGGAGAGGTGCGGGTGATGGTAGAGGAAGAGATGCCCCTTTCTTTGAAGAAGGAGGATGTCTCAGTCATTCTGGAATGAAAAGCCTCATCTTGAAAGCAGACGATGTGGAGACGGAGAGACCGAGAAGAGGGAACGGCATTTTTACGAGTGACAGGGTGGGAAGAGATATAGTCCAGATACCTGTGAGAGTCACTGGGTTCATAAAAGATATCAGTAGATGGACTGCCTCCAGAGATGGATTCGGAGAGATCGAGAAAGGGGAGAGAGGTGTCAGCAATGGACCAAGTAAATCTGAGGGCAAGGTGGAAGTTGGAGCAAAGTGGATGAAATTGACGAGCTCAGCATGGGTGCATGAGGCCTCACCAATGCGCCCATCAATGTAGCGTAGGAAAATTGGGGAGCGATGGTCGTGTAGGCGTGGAACACGGACTATTCCACATAGCCGATGAAACGGCATCCACAGCTTGGACCCATGCGAGTGCTCTTGGCTACACCGTGGGTTTATTTGAAAGAAGTAGAGAACGCTCGTTGTCTTTTTTTTCCACCCTATGTCTTCCTGTCCAAGCCTCCTTTAAATCTGCCACGGAAGCAGCCCAGCACTTTGCTTCTGCAATTTCCTCTCACGAATAACACCAGCCCGCCACCGGCATGAAGTAGATCTAAGTTAAAATTTTCTTCCAAGTTTTAGAATCACCCACAATTTTAAACCAAGTTCAAAGCTAGAAATTTAAATCAGTTCGTTCAAAACTTGAGCGGGGAAAAGCTGAACGTGGAGAAACGAGTTCGGAGCCTGTCATCAAATTCGGATTTCTGACGTTTGTAGAAACAAAGCAAAGGATAGTTTATACCATGCCATCAGGTTGGAGGCTACCCAGACGGAATATAAGGTGTTGTTCCTCCAACCTGAGTGTGGCTTCATCTTTAGAGTAGAGGAGGCCGTGGATAGACATATCAGAATGGGAATGGGATGTGGAATTAAAATGTGTTGCCACTGGGAGAGGACACTCAAGTTGGAGGAACAACACCTTATATTCCGCCTGGGTAACCTCCAACCTGATGGCATGAACATTGACTTATCAAACTTCCGCTAATGCCCCACCTCCCCCTCGTACCCCATCTGTTATTTATTTTTATACACACATTCTTTCTCTCGCTCTCGTTTTTCTCCCCCCATCCCTCTGACTATACCCCTCGCCCATCCTCTGGGTTTTCCCCCTCCCCCTTTTCCTTCTCCCTGGGCCTCCTGTCCCATGATCCTCTCATATCCCTTTTGCCAATCAACTGTCCAGCTCTTGGCTCCATCCCTCCCTCTCCTGTCTTCTCCTATCATTTTGGATCTCTCCCTCCCCCTCCCACTTTCAAATCTCTTACTAGCTCTTCCTTCAGTTAGTCCTGACGATGGGTCTCGGCCTGAAACGTCGACTGTACCTCTTCCTAGAGATGCTGCCTGGCCTACTGCGATCACCAAATACTCAGCATGTCGCTCAACTGTGTGGAGAGAAACAGAGTCAATAAAGCTATGGACATAGACATTGACATGGAATAGTACAGCACAGTATAGGCCCTTCGGCCCACAATGTTGTGCCGACCCTCAAACCCTGCCTCCCATATATGCCCCCACCTTAAATTCCTCCATATACCTGTCTAGTGGTCTCTTAAACTTCACTAGTGTATCTGCCTCCACCACTGACTCAGGCAGAGCATTCCTCGCACCAACCACTCTCTGAGTAAAAAAACCTTCCTCTAATATCCCCCTTGAACTTCCCACCCCTTACCTTAAAGCCATGTCCTTTTGTATTGAGCAATGGTGCCCTGGGGAAGAGGCGCTGGCTATCCACTCTATCTATTCCTCTTATTATCTTGTACACCTCTATCATGTCTCCTCTCATCCTCCTTCTCTCCAAAGAGTAAAGCCCTAGCTCCCTTAATCTCTGATCATAATGCATACTTTCTAAACCAGGCAGCATCCTGGTAAATCTCCTCTGTACCCTTTCCAATGCTTCCACATCCTTCCTATAGTGAGGTGACCAGAACTGGACACAGTACTCCAAGTGTGGCCTAACCAGAGTTTTATAGAGCTGCATCATTACATCACGACTCTTAAACTCTATCCCTCGACTTATGAAAGCTAACAACCCATAAGATTTCTTAACTACCCTACCCACCTGTGAGACAACTTTCAGGGATCTGTGGACTTGTACCCCGAGATCCCTCTGCTCCTCCACACTACCAAGTATCCTTCCATTTACTTTGTACTCTGCCTTGGAGTTTGTCCTCCCAAAGTGCACCACCTCACACTTCTCTGGGTTGAACTCCATCTGCCACTTCTCAGCCCACTTCTGCACCCTATCAATGTCTCTCTGCAATCTTTGACAATCCTCTACACTATCTACAACACCACCAACCTTCGTGTCGTCTGCAAACTTGCCAACCCACCCTTCTACCCCCACATCCAGGTCGTTAATAAAAATCACGAAAAGTAGAGGTCGCAGAACAGATCCTTGTGGGACATCACTAGTCACAATCCTCCAATCTGAATGTACTCCCTCCACCACCACCCTTTGCCTTCTGCAGGCAAGCCAATTCTGAATCCACCTGGCCAAACTTCCCTGGATCCCATTCCTTCTAACTTTCTGAATAAGCCTACCATGTGGAACCTTGTCAAATGCCTTACTAAAATCCATATAGATCACATCCACTGCACTACCCTCATCTATATGCCTGGTCACCTCCTCAAAGAACTTATCAGGCTTGTTAGTTCTTCATTGACTCCGAATGAAAAGTAAACTTGTTTCCTTATGCGTGTGTTTAAATAAAATAAGATTAAGGTCTGCTTTATTTGTCACATGTACATCAAAACATATAGTGAAATGCATTGTTTTGGCCAAATCTGGAAAGCACACAGATTGTATTGAGACAGCTGAATTTATCACAACCGTCTTTACGAATTATTCTTGGGCTAGCCACTGCTGGCACAAGCACAAACCGCGGTTACGATGGTGAAGATGTACTGCTCCTTACTGTACTCCCATCCATCCAGACACGGTTCCTGTTCGATCTCAGACATGTTGAGGAAATCTGGGTCGGGGAACGTTTCCGAAAGGTTCATTATCACGTCCAGCCGGTACCGACTGCACTTGCTGCGCTGCTGTTCGGCGCCTTGTAGAGGGACGGTCTTGTTCCTCCATGCTTCGCTGAGGTTGAGATTCTCGGGAATTAAGCAGTGATGTTCTGGGATATCTCCGACGAAAATGATACTTAATCCGGTGAAACCATTCGGAATGACGCTGACACTCAGAAGGGAGAAGAGGAGTTTCTGATGTGGTCCCCAGCCTCCCAAGAAAGCGGTAACTTCATCGTAATCCCGCATGTTAGCGGCAGCCACAGCGCAGACAGCGACTTTCTTCCCGAAGCTTGGAACGTTAACCGGTGGTGGGCGGACCAGCAGCACCAGAGCCGTATTCTTACTAAGCGATGATATGTCTCTTTGCTTCAGTAATTCACTCGTCATTCAGCCTAACGACTAGTAATAGTTATTTGTAGTACGCAACAAAACGTTAAACACAAGTCTATTTTGTTTCGCCGGGATCTTTTTATCACATCTTAGTGACAGGAATGCCGCGGGAAATCAATGCCATCACTATATGCAGATTTAACTGCAGTGCAAACTCAACACAAGGCACTACTTCATATCATAGTTTGGGATATGAGCACCATCATGGTAAAGAAAGTCAAAATCTGTGAACGGGTCACCCATTGACAGTCAGTGTGCGCAAATGACCATTTTAACCTGAGAAGTTCCAGAAAATCCTGTTCCACCACTGAAGACCACATGGATTCCAGAGATGGGATGGAACTGCAACATTATTTGCAGGTTTCAGTCGAAGTTTGAAACCTCGGTGTTTGTGCAGCAGGCTTGAACTTGCTACAAAAATATAGCGATGTTAGAAACAATTAGTACGAGCTTGAATTAATCACACGACACTACTATAGATTGAGAAACAGTGGCAGTAGAAGTGATAAAAGGAACAGCAAAATTTCTCTAACACACTGATGGATCAGGTCCCAAAGCATTTAAAGACTAGGATGCAAGGAAAATACACAGTGTGTTCTCTTGTTTCATTTTTAGAACCATTGTATTTCTGTTGTATCTAAAAACTATTCGGTTCTTGGTTCTTGGTTCAGTGAGAGCCCCGAGTTTGCGAATCTCCACGAGCCCATCGGGCAAATCGGGGTCCGGTGTCTGCGAATCTACGAGTCTGCTGGAGACTGAAGATAGGGGTTTGGGGGCTGTGTTAGAGTGATTTTTGGGTTTAGGTTATTTACATTTAGCAAATGGCTTTGGCTACCAGTATTCTGTTCCTTGGCAATGTAATTGTGGATTTAATTTGGAACACTGCATTTCCTAAAAGCTGTGAATCCCAGTCCACAGACAATGCTGGCGTCTGTGGGATGGATGTGACCCAGAAGGTGTGAAGTCTGTATGTAGCTTCAAAAGAAAGCATTGCCTATACTTTGTAAATATTGACTTGTCCTTTGTGTTTATTAAATAAATCTCGAGCCCCACGTTGGGCCAGCAGACCTTTCCACCGAAAACGTCTCGGTATGATGCCTGCTGTATCTTGTTTTGTCGAATAAAGAAGCTATTTTCTATCTACCAGTACATCTCTCTCCAGTGATTTCATTCACGCAACAACAGGCTGTATATGTGCGCGGCTGGGTGGGCGGGAGTGAGGGACGAATGAGACTTTATTTCGCTGTTCGTGCTTTGTTGCTGGGTATGTTCCGTTCTTTTGTGTTGTGTGTAGTTCCGCCAGGCATTGTAGGCACGTTATGTTGGCGATGGAGTGTGTTGCAAAATCTCGGGCTGACCCCAGCACATCCTTGCGTGTATTCACTGTTAACGCAAATCCGACAGTTCATTGTATATTTCGATGTGATTAAGTAAATCTGAATCTGAATAACATTTTGGAATTGCAGATGGTTAATAATTTGGCCATGCTGTAAATAATGAGCAGGACAGCAGGCATCAGGAGGACACCTACTGTGCCGCAAGTACAATGGGTAGTCATAGCAACCAATTTAATAAAATAAATAATTTATGTTATTGAATTTTATTAAGTTTGAAGTGGCGATCTATAAGACAATGTAGAAAAGAATTACAATCTAAGGTCAGGGATTTGATAGGATGAAGAACTAAAAGTTCTGCAGATGCGAATTCTGAATTTTTGATGCTGGCGGTGTTTGTTCCAAATGTGGACATCGGAGTGTAAGGGAGATTCTTCTTTGTAAATAGGGTCATTGATTTCAATGCAAATAAAAAAAGCATACAAACGCCATATCAAAAACTTTATTAAGCCTGTGTCACAACCATGGATTCGGCAGCGCTGCAGATTCGGCAATTGCGCTTGTGAATATGCACCTGTCAGCCAATTATTATTTAATTGTGATCGTATTTGATCAAGGACAAATACGACAAGGATAGATCTGGTCCTAGGGTTGAGGTTCTTAACTGGAAGAAGGCCAAATTTGAAGAAATGAGAAAGGATCTAAAAAGCGTGGATTGGGACAGGTTGTTCTCTGGCAAGGATGTGATCGGTAGGTGGGAAGCCTTCAAAGGGAAAATTTTGAGAGTGCAGAATTTGTATGTTCCTGTCAGGATTAAAGGCAAAGTGAATAGGAATAAGGAACCTTGGTTCTCAAGGGATATTGCAACTCTGATAAAGAAGAAGAGGGAGTTGTATGACATGTATAGGAAGCAGGGAGTAAATAAGGTGCTTGAGGAGTATAAGAAGTGCAAGAAAATACTTAAGAAAGAAATCAGGAGGGCTAAAAGAAGACATGAGGTTGCCTTGGCAGTCAAAGTGAAGGATAATCCAAAGAGCTTTTACAGGTATATTAAGAGCAAAAGGATTGTAAGGGATAAAATTGGTCCTCTTGAAGATCAGAGTGGTCAGCTATGTGCGGAACCAAAGGAAATGGGGGAGATCTTAAATAGGTTTTTTTGCGTCTGTATTTACTAAGGAAACTGGCATGAAGTCTATGGAATTAGGGGAAACAAGTAATGAGATCATGGAACCTGTACAGATCGAAAAGGAGGAGGTCCTTGCTGTCTTGAGGAAAATTAAAGTGAATAAATCCCCAGGACCTGACAGGGTATTCCCTCGGACCCTGAAGGAGACTAGTGTTGAAATTGCAGGGGCCCTGGCAGAAATATTTAAAATGTTGCTGTCTACAGGTGAGGTGCCGGAGGATTGGAGAGTGGCTCATGTTGTTCCGTTGTTTAAAAAAGGATCGAAAAGTAATCCGGGAAATTATAGGCCGGTAAGTTTAACGTCGGTAGTAGGTAAATTATTGGAGGGAGTACTAAGAGATAGAATCTACAAGCATTTGGATAGACAGGGACTTATTAGAGAGAGTCAACATGGCTTTGTGCGTGGTAGGTCATGTTTGACCAATCTATTGGAGTTTTTCAAGGAGGTTACCAGTAAAGTGGATGAAGGGAAGGCAGTGGATATTGTCTACATGGACTTCAGTAAGGCCTTTGACAAGGTCCCGCATGGGAGGTTAGTTAGGAAAATTCAGTCGCTAAGTATACATGGAGAGGTGGTAAATTGGATCAGACATTGGCTCAATGGAAGAAGCCAAAGAGTGGTAGCAGAGAATTGCTTCTCCAAGTGGAGGCCTGTGACTAGTAGTGTGCCACAGGGATCAGTACTGGGTCCATTGTTATTTGTCATCTATATCAATGATCTGGATGATAATGTGGAAAATTGGATCAGCAAATTTGCTGATGATACAAAGATTGGAGGTGCAGTAGACAGCAAGGAAGGTTTTCAGAGCCTGCAGAGGGACTTGGACCAGCTGGAAAAATGGGCTGAAAAATGGCAGATGGAGTTTAATGCAGACAAGTGTGAGGTATTGCACGTTGGAAGGACAAACCAAGGTAGAACATACAAGGTTAATGGTAAGGCACTGAGGAGTGCAGTGGAACAGAGGGATCTGGGAATACAGATACAAAATTCCCTAAAAGTGGCGTCACAGGTAGATAGGGTCATAAAGAGAGCTTTTGGTACATTGGCCTTTATTAATCAAAGTATTGAGTATAAGAGCCGGAATGTTATGATGAGGTTGCATAAGGCATTGGTGCGGCCGAATCTGGAGTATTGTGTTCAGTTTTGGTCACCAAATTACAGGAAGGATATAAATAAGGTTTAAAGAGTGCAGAGAAGGTTTACAAGAATGTTGCCGGGTCTTGAGAAACTCAGTTACAGAGAAAGGTTGAATAGGTTAGGACTTTATTCCCTGGAGCATAGAAGAATGAGGAGAGATTTGATAGAGGTATATAAAATTATGATGGGTATAGATAGAGTGAATGCAAGCAGGCTTTTTCTACTGAGGCAAGGGGAGAAAAAAACCAGAGGACATGGGTTAAGGGTGAGGGGGGAAAAGCTTGAAGGGAACATTAGGGGGGGGCTTCTTCACACAGGGAGTGGTGGGAGTATGGAATGAGCTGCCAGACGAGGTGGTAAATGTGGGTTCTTTTTTAACATTTAAGAATAAATTGGACAGGTACATGGATGGGAGGTGTATGGAGGGATATGGTCCGTATGCAGGTCAGTGGGACTAGGCAGGAAATGGTTTGGCACAGCCAAGAAGGGCCAAAAGGCCTGTTTCTGTGCTGTAGTTTCTATGGTTTCTATGGTATTTAACTCCATTCGTTCCGTCGTAGTGTATGTCGAGACTTGAACCCAAGACATAGCTATGCTTCGGTTTTTGCATTGCCTGAGAAATTAGACTGTCGAGTCAAATGACTCTGAAGATTAGCGGTATTAGTTTTATTCTTAGTTGTTCTTTTCAGCTGCTACGTAGGCTTCATTGTCCATTTGAATGTTTTAGTTAACGGTCCTGTTTGACCTAGAGTTGAGTGTTTTCTTTTCCCTTTAACACTGTTCTTTCTTTCTTTCTTTCTTTTTAAATCTTTTTATTGAATAAGTATACAAAGGGTAAACCATAAAGGCACTAATACACTGTTAGAAATTACAGGAGATATTAATACAGAAGAAAAAATTGATACAAACAGTGCAATTTAAACATAAAATAATATGGTAAAATAATAGTATACTAATTTATATATATATATATATATCAATAGAGAAAAGGAAAAAAAAAAACCCAAAAAAAGACCCCCCAAAAAAACCCACCGTGCAACTAAACTAAAAGCAAAGCAAAGCAACGGGCTAACTCGGAAACAGGTGGAGTTAAAGAACTTAAGATCACGTCCTCAAACCCGACCTCCATTAAAAACAGTTAAAAAAAAAGGCAAGAAGTGAATATAAATATGGAACAAAAGAGAAAAATATTACATTAAATGAAAATATTGAATAAAAGATCTCTAGGTCTGTTCAAATTTAAGTGAGGAATCATAAAGATTACTTCTAATTTCCTCCAAATTTAAGCATAATATTGTCTGGGAAAACCAAAAAAAGGTAGTTGGAGTATTAGGCTCTTTCCAATGTTGTAAGATACATCTTTTCGCCATTAGAGTAAGAAATGCAATCATTCTACGGGCTGAAGGGGAAAGATTACTGGAAATTTTAGGTAATCCAAAGATAGCAGTAATAGGATGAGGAGAAATATCTATATTCAATACCTTTGAGATAATATTAAAAATGTCTCTCCAAAAAATTTCCAGAGTAGGACAATACCAAAACATATGAGTTAAAGAGGCTATCTGCCCAGGACATCTATCACAAAAAGGATTAATATGAGAATAGAAATGAGCTAATTTATCTTTGGACATATGTGCTCTATGAACAACTTTAAATTGAATTAGGGAATGTTTAGCACAGATAGAGGAAGTATTGACTAATTGTAAAATCTGCCCCCAGTCATCCACGGAAATAATGGAACCCAATTCTTGTTCCCAATCTGACCTAATCTTATCAAATGGAGCTTTCCTAAGTTTCATAATAATATTATAAATAATAGCCGTTACACCTTTCTGACATGGATTAAGGTTAATTATAGTATCTAAAATATATGTAGGAGGTAGCGTCGGAAAGGAAGAGAGTATAGTACTTAGGAAATTTCTAACTTGAAGATATCTAAAAAGATGTATTCTTGGTAAATTATATTTATTAGATAATTGTTCAAAAGACATAAGGGAACCATCTAAAAATAAATCCAAAAACCATGAAATACCCTTAGTCTTCCAAATTTGAAACGCACGATCCGTGAAAGAGGGAGGAAAAAATATGTTGCCTAAAATAGGGATCGCTAGCCCAAATTGGTTGAGATCAAAAAATTTTCTGAATTGAAACCAAGTACGCAAGGTATACTTAGCTATCGGGTTAGAGACCAGTTTGAGGCGTTTCAAATCAAAAGGAAGAGAGGAATCTAAATTTGAGCCAAGTGCATAGCCCTGAGCAGATTGTAATTCCAATACTACTCATTTAGGAATAGATAGTGTATCTTGTTCAAGTAACCAAAATTTCATATGTCGAATATTAATTGCCCAATAATAGAATCTAAAGTTAAGTAATACTAGACCTCCATCTCTCTTGGCTTTCTGTAAATGTATTTTACCCAATCTCGGGTTTTTATTTTGCCAAATAAATGAAGAAATTTTAGAGTCAACTTTTATCAAAAAAAGATTTTGGAGCAAAAATCGGTAATGCCTGAAATATATATAAAAATTTTTCCAGAATAAACATCTTAACTGCATTAATACGACCAATCAAAGTTAAATATAATGGAAACCATTTAGATGAAAGTTGAGTAATATGATCAATTAAGGGTAAAAAATTAGTCTTAAATAAATCTTCGTATTCACAAGTAATTTTAATCCCAAGATATGAGAAATAATTATTAATCAATTTAAACAGAAAGTTATGATACAAGGGAAGTTGTTTATTAATCGGAAAAAGTTCACTCTTACTAAGGTTTAATTTATAACCTGAAAAAAGACTAAATTGTGCTAATAAATCTAAAGCAGCAGGGATAGATATTTGAGGATTAGAAATATATAAAAGTAAGTCATCAGCATGGAGTGATATTTTATGGGACTTTAAGCCCCGTGTTATCCCAATAATATTTGGAGATTCTCGAATGGCAATTGCAAGAGGTTCTAATGCAATATCAAATAATAAAGGACTAAGAGGACAACCTTGTCGAGTACCTCGAAAAAGAGGGAAAAAAGGTGAGCTTAAAGAGTTGGTAGGGACCGAGGCCATAGGAGAATGATATAACAGTTTAATCCAGGATATAAATTTCGAGCTAAAATTAAACATTTCAAGCACCTTAAATAAGTAAGGCCATTCTACTCTATCAAAAGCTTTTTCAGCACCTAAAGAGATAACACACTCAGGAACATTTTGTGAGGGGGTATAAACAATATTTAACAGTGTGCGAATGTTATAGAAAGAGTAACGACCTTTAATAAAACCCGTTTGGTCTTCCGAAATAATAAAAGGGAGTACTTTTTCTAATCTGTTTGCTAATAATTTAGAAAAAATTTTTGACTCAACATTTAATAAAGATATTGGTCTATAAGATGCACATTGAGCAGGATCTTTATCCTTCTTTAATATTAGAGAGATTGACGCTCTATAAAAGGATTTGGGAAGTTTACCAAGTTTTAATGAAGCCTCCAAAACCCTACAGAACCAAGGGATTAATGAAGGTGCAAAAAACTTATAAAATTCCATGGTAAACCCATCAGGGCCAGGAGCTATCCCCAGGTTTATAGAGGAAATAACATTCTTAATCTCATCAGTAGTAATGGGAGTTTCAAGCATAGAAGACATATCCTGTGAAATCTGAGGGAAATCTAGGTTATCTAAAAAGTCATTCATATATTTAGAGTCTTGTAAAGACTCAGATTGATATAAGGAAGAATAAAAATCAAAGAAGGTTTGATTGATCTCCGCATGATCAAATATCAGTCGATCATTTTGATATATAAATCGGAATAATTTGAGATTTAGTATAATTAGACTTCAGTTGGTTAGCCAACAGTTTACCAACTTTGTCACTGTGTACATAAAATTCACTTCTTGTTTTCTTTAATTGGTTTACAATCGAGGATGAAAGTAATAAGCTGTGCTCCATTTGAAGTTCAGTTCTTTGTTTATACAGCTCCTCAGAGGGAGCTGTAACATATCTCTTACCAATTTCCTTAATCTTGTCCACAATTACCAACTCCTCCTGCTTCAACTTCTTCCTCAAAGCAGCAGAATACGAGATAATCTGACCACGAATATAAGCTTTAAAAGTATCCCAAAGAATGTTCACAGAAATATCCTCTGTGTAGTTGATTGCAAAAAAGAAATCAATCTGTTCATTCATAAAGTTAACAAAATCCGAGTCCTGAAGCAGCAACGAATTAAAACGCCAAACATTGTTTGAATTAAAGTCGACCTGCTTCAGTGTCTCTCACTCCGTACTACGGCAATGTCCGCACCGGATGACAGCCCCAGCTAATAAGTGTTGTTTCAGCATTAGTGTCTGTATACCAAATCATTGAAGAGTTTTGTTAGACATTAAGGAGCAGGATATGGAATGTGCTTCCTGTTATAAGAATGGAATACAACTTCCAAAGCTGAATGTGCATCTACCTGAAGATATTTAATTTGCAGATGCCTGAAGAAAAAGCTGGGTTATGGGATTAAACTGGGACTTTATTTCAAATATAGCCACCAGCACAATGCACCAAAACTAAATGATAAATTCTGGAAATACTCAGCAGATCAGACAGCTTTGGCAGAGAGAAACAGAATTAGTGATTTAATAAAATCAGCCTGAAACATGATCTGTAGTTCTCTCTCCACTGACCAACTAAGTATTTATAAAATATGTGAAAGCACAATGACAGCTTTTAACCCACCTTGTCAGATTCTTGAATGGTCCAGTTGTAGAATAAGTCGGACTCTTACATGCTACCTTGTGATGATCTTGTACTTTATTGTTTACATGCACCGCACTTGCACTGCATTGTTGCTCTTTTACCCTGTTCTTCCTCCGATACACTATGTAATAATTTCAATCTGTATGAGCAGTCAGCAGGACAAGTTTTTCACTACATCTTTGTACATGTGAGAATGATTAACCAACACCAATACAAAATAATGAATAATGTAGCATGTGAATTGCAGGAATAAAAATGTTCATCTTCTGCAAGTGATAAACTAGTCAAAAATTCATCCTATTGTTGATAAATTATATGTTAAACAACTAAGACAACTGCACTGCTCCAAAGAGCACTATATGAGGGTCATTCTTACCCTCGGCCATTAGGCTCAACAATGAGTCAACCTATCGCCGGGGAAGTGATGACCCCCTCCTTTTAGACTTGTTGTGGTAACTAATTTTTTATTCTTTCTACTTCTCTTCTAATATTTATATCTGAGCATTTTTAATGCTGCTGTGACACTGTAATTTCCTTTTGGATCAATAAAATATCTACCTATCTTTCTCCATCAGTTTATGATAAATGTAGACTTAAAATAATGAATCATAAATGAATGCCAATTGCAAGAATAAAAAATAGTGCAACCCACATTTTGGGACCTAAGTTAAACAATAAAGTTGTATTTTGTAGCCCCTCAACAAAGTTAATATCCCAAGGATTTTCACAGGCTTGATATGAAACAGTTTACCATTGAGCCTCATAGAGAGTTATTGGGGCACGTATCCAAAATTTTGACAAAAGATTAAGGAATTTCCTGAAATACAGGAGAGGGCCAAGGGTCGTGTGGAGTCTAGAAGTAGTGAAGAAGAAGATTGTAAAGTTGTGGAGAATACAGAAATGGTGAGTATTATTTCTGTGGGTTTTCCTGAAACAGCTGTAGAAGCAGACATTCAGTCAAAATGAATTTAACAAACACTTTATTCCAAACGCCACAGTATTGGTTACTGCTTTATAAACTTTATTACTATACACAGACTCATGACTCTGTTTTCTGTTGAATATAGAACTATACAATTAGCTAAACTGCTTATGAATATGAAATAAGACAGTCAGTTTATTTCATACATAGATGCCCAGATGTAAATTAACTTCAAGTGCCAATGATTGTGATACATCACATTTTGTCAGTACACGCTTTCTCCTTTGTTATGGCTATTGTATACATTGTGAACTGTAAGTGCTCTCGTAATTATGTGTCATTATAACTTGTGGACTTCCACTTCATATTCATTCTGTACTTGACATTCTCTATCACCAATACTGGGTGTGCCAGGTGCAGGAAACAGATGTTGCACTCAAATTTTTAAAAATCTAACATTCACCTTTGTTGTCGTGTGGTGTAGGTCCTAGTACCCCCAATGTAATTCCATGGTTTCATCATGACAATTGTCCACACACATAGTTTCATACTAACCCCCTCTAGTTCCTCTTCTTTTCTTCCATTTCTTTTAAGGGGCTGTTTTTAACTTGGCTGTGTATGGAACTGCTGATTCATCAATATCTTAGAGGACATATCATGGGCCATACCTCTAATCCCTTTCAGACTCTTGACCAAAATAAGAAAGTTCTCATTTACAATTTGTAAGGATTCAACATGCACCCTCCTGAAAGACAGGCTAGCTACCATTACACTTTCACTGGAGCAGTGGCCTCTCATCCTGATGTATTAAACAAGTCTTCGCCAGGCCTTCAAAATCCTGTTTATTATCAAAACTCAAAATTCAAATCTGAAGTTTCTGGTGACAAGGCAAATCTACCCAACTTCTAAGTTTACTGTACATATCATCTAGCCACTACCTTCACATGGGTTTATTCCCATGTGTTAGACATGAACATCCTTCAGTATTCATACCCACTGTATTCTCACAATCATCACTGCAATGTGATTGATTTACTATAATCATCTCCAGAGGGCTGGGTTCATGTTAAATGGAGAATGGGAAATGGAGAATTTAAGCTATTAATTGAATGAAAACTTTGTGGTGACCCACTTTCTACACAGGCGAACTGGCTCAGAAAATGTCGCGCATGTCAGTAGAGAGGCCAGCCCCAAAATGGCACTGGGCCTTCTTCTTTACCAGCAAGGGGAGAAAGCCCGTGCGCAGGAAGAGACTTTTGTAATACATCTCTGATGTCATTTCTGCCCAGAGAGGGCGGGAACGGAACTGCTTAAAAGCCAGTGCCACGAAGTTGGAATAAACTAGTCTCAAGTGCAACTTACAGACTGCGCGTCGTTATTTCTAGCTCAGTGTGTAGCACATCGCTACATTTCTGACCCCAACGGTCCAAATGGGATTCGGACCAAAGATGATCAACTCTTCAACTGTTCACGCAGTTTCGCTAAAACTACCAATTTTTTGGACGCTGCAACCACACATGTGATTTGACCAAGCAGAAGCCTAGTTCCAGATTCGGCAGATATCTTCTGATTCCACATATCACTACTACGTAGTGAGCTCCCTTGACCAGGAGACAGCCGCCCAGGTTGAGTATTTCATACAGTCACCCCTGGAAGAAGTCAAATATGCAGCATTCAAAGCGCTGCTCATAGGGACCTTTGGCCTCTCACAGCGTGAACGAGGTGCCCGCTTGCTGCACCTGGACGGTTTGGGAGACAGGCTGCCATCAGCATTAATGAACGAGTTGCTGGCCCTGGCTGAAGGACACAAGCCCTGCCTCATGTTTGAGCAGGCATTCCTAGAGCAACTGCCCGAGGACATACATCTGCTGCTGGCCGACACAGATTTCAGTGACCCCTGGATGGTGGCAGCCTGGGCAGATGTGCTGTGGAAAGCCAAGAGGGAGAGTGAAGCATCTGTCGGACAGATTACCAAGCCACGCGCCCAACAGCAGGCCAGACCAGTCCCGGCAACGGAACGCACACAACCCAGAGGCAGGAGTGAGGAGGCCAATGAACTATGGTGTTTCTACCACCAGCGGTGGAGCACAGCAGCCTGCCATTGTCACCCACTCTGCAAGTTCCCAGGAAACGCCAGGGCCAGCCGCCGCTAACGGCTACAGCGGCTGGCCACCAGGTCAGCCTCTTGTACGTCTGGGACAAACAGTCGGGACGCCGCTTCTTGGTTGACACCGGAGTGGAAATCAGTGTCTTACCCCCGACGGAGTATGATACCTGCAACAGGGAGCCAGGACCCACCCTGAGGGCTGCAAACGGCAGCACGATATGGACTTACGGCACCCGCACAGTGCAGCTGCAGTTCGGCGCCAGCCAGTTCACGTGCGTCTTCACACTGGCCACCTTGGCCCAACCACTCCTGGGGGCAGACTTCTTGCGAGCTCGCAGCCTGCTGGTCGATTTGCAAGGGAAAAGACTGGTCCATGCCAAGACTTTCCAGACGTTCTCCCTGGGTGAAGCCAAGTTGCCAGCCCCACACCTGGAATCCATCACACTGTCTGACAACGAATTCACCAGAATCCTGGCAGACTTTCCATCGGTTCTGGCACCACAGTTCACGGCAGCCATGCCCAGACACAGAGTACAGCGCCACATTCCGACCCAGGGACCACCCCTCCATGGCCGCGCACGAAGGCCCCCCCCCCGGACAAGCTCCGCCTGGCGATGGAGGAGTTCAAGAGGCTGGAGGAATTGATAATCGTACGGCGGTCCGACAGCCCATGGGCCTCCCCCCCCCACATGGTGCCTAAAGCAGCTGGGGGCTGGAGACCATGCGGCGACTACCGCAGACTGAACGAGGCTACAGCTCCAGACCGCTACCCTGTGCCACACATACAGGACTTTACAGCAAACCTGTACAGGGTAAGCATCTTTTCCAAAGTAGACTTCGTCCGGGGATACCATCAAATCCCGGTACACACTGAAGACATCCTCAAAACAGCACTCATCACCCCGTTCGGCCTGTTCGAATTCCTCCAAATGCTGTTTGACCTGAAGAATGCCGCACAGACGTTCCAGCGACTAATGGATGCGGTGGGACGCGACCTGGACTTTGCATTCATCTATTTGGATGACATCCTCATAGCCAGCAGTAGTCGTCAGGAGTATCTGTCCCACCTCCACCAGCTCTACTCCCGCCTGAGTGATTTCGGCCTCACGATCAGCCCGGCCAAATGTCTGTTCAGACTCGACACCATCGACTTCCTGGGCCACAGGATTACCAAAGACGGGGCAACACCTCTGCCCGCCAAGGTAGACGCGATCCGCCACTTCGCCCAGCCCAACACAGTCAAAGGCCTGCAGGAGTTTGTTGGTATGGTGAACTTCTACCACCGCTTCCTCCCCTCAGCAGCCCGTATCATGCGCCCTTTGTTCACCCTGATGTCGGGTAAAGGCAAGGACATTGCTTGGGACGAAGAGGCCGCGGCCGCTTTCGTTAAAGCCAAGGAAGCCATGGCAGATGCCACGATGCTGGTGTGCCCCAGAATGGACGTTCCAACCACCCTCACAGTGGACACATCCAACACAGCAGTCGGTGGGGTGCTGGAGCTACTCATCCAGGGGCGCTGGCAACCCCTGGTGTTCTTCAGCAGGCACCTACGGCCACCCAAACTCAAGTACAGTGCCTTCGACTGGGAGCTGTTGGCACTATATCTGGCAATCCGGCATTTCAGGTACTTCTTAGAAGACAGGCCGTTCACCGCGTTCACGGATCACAAACCGTTGACCTTCGCGTTCACGAAGGTGTCCGAACCCTTATCAGCCCGCCAGCAGTGACATCTGTCCTACATCTCCGAGTACACGACGGACGTCCAGCATGTCTCCGGAAAGGACAATGTCATGGCGGATGCACTCTCCAAACCAGCTATCCAGGCCCTGTCCCAGGGGGTGGACTATGCAGCACTGGCAGAGGCACAGCAGGCAGACGACAAGATGCCCAGTTACAGGACCGCAGTCTTGGGTTTGGTGCTGCAAGACTTCCTCGTAGGCCCAGGTGAGAGGACCCTCCTGTGTGACATGGCTACTGGCCAACCTCGCCCCATCGTCCCGGCAGCCTGGTGGCGGCGAGTTTTCGACTCCATACACGGCTTGGCGCGCCCATCTATCAGGACAACCGTCTGGTTGGTCTCCAGCATGTTCGTGTGGAATGGACTTCGCAAACAGGTCAGCGAATGGGCCAAAACGTGCATGCAGTGCCGAACGGCCAAGGTGCAACGGCACACCAAGGCTCCGCCGCAGCGGTTCGAACCCACCCGCCAGAGGTTCGACCACATTCATGTGGATATCGTGGGGCCCCTGCCAGCGTCACGAGGAGCGCGGTACCTCCTAACTATGGTAGATGGGTTCACGAGATGGCCAGAGGCAGTCCCGCTCAACGACACCAACACCAATTCCTGTGCCTGAGCGCTGATTGCAACCTGGGTAGCACGCTTTGGGGTACTGGCCCACATTACCTCCGACAGAGGCGCCCAGTTCCCCTCCAACCTGTGGTCGGCTGTGGCCAGCCCGTTGGGAACACAGCTGAACCTCACAACTGCCTACCACCCACAGTCGAACGGACTAGTGGAACGCTTCCACCATCACTTGAAGTCGGCTCTCATGGCCCACCTGAAAGGGCCTAACTGGGTGGACGAGCTTCCCTGGGTCCTGCTTGGAATCCGCACGGCGCCCAAAGAGGATCTGCACACCTCGTCGGTGTACGGCGCACCCCTGGTCGTCCCAGGAGAGTTCATACCAGCCCCAAGGGGACAAGAGGAAGAACAGGCAGCAGTCCTGGACAGACTACGCAAAAGGCTCGGCAACCTGGCCCCCGTACCGATTTCACAGCACGGACAGATCCCGACCTGCGTATCCAAAGACGTGCAGAACTGTAAGTTTGTATTCATACGAAGGGGCGCACACCGGGCACCGCTACAGC
This sequence comes from Mobula hypostoma, assembly GCF_963921235.1. Lineage (NCBI taxonomy): Eukaryota > Metazoa > Chordata > Chondrichthyes > Myliobatiformes > Myliobatidae > Mobula > Mobula hypostoma. Next base: position 34,596,445 of record NC_086103.1, on the reverse strand, counting down.
GGCCGTACGAGGGGCCGTACAAGGTGATCAGGAACAACGGGTCCACGTGTGTTCCGGACATTGGGGGGAAAGAGGAGATTTTCACAGTGGGACGACTCAACCTGGCAGATGTGGACTTGGCGCAGCCGGTTGACGCTCAGGCACCACGGTGCAGAGGTAGACCGCCCAAACAGAGACTGATCCAGACTGTGGACATTGGGGGGGTGTATCGCCGGTTCTGGGGGGGGGGGTTATGTGGCGACCACTTTCTATGCAGGCGAACCGGCTCACAAAATGGCGCGTGCGTTGGCAGAGAGGCCAGCCCCAAAATGGCGCTGGGCCTTCTTCTTCACCAATGAGGGGAGAAAGCCCGCACGCAGGAAGGGACTTTTGTAATGCACCTCTGATGTCATTTCCGCTCGGAGAGGGCGGGAACAGAACTGCGTAAAAGCCAGTGCCGCGAAGTTGGAATAAATTAGTCTCGAGTGCAACTTACAGACTGCATGTCGTTATTTCTAGCTTTGTGTGTAGCACATCGCTACAACCTCATATTTGCGATGGTGACAATTAAACTACCAGGTTGCAATAAAAATCATTTTGCTCACTGGCCTCTTTTTAGAAGATGATTACAAATACACAATCATTTGAACAACATACAGGATTTGAGGACTTAGCCACACTGGTTGACTTTGTGTTTTAATAAAATTACAGCTGATCTTACAGTAACCTTTACTCTGCATTCCAATCTACCTATGATAACTTTTATACCCTTGTGTTTCAAGATTCTAGCTACCTCTGCTTTAAAAACATTCACAGATTCTGCTTCTTTTGCCCTTTAGGGAAAGTGTTCCAACGAATCAGAACCCGCTGAGTTCCTCATTGTTGCTTTCTTTCTAAGCAGTGACCTCGAGTCCCAGTTTCTTCCATTAGAGAAAATATTCTTTCTATATCCACTTTTCAAGAACAATTTAAAATAGACTATTGACGATGGTATTGCCAATGGTCTCCATATCCCATCACGAAGAAAAAAGGGATATTCCTTGTCTATGAAGTAAAGAAACCATTGAGTGCAGTCCCATCTCGCTGGACATTGAATGGGGAGGTATTGGATGCATATGGTATGTCAACTACTTTGTTAAAAGTAATTGTACTTTAAAAGTGGATTGGTTTGCTTCTGAGATATTCAAACTGTATATTATTTATGATTCTTGTTAGAGATATTTCAGTAATTCTACTAGAGGATTCAGTATGAGGTCCATGAGATGGATGTGGATGAGAGAATCGATTGCAGGACTATATAGGAAAGATTGCAGGATTGAAGTAGAATAGGAAGGTTAAGAGATTGTATTGAGGAGTTCAGTGATGACAATTGATTTTTTGGCACTTGATTCTAACCTGCTTTGGGTGAAAAAATCTTTCTCAGATTTCTCAGAAATCTATAAGTCTATTCTTTCTTATCATAGGCTCCTCTTCTCACTATCCAACCTATTTATGTTTTGTATTATTTTCTGCACTTCAGTCAGGTCTGCTTTCAGTCTTCTCGCTCCAAGGAAAACAACCAGATTCTCCATTGCCTCTTCAAGCTCCATCCCAGTCAATATCCTGGTAAATTTCTCGGCACACTCTGCAAAAAGAGTTGCATATTGGACTCTAGCTATTGCATAACTAAGGTCTTAATTAGGAGATGTTGAGGGAGGTGATGAATTTAGTCGAGAGGAAAAGTAAATAAAGCTTGGGAAACTAGGATCAAAAAGAGCCCTTGAGGATTATAAACAAGTGACAAAAGACCTGAAGAAGTGAATTAGGGAAGTCAGAAAGGGCCAGGAAACGTCTTTGGCAAGTGGGAATAAAGAGAATCCCAAAGCATTCTATCCATATATTGAGCAAGAGCAAGTAGGGAGAGGGAGGACTACCCAAGTATAGAGTGGAGGCGGGGGAAGCATTTGCTTGGAAGTGCAGGATGTGGGTGAGTTTCTTAATGAGTACTTTGCTCAGTATTTATCAAGGAGAAGGATGTGGAGGAAAAGGAGTTCAGTGCTGAATGTATTGATATGCTTGGGAATTTTGATATAAGGAAGCAGATAGTGTTGGGTTTCCTAAAGAACATTAGACTTCCACCTGCAGCTCAATGGAGTAATACATAAATTTTGTGGCTGTCTTTAATTCCTCCTTTTGCCCAGTTTAAACCTTGAATTTTAGTTTAAACCTCGGATCTTAGAGGGAAATAGTTGTCATTATGTCATATCCTTTAAGAAGTGGAAAGCAGCTCCTTGAATCCAGCAATGGAAAGGGAAAAACTTTGAAAGAAAAATCAGAAGATATGCCTGTCTGGGCTGAGTGTTTGGAATGTGCATTGATGGCTCTCGACAACAAAATAGACAATAACACTTCTGAGTTGAAGTCGTTCCGACAGTGTTTTCAGACTATAGAGGAAAATATTATTTCCTTGAATACTGAGTTTAAAGAATTGAAACATCAGATTGTGGATATTTCAACCCGCTTTGAACAGGCTCAACGTAAAATTGTCGATTTAGAGGCGAAGCCTTGTCGGAATAACATTCGAATTGTTGGACTGAAGGAAGGTTCTGAGAGTGGGAATTTATTGGACTATTTTGCCAATTTGTTTCAATCTCTATTTCCAGATATTCTACCTCAGCCTCCCGATATTGAAAGAGTTCATAGAATTTTCACTTCAAATTCTCAGATTTCAGGTAAAGCTCGGCCAATTTTGGTCAATTTTCTTCACTTTAAAGTTAAAGACCAAATCCTAAAATGTGCAAGGAAACAGAGAGTTTTTAAATTTAACGGTTCCGAGATCCATTTTTACAAAGACTATCCACGGGAAGTTATGGAACAGCGGATCAAATCTGTTCCAGCTATGAAGATAGCCCATGCAAAGGGATTTTTTCCCATCTCTCCGTTACCCTGCTCGATTAAAATTATTTCCTAAAGATTCTACACCTCCTGTTTTTTGGATCCCCAAGCGGCATTGGACTATATTAATTCTATCGTGGAGTCGGCTAACGTATGAAGGATATTAGGGTTGCTGAATAATTTTCTGAAAGAAAACAGGCTTTGAAGATTTCTGATATGTTGAAGATATCCTTTGATCAATGGACTATTTAAAGAAGAGGTGAACTTCTTGGTTTGACTAATGAATGACTTTTTTTTGAAGTCTGGTATACGGAGTGAATTAACACAGTGGACAGATTGTTAATTGGTTTGATTATCTGCTTCTTTCTTCCTTTTCTTTCATTAATTAAGTGATAGTTTTTATAGTTTATATAGACTTTTTCTTATATAGTGAGGAGTGTTTAGTAATAGATAATTAGCTTTGGGTTTTTTGTTAAAATTGGGTAGTAAGCCAAAGGAGTAATGGCGCCATTTTTCTCTTGTTAGAGATGATATTTTTTAGGTTTAATAGTATTGCTTTGACGTCTCTGGAGATTGTTTTTGCATTCCCTAGTTTATTTTCAATGATTCAGTATAAACATCTTTTCTTCTTCTTTGCTAGGCTTTCTTATCTTAGGGTCATGTGTTTTCTTTGTAAGGGGGGGGAATTGAGAGAAAAAACTTTTAAATCACTGTTTAAATTGAGTGGCACGCGGAGATCTGCTTTTTCCTTCTTTCTCTGGGGATGCATTCCGGCCTTTTCTCTCTTTTTGCTGGATTTCTACCTTTTGGGATGTGGGAGGATTTGGGGTACTTTTGTATTTTGGGATTTATCGCGTGTATTTTCGTGTTAAGAACAATATTCTATGGTTGTTAAACAGATAAACATTAGTACTTGTGTGACAACAGACCAAATTATCAGAAAATTGATGCCAATAAGAGGACAATGGGGGAACATTCAGAAATGTTAATGGGGGATGAGAGAGATTAACGAAAGGGAGACACAGTTCCGAGTATTGTCAAGACCGGTTGCTTTGAACTTGAACTGTTTGAAGTTTGATGGACAGGCGATACCCCAGCAGGGGGATAAAAGGGACAGGTTCGCTAAGGCAACAGACACACCACGACACCACGAGGTAACGAGACCCTGGAAGCGGTGTGCCCCCACAAGTTGGTGGGAGTTTTGGGGGTCTGGTCGCGGGACCAGCCATAGACGCACAGGGTGGAACAGTACGGTTGGCGGGAACCTGGTGTGTGTGTCTGCCCTTGCCTGGGTGCCGGGTTCACCGCAGAAGAACGATCGTATCTGGAACAGAGGGGTCACAGTCGGTGACCTCAGAAGACATTACAAAGGGCTCGCCCGAAAGCTAACTGCGAGGAATATCGAAGGTCTGTTTGGAATCCGATTTGCATATTCATTCGCTCTCTCTCCCTCCCCAATGGCACAACAGTGATTACTGCAAACTGAACTAAATTGAACTGAACTCTGTGTCACTTGAGGCTGATCATTCTACCCCTAGACTGCGATAGAGCTTAATTGATCCTATTATCCTAGTTCTGTGTACATGTGTGTTTTATCATTGCTAACCTGTTGCATTTATATCCTTATGATTAGAGTATTGTGTTGCTTATTTCTTTAATAAAACTTTCTTAGTTCCAGTAATCCAGACTCCAACTAAGTGGTCCATTTCTGCTGGTTTGGCAACCCAGTTACGGGGTACGTAACAGTTGGAACGTCCATGGCTGGAATCACCCTATTAAGCGAAAGAAGACTTTTAAAATTATTAATCGATTCCAGCCCGATATAATTTTTGTTTAAGAAATGCATATCAGAACGGGCGATCAAAATATATTTTTTAAAATGTGGAAGGGCCTTCAATATCATGCTAATTGTCAAAATAAAACAAAGGGAGTATCTATTTTTATTAAATCTAATATTTTATTTATCCAAGAAGACATTGTCTCAGATATCAATGGTAGATTTTTAATTATTAAAGGAACAATTTGTAATAGAAAAATTGTCCTGGTTAATCTATATGGACCTAGTGTAGATGATCCTTTTTTTAAAAATGTACTTGGATTATTAACAGACTTAAATGAATATATGTTGCTGATGGAAGGTGATTTCAACTGTTGTTTAAATTCTTTGATTGACAAGAGTTCAACCAATCAGCAGCTTCTGAGTTGTTCTGCATCACTTATTAATTCCTTTTTAATTGATTACGGTTTGATAGAAATTTGGAGAAATTTACATCCTAATGATAGAGATTATTCTTTTTATTCACATGTCCATAAAAATATTCAAGAATTGATTATTTTATAGCTGATTTTCGATTTTTGTCCAAAGTCCAGAAATGTGAATATGATGCTATTGCTGTTTCGGATCATGCACCTTTAAGCTTAACTTTGGAATTGAATGATGTTAGTAATGTAAACTTGCCTTGGCATTTTCCAGAAAATGTATTACAAATTTCAGAGTTTGTCAAATTTATAGAGATTCAGATAAAAGATATTTTTCTTTTTAATAATACGGGAGATGTGTCAAAATTAATTATATGGGATACATTTAAAGCATATTTGCGAGGTCAGATAATCTCCTATTTGGCTAAGCTTGAGAAACAGACAAAAATAGAGTTAGATAGAATTTCAAAACAAATTGAAGACACGGATAACACCTATGCAGTTTCTCCTAATATTGATTTATTTAAACAAAGGGTTGAACTTCAATCACAATATAACTTACTATTAAATTATCCTATTGAAAGAAATTTGCTTAAATTAAAAAGTCAATTTTATGTGTTTGGAGATAAAAGTAATAAGCTATTAGCATCCCAACTAAAGGCAGTTAGAGCTAAAAGATAAATTTTTAAAATTCGTAAGGGAGATGGTAGTTTAGCTTGTAATTATGAAGATAATAATAAAATTTTTCAAAACTATTACAGTGAACTCTATAAAACTCAGTTTCCAGCTGATTCTTCTAAATTGTATGCCTTTTTACAAAAGATTGATTTTCCTAGAATATCTGTTGAAGATCAACAAATTCTTGATACTCCTTTTACTGAAAGAGAAATTCAGAAAGCTATTCTTTCAATGCAATCCAGTAAAGCTCCTGGACTGGATGGTTTTTCTGTAGGATTTTATAAAAAATTTGAGGATTTGATTACTCCTTATATGTTGGAAATGCTTAAAGATTCTTTTTTGTTAGGAGAGTTACCTTCCATATTTAATGAAGCTTCTATCTCTTTAATTCTTAAGAAAGACCCTACTGATTGTGCTTCATATAGACCTATCTCATTATTAAATGTGCATGCTAAAATTTTTTCAAAAATAATGGCTAATCAGTTGGAGAATATACTAGCTAAAATTATTTCTCAGGACCAAACAGGTTTTATAAAAGGCTGTTATTCCTTTTCTAACACTCGGCGACTGTTAAATGTTATATGCTCATCCCTCTGGAAAACTCTCCAATGTGTTGTTTCTCTTGATGCTGAAAAGGCATTTGATAGAGTGGAATGGAAATATTTATTTAACGTTTCAGAGAAATTTAGCTTTGGTGCTAATTTTAATAACTGGATTAGAATGATATATAAAAGCCCTATTGCCACTGTTATTACTAATAACTGCAGATCCCCCTTTTTTCGACTTTCGTGGGGTATGAGACAAGGATGTCCATTAAGGCTTTTGTTATTTAATTTGCTGCTGGAACCTTTGGCTATTGCACTTCGTGAAGCTAAAGCAGCGGTCCCCAACCACCGAGCTGCGGACCAGTACCAGGCCGCAGAGCATGCGCTACCAGGCCGCGAGGAAACGATATGATTTGGTGATAGGAGTCAGCTGCACCTTTCCTCATTCCCTGCCGGGCCGCGAGGAAACGATATGATTTGGTGATAGGAGTCAGCGGCACCTTTCCACATTCCCTGCTGGGCCGCGAGGAAACGATATGATTTGGTGATAGGAGTCAGCGGCACCTTTCCTCATTCCCTGCTGGGCCGCGAGGAAACGATATGATTTGGTGATAGGAGTCAGCGGCACCTTTCCTCATTCCCTGCTGGGCCGCGAGGAAACGATATGATTTGGTGATAGGAGTCAGCGGCACCTTTCCACATTCCCTGCTGGGCCGCGAGGAAACGATATGATTTGGTGATAGGAGTCAGCGGCACCTTTCCACATTCCCTGCTGGGCCGCGAGGAAACGATATGATTTGGTGATAGGAGTCAGCGGCACCTTTCCACATTCCCTGCTGGGCCGCGAGGAAACGATATGATTTGGTGATAGGAGTCAGCTGCACCTTTCCACATTCCCTGCTGGGCCGCGAGGAAACGATATGATTTGGTGATAGGAGTCAGCGGCACCTTTCCACATTCCCTGCTGGGCCGCGAGGAAACGATATGATTTGGTGATAGGAGTCAGCGGCACCTTTCCACATTCCCTGCTGGGCCGCGAGGAAACGATATGATTTGGTGATAGGAGTCAGCTGCACCTTTCCACATTCCCTGCTGGGCCGCGAGGAAACGATATGATTTGGTGATAGGAGTCAGCTGCACCTTTCCTCATTCCCTGCCGGGCCGCGAGGAAACGATATGATTTGGTGATAGGAGTCAGCGGCACCTTTCCACATTCCCTGCCGGGCCGCGAGGAAACGATATGATTTGGTGATAGGAGTCAGCGGCACCTTTCCACATTCCCTGCCGGGCCGCGAGGAAACGATATGATTTGGTGATAGGAGTCAGCGGCACCTTTCCACATTCCCTGCCGGGCCGCGAGGAAACGATATGATTTGGTGATAGGAGTCAGCGGCACCTTTCCACATTCCCTGCCGGGCCGCGAGGAAACGATATGATTTGGTGATAGGAGTCAGCGGCACCTTTCCACATTCCCTGCCGGGCCGCGAGGAAACGATATGATTTGGTGATAGGAGTCAGCGGCACCTTTCCTCATTCCCTGCCGGGCCGCGAGGAAACGATATGATTTGGTGATAGGAGTCAGCTGCACCTTTCCACATTCCCTGCCGGGCCGCGAGGAAACGATATGATTTGGTGATAGGAGTCAGCTGCACCTTTCCACATTCCCTGCCGGGCCGCGAGGAAACGATATGATTTGGTGATAGGAGTCAGCGGCACCTTTCCACATTCCCTGCCGGGCCGCGAGGAAACGATATGATTTGGTGATAGGAGTCAGCGGCACCTTTCCTCATTCCCTGCCGGGCCGCGAGGAAACGATATGATTTGGTGATAGGAGTCAGCGGCACCTTTCCACATTCCCTGCCGGGCCGCGAGGAAACGATATGATTTGGTGATAGGAGTCAGCGGCACCTTTCCTCATTCCCTGCTGGGCCGCGAGGAAACGATATGATTTGGTGATAGGAGTCAGCGGCACCTTTCCACATTCCCTGCCGGGCCGCGAGGAAACGATATGATTTGGTGATAGGAGTCAGCTGCACCTTTCCACATTCCCTGCCGGGCCGCGAGGAAACGATATGATTTGGTGATAGGAGTCAGCTGCACCTTTCCACATTCCCTGCCGGGCCGCGAGGAAACGATATGATTTGGTGATAGGAGTCAGCGGCACCTTTCCTCATTCCCTGCCGGGCCGCGAGGAAACGATATGATTTGGTGATAGGAGTCAGCGGCACCTTTCCACATTCCCTGCCGGGCCGCGAGGAAACGATATGATTTGGTGATAGGAGTCAGCGGCACCTTTCCACATTCCCTGCCGGGCCGCGAGGAAACGATATGATTTGGTGATAGGAGTCAGCGGCACCTTTCCACATTCCCTGCCGGGCCGCGAGGAAACGATATGATTTGGTGATAGGAGTCAGCGGCACCTTTCCACATTCCCTGCCGGGCCGCGAGGAAACGATATGATTTGGTGATAGGAGTCAGCGGCACCTTTCCACATTCCCTGCCGGGCCGCGAGGAAACGATATGATTTGGTGATAGGAGTCAGCGGCACCTTTCCACATTCCCTGCCGGGCCGCGAGGAAACGATATGATTTGGTGATAGGAGTCAGCGGCACCTTTCCACATTCCCTGCCGGGCCGCGAGGAAACGATATGATTTGGTGATAGGAGTCAGCGGCACCTTTCCACATTCCCTGCCGGGCCGCGAGGAAACGATATGATTTGGTGATAGGAGTCAGCGGCACCTTTCCACATTCCCTGCCGGGCCGCGAGGAAACGATATGATTTGGTGATAGGAGTCAGCGGCACCTTTCCACATTCCCTGCCGGGCCGCGAGGAAACGATATGATTTGGTGATAGGAGTCAGCGGCACCTTTCCACATTCCCTGCCGGGCCGCGAGGAAACGATATGATTTGGTGATAGGAGTCAGCGGCACCTTTCCACATTCCCTGCCGGGCCGCGAGGAAACGATATGATTTGGTGATAGGAGTCAGCGGCACCTTTCCACATTCCCTGCCGGGCCGCGAGGAAACGATATGATTTGGTGATAGGAGTCAGCGGCACCTTTCCTCATTCCCTGCCGGGCCGCGAGGAAACGATATGATTTGGTGATAGGAGTCAGCGGCACCTTTCCACATTCCCTGCCGGGCCGCGAGGAAACGATATGATTTGGTGATAGGAGTCAGCGGCACCTTTCCTCATTCCCTGCCGGGCCGCGAGGAAACGATATGATTTGGTGATAGGAGTCAGCGGCACCTTTCCTCATTCCCTGCCGGGCCGCGAGGAAACGATATGATTTGGTGATAGGAGTCAGCGGCACCTTTCCACATTCCCTGCCGGGCCGCGAGGAAACGATATGATTTGGTGATAGGAGTCAGCGGCACCTTTCCACATTCCCTGCCGGGCCGCGAGGAAACGATATGATTTGGTGATAGGAGTCAGCGGCACCTTTCCACATTCCCTGCCGGGCCGCGAGGAAACGATATGATTTGGTGATAGGAGTCAGCGGCACCTTTCCACATTCCCTGCCGGGCCGCGAGGAAACGATATGATTTGGTGACAGGAGTCAGCGGCACCTTTCCACATTCCCTGCCGGGCCGCGAGGAAACGATATGATTTGGTGACAGGAGTCAGCGGCACCTTTCCACATTCCCTGCCGGGCCGCGAGGAAACGATATGATTTGGTGACAGGAGTCAGCGGCACCTTTCCACATTCCCTGCCGGGCCGCGAGGAAACGATATGATTTGGTGACAGGAGTCAGCGGCACCTTTCCACATTCCCTGCCGGGCCGCGAGGAAACGATATGATTTGGTGATAGGAGTCAGCGGCACCTTTCCACATTCCCTGCCGGGCCGCGAGGAAACGATATGATTTGGTGATAGGAGTCAGCGGCACCTTTCCACATTCCCTGCCGGGCCGCGAGGAAACGATATGATTTGGTGATAGGAGTCAGCGGCACCTTTCCACATTCCCTGCCGGGCCGCGAGGAAACGATATGATTTGGTGATAGGAGTCAGCGGCACCTTTCCACATTCCCTGCCGGGCCGCGAGGAAACGATATGATTTGGTGATAGGAGTCAGCGGCACCTTTCCACATTCCCTGCCGGGCCGCGAGGAAACGATATGATTTGGTGATAGGAGTCAGCGGCACCTTTCCACATTCCCTGCCGGGCCGCGAGGAAACGATATGATTTGGTGATAGGAGTCAGCGGCACCTTTCCACATTCCCTGCCGGGCCGCGAGGAAACGATATGATTTGGTGATAGGAGTCAGCGGCACCTTTCCACATTCCCTGCCGGGCCGCGAGGAAACGATATGATTTGGTGATAGGAGTCAGCGGCACCTTTCCACATTCCCTGCCGGGCCGCGAGGAAACGATATGATTTGGTGATAGGAGTCAGCGGCACCTTTCCACATTCCCTGCCGGGCCGCGAGGAAACGATATGATTTGGTGATAGGAGTCAGCGGCACCTTTCCACATTCCCTGCCGGGCCGCGAGGAAACGATATGATTTGGTGATAGGAGTCAGCGGCACCTTTCCACATTCCCTGCCGGGCCGCGAGGAAACGATATGATTTGGTGATAGGAGTCAGCGGCACCTTTCCACATTCCCTGCCGGGCCGCGAGGAAACGATATGATTTGGTGATAGGAGTCAGCGGCACCTTTCCACATTCCCTGCCGGGCCGCGAGGAAACGATATGATTTGGTGATAGGAGTCAGCGGCACCTTTCCACATTCCCTGCCGGGCCGCGAGGAAACGATATGATTTGGTGATAGGAGTCAGCGGCACCTTTCCACATTCCCTGCCGGGCCGCGAGGAAACGATATGATTTGGTGATAGGAGTCAGCGGCACCTTTCCACATTCCCTGCCGGGCCGCGAGGAAACGATATGATTTGGTGATAGGAGTCAGCGGCACCTTTCCACATTCCCTGCCGGGCCGCGAGGAAACGATATGATTTGGTGATAGGAGTCAGCGGCACCTTTCCACATTCCCTGCCGGGCCGCGAGGAAACGATATGATTTGGTGATAGGAGTCAGCGGCACCTTTCCACATTCCCTGCCGGGCCGCGAGGAAACGATATGATTTGGTGATAGGAGTCAGCGGCACCTTTCCACATTCCCTGCCGGGCCGCGAGGAAACGATATGATTTGGTGATAGGAGTCAGCGGCACCTTTCCACATTCCCTGCCGGGCCGCGAGGAAACGATATGATTTGGTGATAGGAGTCAGCGGCACCTTTCCACATTCCCTGCCGGGCCGCGAGGAAACGATATGATTTGGTGATAGGAGTCAGCGGCACCTTTCCTCATTCCCTGCTGGGCCGCGAGGAAACGATATGATTTGGTGATAGGAGTCAGCGGCACCTTTCCTCATTCCCTGCTGGGCCGCGAGGAAACGATATGATTTGGTGATAGGAGTCAGCGGCACCTTTCCTCATTCCCTGCTGGGCCGCGAGGAAACGATATGATTTGGTGATAGGAGTCAGCGGCACCTTTCCACATTCCCTGCCGGGCCGCGAGGAAACGATATGATTTGGTGATAGGAGTCAGCTGCACCTTTCCACATTCCCTGCCGGGCCGCGAGGAAACGATATGATTTGGTGATAGGAGTCAGCTGCACCTTTCCTCATTCCCTGTCACGCCCACTGTTGAGCCATTACGCACGTGACGTCCATGTCAGTGCGGGAAGGAGATCAACTCCTCGAGCTTGTAAATGACGGCGGGCTGAAAAGCATGTTTGACATAACATCTCTGGATCAAGGTCAAGGCTCAATATCCTGGGATAGCCACGGAAGCACTGAAAACATTGCTTCCATTTCCAACATATCTCTGCGATGAATGTAACAAAATCTAAATTGCGGAATAGAATGGACATAAGGAACCCCCTTCGAGTATCACTGTCTCCCGTCACCCCTCGATAGGACCGTCTTGAGTCCTGATTCAGCAATATTGGTGCGTTGCAATGATTTTATATGTTCATACGGGGAAAATATGTGCTGTGTGTTTAATATCCAAACGTTACTTAAAATGTTATGATGCTATTGACTTATATAACCATATAACAATTACAGCACGGAAACAGGCCATCTCTACCCTTCCAGTCTGTGCCGAACACTACGCTCACCTTGCCCCACCGATCTGCACTCAGCCCATAACCCTCCATTCCTTTCCTGTCCATATACCTATCCAATTTAACTCTAAATGATAATATCGAACCTGCTTCTGCCACTTCTACTGGAAGTTCTTTCAACACTTACTTCAAGCTTCCCTGTCCTCCCCGATAATTGACTTATCGCTATATTCATGCGAGGAAAATATGCGCTGTGTGTTTAATATTAAATTCGTTAGATAAACCCTTTTAGAAACGAAATTGAGTGTATTAGCCACTTGTCACCGATATCCCGGTCCTGATTAACACCTCCCCCCCGCCAACAGAATCGCCAAAAACGATTTGTAGAGAAATAATCAGCACGTGCACACATGCGCAGTGGTGCCCGCGCAAGGCTTCATGGTCATTGTAGTCTTTCTCGGGGTAAACCCAACGTATTTGACTGCTACTCTTGTCCGTTGGCAACCCTACCCATGTACCCCCCCCCACCCCCCGGATCGGCCGGTCTGCGAGAATATTGTCTTTCTTTCTTTTTAGATCTTTTTATTGAATAAGTATACAAAAAGGTAAGCCATATAGACACTAATACACTGTTAGAATATAATAAAATTACACAAGATATTAATGCAAAAAAATACTACAAACAATGTAAATTAAACATAACATACCAAGGTAACATAATAGTATACTAATTTTATATATATATCAATAGAGAAAAGGAAAAAAAACCCAAAAAAAAACCCACCGTACAACTAACTAAAAGCAAAGCAAAGCAAAGCAATGGGCTAACTAGAAACCAAACAGAGTTTGAGGACGTGATTTTAAGTTTAACTCTGTTTGAGAATATTGTCAATATCAAACCAGTCCGCAGTGCAAAAAACGTTGGGGACCCCTGAGCTAAAGATTTTTAAGGAATTTCCATAAATAGGACTATTCATAAGATTTCCCTTTATGCTGATGATCCCTTTATCTTTCAAATCCTGAAGAATCTATTTCTAGTATATTGAAATTATTAAATGAATTTGGAAAGTTTTCAGGATATAACTTAAACCTGCATAAAAGTCAATTATTTCCTTTAAATGATTCTGCTTCTATATATGATGACATTCCTTTTAAAGTTACGTATTCTTTTAAATATTTAGGTATTATCATCACTAAAAATTATGGAGACATTTATAGAGCTAATTTAGTTCCCTTAGTGGATTTTATGAAGCAATTATTTTCTAGATGGAATCCACTTACACTTTCGTTAGCCAGTTGAATACATGCAGTTAAAATGATGATCTTACCAAAATTTTTATATGTATTTCAAAATATTCCTGTTTTTCTTACTAAGAAGTTTTTTGATCAGGTTGATTCTATTATTTCATCTTTTGTTTGGAATAATAAAAGACCAAGAATTGGAAAATGTCATTTACAAAAATTGAAAAAGGATGGAGGTCTTGCTTTGCCTAATTTAAGAATGTATTATTGGGTGGTTAATATACGTTATGCGTGTTCTTGGTTATATTGGACCGATAAAAATGAACGACCACCATGGGTTGATCTGGAATTGAAAGCTGTGAAACAATTTTACTTAACTTCATTATTAGGAGCTTCTTTACCTGTACAACTAGCCAAAATTTCTATTCTAAATATAAATCCTATGATTAAGTAGTCATTGCGAATTTGGTACCAGTTTCGTAAGTTTTTTAATCTTAAAAAATTTAACCTTCTTAGTTTAATTTATTGGAACTATTTAATTAAACCTTCACTTAGTGATCTTACCTTTTCTCTTTGGAGGAATAAAGGAATTTATTTATTCCTTTATGGATTTGTTTCAAGAAGGCCGATTGATTTCCTTTGAGAAATTAGTAACTAAATATTCTCTCTCATACTCACACTTTTTGCAATATCTTCAGGTCAGACATTTCTTACAAGAATATTTAAGTAATTTTCCATATATACAAGATTCTGACCTGTTAGACATTATTTTAAAAATGAACCCTTTAGTGAAAGGTTTCATTAGGAAAATTCATAATTTACTATTACAACAGGATAATCATCCTTTACTTAAGATTAAGCAAGATTGGGAAAGAGAGCTTAACATAACCTTGATAACAGAAGATTGGTTGCAAATTTTGAAGTTGGTTAACTCTTCTTCAATTTGCGCCAGTCACTCTCTAATTCAATTTAAAATTGTACATCGTTATTATTTGACAAAGGAGAGACTGTCTAAAATATTTCCTAATGTTAATAGTTAGTGTGATAGTTGTAAAACTGAGACAGCTACATTAACAGTTATGTTTTGGTCATGTTCTGTATTGAAACAGTTTTGGAAATCTATTTTTTCTACAATTTCTAAAGCTTTAAAAATTAATTTACAACCTAATAAATTGCCAGTTTTGTTTGGTATAATTCCTCAATATATTCACGGTAATTCTATATCAGACCAACATGTAATTGCATTTGTCACATTATGGGCTAGAAGGGCTATTTTATTAAAATGGAAAGATGCTTCTGCTCCCACTTTGATACAATGGTTCTCTCAGGTGATGTTATGTCATAGTTCGGGAAAAAAAATCAGAAGTCGATCTTTTGATCCTCGATTTGACTTTGAGAAAAGGTGGGGCTCTTTTGCCCGCTACTATCATTTGATTTAATTAAGTTAGTCACCTTCTGATTCTTGGGTAAATGGATTTGGTTGGTGGATTGATGTCTTTTTTTTATGAAAGCTTGTATGGTGTATAGCTCCGGGTTTGTGCTCCAAATGGTTTTTTTCTCGTTTTTTTTTTGTTAGTAGGTTTTTTTTGTTTTAGTTAGTAGGGGTTCTTTTTTCCTTCTTTCTTTTTTTTCCAAAAAAAAATAGCTTTAACATTTTGTTTTTTTTTCTTATTATTATTGATATTCTGATTAGCTTGGTTGATAGTTTAACTCTTATGATACATATTGATATGTTGACTTAATTATTTCAATATTTTTTGTTGTTGATTTTCAATAATAATTAATAAAAAGATTTAAAAATGAAATGAAGAATATTGAAGTGGATGACTCAAGGGCCTGATGGGATATAGCTCAGGTTATTGAGAGAGGCAGTAGATGAGATTGCTCGGGCCATGACAAATGTCTTCGTGTCATTTCTAGCCATAGTCAAGATCCTGGAGGACTGACAAATATCTATTGTTGTTGCATTATTCAAGAAGGGAACCAGGGATAATCATAGAAACTATAGATCAGAGAGTCTCACATCAGTGGTAGGAAAGTTACTGGAGAAAATTCTTAGGAATAGGATTTATGAGCATTTGGAAAACCATGGGCTAATTAGACACAGCTAGTGTGTCTTACTAACTTGATTGAGTTTTTTGACAAAGTGATGAGTGTGATTGATGAAGGTAGATCTGTGGATGTTCTCTTCATGGATTATAATAAGGTATCTGACAAGGTCCCTTGGGGGAGACTCATCCAGAACATTAAGTACATGGGATCAATGGTGAACTCGCCATTTGGATTCACAGCTGGCTTCCTCATGGAAGACAGAGGGTAGATAGTGGTCAAAGGGACTTATTCTAACTGGAGGTCTGTGATTTGTGGTGTTTTACATGGACCTGTACTGGGACCTCTGCTGTTGTGATGTATATAAATGACTGGTGTAAAACATAGATGGGTAAGTAAGTTTGCAGCTGATATGAAGATTGGTGGTGTTGTGGATGGCATATAAGTTTGTCCAAAGAATATAGCAGTATATAGATCAGTTGCAAATATGGGCACTGAATTGAGGTGTTTCACTTTACATTTAACCTATCAAGATACATTTTGTAAAAAGATTCTTGTTTAAATGGATTTGAGTTGGCGGATTGACGTTTTTCTTTTATGGAAGCTTGTATGACGTATAGCTCCGGGATTGTGCTCCCAATGGGGTTTTTTTCCCGTAATTTTTTTAGTTAGTAGGGGTTCTTTTTTACCTTTCCTTTTCTCTTTCAAAAAATATTCTTAAAACTTTATTTTTTCTCTTAATATTGATATATTGCTTAGCTTTGTTAATCAGTCATTTGCTAATTTAATTCTTCATTGTACATATTGACTTGATTACCTTAATGTAGTTTTATTGATGTTTAATAATAATTAATAAAATAGATTTTAAAATTGAAATGAAAAAGACAAAGGAGAACTCACACCACTCACACCCCTCTTTACATGAGCAGATCAGAAGTGGAAATTGTGATCAGTTTCGAACTCCTGGGAGTGCCCATCTCACACAACCTCTCATGGTCTTAGAACGCAACCTGCACAGTCAAGAAAGCTCGCCAATGTCTCTGCTTTATGAGGAGGCTGAAGAGAGCTGGACTAAGCACATCAGTACTAACCATCTTCTACAGATGTGCAATAGAGAACACCCTGCTTCACTGTATGGTATGGAAGCTGCACTGCGGTGGACAGCAAGACTTCACAATGGGTGGTCAAAACTGCCCAACGCATCCCTGTCACCACCCTACCCATCCACAAGGGCATACAGTATATACAGGAAGGGGCCAGTGTAGGCTTTTGAAAATAAAATGACGTGGGGCATTTTATGTTTAATGAAACCCATAACACATCTTATTGAACTCCAAAACCGAAACACAAAAGCATGCTAAAAATCTTTACGCAATAATGACATACCAGCCTCTTAAAGTGAAACACCAACTCAGTGTCAATTGTTGTGAATTATGTACAGTACATTTCCCACAATTATATTACCCTACACAGGAGCCCACAGAATTCACTAAAACTGGCACTTTGAGCCTGTCTGGAGCACAGATGAGCTGCCCGGCTCGGGTCCTATGTTCCATGGGTGGAAGAACAGCAGATGCCTCTCGCTCATCCCAAAGTGCGTCGACATGCTCATGGTCATGTCATGACGGCAGAGGCATGGCAGTGGAATACTCCAAATCTTGGTGGGCCGTTTTAAGGTGATCTACCAAAATTTGTTCAGGTTTACCCCTCTTTCCTATGATAAAAGTCTTTTCTCCCTGTCCAAAATGTGGATGGGGCCATCGTAAGAGGGCCTAAGGGGATATTGGTTGCATCATGGTGGATGAAAACAAGCGAGGTGAATGTAGATCAACAGGAACACAAGAGAGCTGTACTCCATGATGGGAGGTAGGAATAGGTGAAAGGGAAATTAATTTTCTGAGGGTAGAAGACTGTTGAGAGGCCGACCAGGTGCTTGTGGCATCAGGAATGATATCACCTGGCACTCGTAACAGCTGTCCATATACCAACTCTACCACAGATGACTGTAGGTTCTCTTTTGGAGCTGTTCTAAGTCCCAGAAGGATCAATGAGAGACAATCATGCCAAGACTCATTGGTCAGGGAAGCCCTCAGAGCAGCCTTTAAGGAGTGAAGAAGCTGCTTGCAAAAAGCCATTGGACTGTGGGTGATATGCCATGGTGTAACATTAAGGTTCCGGGTCAGTGCACCCAGAGGTCTAATATGAAATGGGGACCGCAATCGGAGGAAATATCAGATGGGGTGCCAAACCGGGCAACCCAGGTGCTGATGAACGCCCAAGGCATGTCTACGACCATCATTGATGCAAGACGGACGACTTTTTGCCACCTAGTGGTATAGTTCACCATAGTAAGGAGGTGTGTGAAACCACAGGAGGGGTGAAAAAGATCAACAAGATCAACAAGCCAAGTCTTTCCACGTTGGCAAACTCAGTCTTTGTGGTTGCCAGCTTTTCTGGGTCCAGTTTATGTGCCCGGGCATGAACTGGTGGGCCAGTTGTGGGAATGTGGTTTTCGACCCCATGTTTTATGACTGTAGTGGAGAATGTGGGCTTGGTGAGGTTTGGGAATTCGCCCAGCAGCGGAGTAAACTCACATGCAGTAGTGCATGCACTTGATAGAGTCATGGGGAACTTACTGGGGGAGCAGGATAATGGTCCAAAGTCCTGGACATCCACAAGTCGGCAGTTTTTAAGATCTGCTAACAGTCCTCAGGCACACAGGAAATCCGCACTGAGCGGAGGTCTAGCCACTTCAGCTAGGACAAAGCCCCATGTGTAAATTTGCCCAGTGAAACAGAGCGTTTCCCATCATGTCGCGGAACTCTGGATCTTGCTGCTGTTGGTGGCCTTCAGCGAGGTTTCTTCACTCTTTGCTTTCTCATCAATAGGTGATACTGGTAACCCACTCACTTGAGCACCTGAGTCACACAGGAAGCATCGTCCTGAAAGTGTAATATATCTGTAATGAACCGTAGACGACCCTGGCATCTGGAACCTACAGTGTTCGCAGACCTCTGATACTCTGATGCACTGGCGCTGTTGAAGCTGCAAGGCAGTCGCCACCTCCTAGTGTTCATATGATATCTCTCAACAAAGGCAAAAATTAGGCATGTTTCTTTGTTGCAGAGGATTGTGAGTTTTGTAATTCATTTCTGCAAAGAAAACCGGAAACAGAGATTTGAATAGATTTCAGATTGAAGTGTATGGATTCTTAATAAACGGAGATGAAATGTTACCAGATGAAACAACAATGGGGATTTGAGATTCCATTCAGACCAACCATGATCTTATTGAATGGTGGAGCAGGCTTGAGGGACCCAGTAGCCTACTCCTGCTCCTAATAAGACAGCTAGAACAATAAAGATATACTTCTGAACTACAATTGATCGCAGCCTGTAATTTCCCTTTGAAGAAAGCACTTTTGAGCTGACTAAATAATTTAGCATTTTTGTGACTTCCTGTGGGATTCAGCAAACTAGACTCTCAAGTGTGCAGGTACAACTGGGGCGTCCATTGCTGGCTGTGTCAGCTGCGTCAATGCCTGATCACAGAAGATGAACCCATGGATGGCTCCATTACTCCCTGCCAATTAAAGCATTGAGCAAGATTAAGATCGTCGAGGGTGAGCGTGGAAAACACACAGGTGTTTGGCGCCATCTGCCTGCGTTTGACTGGTCTCCCTCTCTTCTCGCAACTACCATCACCCCAGGCCACCAAGTGAGCAATTATTGTCCTGCAGTCGTTGAGCTCCTGGACGAGCTTCACTCACTTCAGCACTGGATGGGCTCTGCAGCTGGGGACTCACTGTCAGGGACTCTGCAGTTCATGTTCCATGTGTTTTTGTTCACTTTTCTTTTACTATTTGCACAATTTGATCAAGGTGCTTCAGCACGGAACTGACTCTGCAGCTGTGGCCTAAAGCCATTGCCACTTGGCTAGGAACTGACCTGGCTCCGTGCTTGTGGACTCACTTTCAGGTAGTCTGTGGTTCGTGTTCTGTATGTTGTTTGTTTACTTTTTTATTGTTTGTACAATTTGTTCTTTATTCACACAATGGGTGTTGATGGTCTTCATTGTGTGGGTTTTTTAATGAGATCTTATTGTGATTCTTTGTTTTGTGGCTGCCTGGAAGAAGATGAATCTCAAGTATACAGTATACAACATACAGTTTACAATCAGTACCTTCATAATAAATGTACTTTGAACTATTTCCATGAAACTTCGTCTCATTGGGGCAGCTGCTTAATTGGTCCAACATATACTGTTCTCAATGTGTCTCAGTTAGACAGAATCTACTGTATACCGCTGCAATGATGCAGAAAAATGAGCATATTAGGACAAACATGTGGGAGAACATCTCTTGCTTAGGAGAATGAAGGGTGACCTCATAGAAATGTTCAAAACTACGAGAGGCATATGGGGTGGTAACAGTCCTCTCCCCAAGACTGGGTAGACCAAAACTAGGTACCTAGGTTTAGGGCGAGAGGGGACTGATTTAAAAGAGACCGGGGGTGGGGGGGGGCAAGAAAGGGTAGTGAGCTTATGGAATGAACTGTCAGAGGAAATGGTTGAGAATCATTTAAGAAGCACTTGGATGGGTACATGGAGGTATAGGGCTTGGAGGTATATGGACCAAATGGAGGAAATTGGGATTAGCTGGGTGGGGACAGTGGTCAACTGTGAGCTGAAAGTTCTGTATCCATGCACTATTGCTGTATGTATGACTAACTTGTGTGCCCGTCTGACCTTGGCAAACCATTGACTTAGAGCAAAGTGTTAATGCTGGGACTATCACAACTCGTTCTTAAAGAATAAGCTAAAAACACTGCTTAAGAGGTGTCTCTTGAGCTGCTTGGAAAATTCATGGCAATTCAAGTTGTAATGATCAGTTATTTGGATTTACTGAACACAGATCTAACAATCTCAGATAACTTCAAAACATTAATGACTATAGCAGGACCACATGGGTCAAAGTGAAAGGCAATGAATGGACATTTACTATTTCTTAGAAGATACCATTGTATCATTCACACTGTATCATTGAAAAACATTAACACATTAATGAAATGATTTTCCATTATAATATCTTATTCAAGGCTCCACTATCATGTTACAGAAAGTTGAAGTGAGGTGTGGTACGACTTTTCTGCATGCCTGAATGCATGCAACTTTGTGATTAAGGCATATATGATCTTTTAAATATTAATTTGTGTTTGACAGCTACTATGAACTATTTGGCACTGAACTAAGTTTGATGTCAATGTGGGAATTATTTGGGGCATTCATCACTGTCATTAGAATACAGGCAGTGAAAAAACAATGCACCTGTTAATTTCAGATGAGCTAAACTTGCTCGGCTTGCAGAATATTAAAAAAATATGACACAAAAGCTACTGTTAGCTCCTCAAGTTAAATAGCATGCAAACATTGTGTTCCATTCTAGAAGTAATTGAATGTCCCTGCACAAAATTTAGTAGCTGTTTTATATTTATTTAGACTGAAGATGAAATGTGAAATCAGCAATTTCTGATCAAACATAGAGGTAAGGTATGATTTTTCAACATAAATTGGGTCAGCGTGTATAAAACTGGGAGAAATGCCAAAACAAGCTAATAATTTCTATGCTCGAACGGCTCATAATTATTTAGACAGCTTTACACCAACTTAAATACAAGTATAAAATCAGAACAATGTAGAGCAAATAAGACATAAAAAGAAACAAAGCTTACAACCAATGGAATAGTTATGTATTTTAATGTGTTACATGGATGGAATAAACAAATATAATTTCCCATCTATCAGGATGTCAGAAATCATTACTTCTATTGTCACATAGCAACACACACAAAATGCTGGAGGAACTGGAGTCAGTTATCAAGGATGTGATAACAGCACATTTGGAAAGCGGTGAAATGATCGGAAAAAGTCAGCATGGATTTGTGAAAGGAAAATCATGTCTGACGAATCTCATAGAATTTTTTGAGGATGTAACTAGTAGAGTGGATAGGGGAGAACCAGTGGACGTGGTATATTTGGATTTTCAAAAGGCTTTTGACAAGGTCCCACACAGGAGATTAGTGTGCAAACTTAAAGCACACGGTATTGGGGGTAAGGTATTGGTGTGAGTGGAGAATTGGTTAGCAGACAGGAAGCAAAGAGTGGGAATAAACGGGACCTTTTCAGAATGGCAGGCGGTGACTAGTGGAGTACCGCAAGGCTCAGTGCTGGGACCCCAGTTGTTTACAATATATATTAATGACTTGGATGAGGGAATTAAATGCAGCATCTCCAAGTTTGCGGATGACACGAAGCTGGGTGGCCGTGTTAGCTGTGAGGAGGATGCTAAGAGGATGCAGGGTGACTTGGATAGGTTGGATAAGTGGGCAAATTCATGGCAGATGCAATTTAATGTGGATAAATGTGAAGTTATCCACTTTGGTGGCAAAAATAGGAAAACAGATTATTATCTGAATGGTGGCCGATTAGGAAAAGGGGAGATGCAACGAGACCTGGGTGTCATTATACACCAGTCATTGAAAGTGGGCATGCAGGTACAGCAGGCGGTGAAAAAGGCGAATGGTATGCTGGCATTTATAGCGAGAGGATTTGAGTACAGGAGCAGGGAGGTACTACTGCAGTTGTACAAGGCCTTGGTGAGACCACACCTGGAGTATTGTGTGCAATTTTGGTCCCCTAATCTGAGGAAAGACATCTTTGCCATAGAGGGAGTACAAAGAAGGTTCACCAGATTGATTCCTGGGATGGCAGGACTTTCATATGAAGAAAGACTGGATGAACTGGGCTTGTACTCGTTGGAATTTAGAAGATTGAGGGGGGATCTGATTGGACAGGCTAGATGCAGGAAGATTGTTCCTGATGTTGGGGAAGTCCAGAACGAGGGGCCACAGTTTGAGGATAGAGGGGAAGCCTTTTAGGACCGAGATTAGGAAAAACTTCTTCACACAGAGAGTGGTGAATCTGTGGAATTCTCTGCCACAGGAAACTGTTGAGGCCAGTTCATTGGCTATATTTAAGAGGGAGTTAGATATAGCCCTTGTGGCTACGGGGGTCAGGGGGTATGGAGGGAAGGCTGGGGCGGGGTTCTGAGTTGGATGATCAGCCATGATCATAATAAATGGCGGTGCAGGCTCGAAGGGCCGAATGGCCTACTCCTGCACCTATTTTCTATGTTTCTATGTTTCTAACTCAGCAGGTCAGGTAGACAATAGACAATAGGTGCAGAAGTAGACCATTCAGCCCTTCGAGCCTGCACCGCCATTCTGAGATCATGGCTGATCATCTACTATCAATACCCAGTTCCTGCCTTGTCCCCATAACCCTTGATTCCCCTATCCATAAGATACCTATCTAGTCCTTCTTGAAAGCATCCAGAGAATTGGCCTCCACTGCCTTCTGAGGCAGCGCGTTCCACACCTCCACAACTCTCTGGGAGAAGAAGTTCCTCCTCAACTCTGTCCTAAATGACCCACCCCATATTCTTAAACCATGCCCTCTGGTACTGGACTCTCCCAGCACCTGGAACATATTTCCTGCCTCTATCTTGTCCAATCCCTTAATAATCTTATATGTATCAATCAGATCCCCCCTCAATCTCCTTAATTCCAGCGTGTACAAGCCCAGTCTCTCTAACCTCTCTGCGTAAGACAGTCCGGACATCCCAGGAATTAACCTAGTGAACCTACACTGCACCTCCTCCACAGCCAGGATGTCCTTCCTTAACCCTGGAGACCAAAACTGCACACAATACTCCAGGTGTGGTCTCACCAGGGCCCTGTACAAATGCAAAAGGATTTCCTTGCTCTTGTACTCAATTCCCTTTGTAATAAAGGCCAACATTCCATTAGCCTTCTTCACTGCCTGCTGCACTTGCTCATTCACCTTCAAAGACTGATGAACAAGTACTCCTAGATCTCTTTGTATTTCTCCCTTACCTAACTCCACACCGTTCAGATAATAATCTGCCTTCCTGTTCTTGCTCCCAAAGCGAATAACCTCACACTTATTCACATTAAGCGCCATCTGCCAAGTTTCTGCCCACTCACCCAGCCTATCCAAGTCACCTTGAATTCTCCTAACATCCTCATCACATGTCACACTGCCACCCAGCTTAGTATCATCAGCAAACTTGCTGATGTTATTCACAATACCTTCCTCTAAATCATTGACGT
Source organism: Mobula hypostoma (assembly GCF_963921235.1). Taxonomy (NCBI): domain Eukaryota; kingdom Metazoa; phylum Chordata; class Chondrichthyes; order Myliobatiformes; family Myliobatidae; genus Mobula; species Mobula hypostoma. The sequence goes on along the minus strand of NC_086103.1, from coordinate 34,572,620 downwards.
AAATTGTAAACAGCTGTGGTCCCAATACCGAGCCCTGTGGCACCCCACTAGTCACCATTTGCCATTCCCAGAAACACCCATTCACTGCTACCCTTTGCTTTCTAACTGCCAACCAGTTTTCTATCCATGTCAATATCCTCCCCCCAATGCCATGAGCTCTGATTTTACCCACCAATCTCCTATGTGGTACCTTATCAAATGCCTTCTGAAAGTCAAGGTACACCACATCCACTGGATCTCCCGTGTCTATCTTCCTGGTTACATCCTCGAAAAACTCCAATAGATTAGTCAAGCATGATCTGCCCTTGGTAAACCCATGCTGGGTTGGCCCAATCTTATCACTGCTATCAAGATATGCCACTATTTCATCTTTAATAATGGACTCTAGCATCTTCCCCACCACTGATGTTAGGCTAACAGGGAGATAATTCTTTGTTTTCTCCCTCCCTCCTTTCTTAAAAAGTGGGATAATATTAGCCATTCGCCAATGCTCAGGAACTGATCCTGAATCTAAGGAACATTGGGAAATGATCACCAATGCATCTGCAATTTTCAGAGCCACCTCCTTTAGTACCCTAGGATGCAGACCATCTGGACCTGGGGATTTGTCAGCCTTCAGTCCCATCAGTCTAATCATCACAGTTTCCTTCCTAATGTCAATCTGTTTCAGTTCCTCTGTTACCCTATGTCCTTGGCCCATCCATACATCTGGGAGATTGCTTGTGTCTTCCCTAGTGAAGACAGATCCAAAGTACTTATTAAATTCGTCTGCCATTTCTCTGTTTCCCATAACAATTTCTCTCAATTCATTCTTCAAGGGCCCAACATTGTTCTTAACTATCTTCCTTCTCTTCACATACCTAAAAAAACTTTTCCTATCCTCCTTTATATTCCTAGCTAGCTTGCGTTCATACCTCATTTTTTCTCCCCGTATTGCCTTTTTAGTTAAGTTCTGTTGCTCCTTAAAAATTTCCCAATCATCCGTCTTCCCACTCACCTTAGCTCTGTTATACTTCTTCTCTTTTTAATGCTATGCTATCTCTGACATCCTTTGTCAACCACTGTGGCACTTTCCCCCCTTTGAATCCTTCCTTCTCCGGGGGATGAACTGATTTTGCACCTTGTGCATTATTCCCAAGAATACCTGCCATTGCTGTTCCACTATCTTTTTTGCTAGGATATCCGACCAGTCAACTTTGGCCAGCTCCTCCCTCATGGCTCCATAGTCTCCTTTGTTCAACTGCAATACTGACACTTCTGATCTGCCCTTATCCCTCTCAACTTGCAGATAAAAACTTATCATATTATGGTCACTACCTCCTAATGGCTCCTTTACTTCAAGATCGCTTATCAAATCCTGTTCATCTGTAGCATCTGTGGAAATGAATAAACAGTCGACATTTCCGGCTGAGACACTTCTTCAGGAATGGAAAGGAAGGGGGAAGATGACAGAATTAAAAGGTCGGGGGAGGGGAAAGAGGCCGGCTGGAAGGTGATAGGTAAAGCCAGATGGGTGGGAAAGGTAACGTACTGGAGAGGAAAGAATTTGATAGAAGAGGAGAGTGGACTATAGGAGAAAGGGAAGGAGGAGGGTACGTGTGGGGAGGTGATAGGCAGGTAAGAAGTGGTAAAGGGCCAGAGTGGAGAATAGAAGAAGAAAGGGAGAAGGATTTTTTTAACCGAGAGGAGAAATCGATATTCATTCCATCAGGTTGGAGGCTATCCAGATGGAATATAAGGTGTTGCTCCTCCACCTCGAGGGTGGCCACAAGAGATGGCTATGGATTGTCTTCAATTCATTTTCTTATCTGATCCAGTAGTCATGAGTTATTAACTCCCTTGTCAATTATAAGACCTGGAGATTTTTCTTTAGCTTTCATTCTAGTCTAAATCAACAGGACAATGTACATGCCACATCAAAGGGGCCCATGTAAATTACAGAACTCCCTGCATCCTGACTTTGCAATGACTCATAGCTCTCTAAAGTATTAGCCATTCCATTTGCCAAAATCCCCACCCTTTTGGTTAAGAAAAGTAAAGAAAAAATAGGGTGAAAAGAAACAGAGCAAAATGTGACCAGTAGTTAGCTGAAGGAGAGTTAGTGTGGGCAGGAGTTTGTGCAGGTGAAGGCCCGAGGTGTTAATATTTGGACCACCTAACTTAACCTTTATAAGATTCAGAAGGAAATAAATTCAAAGCTTCCTGAGCACTAGTACTGTCAAGCCTCATTGCAGACCTCTCCTGTAGCAGAATTACGGATTCCATAGCAATTATTACTGTCAATCTAGCATTAATTTTCTTTCAAATTTCTGTGAGCAGGTAGAGAATCTAGCCCTATAAAATGAGTGATGGACACTAAAAAAAAAATGGACAAAGAGAACAAATGTAAGTATCCTCTTTGTAATTAGTATGGATTTAATTAGTATGGAATAAGTTATTTTAATCTTTATGATTGAATTACATGCTATTCAGTACAGTGGATAAATATGAGGAGCAATTCAACTATGCTGCAAATCCAACACAGAATCCCGTTTAAAAGGAAAAGGGGCCACAGATGAATCCCGCAATAGCAAAGTTCAATTCTACAACTCTGACTTCTGAGTTCTACAACAACAGCATATGAATTATGAATTTACTTAGTGATTTAATGAAATAATAGCATGACTGATTCTTTTAAAAAGGATGTATGTGATCTCTAAGGATTAAAGCCATGCAAAAGCTGAACAGACTTCTAGAAGTCATTATGTGACAGAAATACTTTCAATGAACAGTGAACGTTTTGAGACCAGCCATCTGCGGAGGATTGTGGAAAGAAACAACTAATTAACAATATATTCTTTGGGAGCAAAGTTTCCTTTATTTTGTCAAGTCCCTTTTTTCCCTTTCTTTCACAGACATGCCAAGCAAAAAGAGAAAAAAATGTCTTTAAGCGTGCTTGTTCTGGGTATGTACTGAACTGTCTGAAAATTTTGATGGCACTCTTAATCTTTAGTATCAACAATTATTTGGTTTTAAATGTAATGAAGTAGATTGCTCTTGTTACCATCCCTCTCTAGTCAATTGATGAGTTACTCCTTTCAATGGAATGAAAATCATTTCTTTTTTCCCATTGAGAGGATGAGAACCTTCAAAGTCAAAATCAGAATCAGGTTTAATATCATTGGCATATGTCATAAACTTCGCTGACCATATTTTTTGTATATATGTGTGTGATATATATATTAGGTTCAATGTCCATTCAGAAATTAGATGGCAGAGGGGAACAAGCTGTTCCTGAATCATTGAGTGTGTGCCTTCAGGCCTCTGTATGTCCATCCTGATGGTAGCAATGAGAACAAGACATGATCTGGGTGATGGGAGTCCTCAGTGCCGAATGCCACCTTCTTGAGGCATCGCTCCTTGAAGATGTCCTGGATACTAGGGAAGGGAGCACTCATGATGGAGCTGACTAACTTTAAAATTCTCTGCAGCTCACTTCAATCCTGTGCATTACACCCCACCCCACCACCAGACCTGATGGTGATGCAGTCAGTTAGAATTCTCTCCACAGTTCATCTGTAGAAATCTATGGAAATGTAGAATCTGTAGGAACCGTCCCAGAAAGGCAAACATTTATTTCCCATCCTTACAACTCCTGCAGTCCTTCTATGTCCTTCTTTAAACTCCTGCAGTCCTATAGATAGAAAGAGCAAATACCTAGATGGTGAAAGAATGCTGATATATTTCCATATCAGGATGATGGAAAATGGCTTGGTTGCCTCCAAGTAAATGTTTAACATTCCCAAAGAATAGTAGGTGATTTGTCTTGCAGATTATTACTTGAGTGCTGAAGATTTGAGACTAAAGCATTCTTTTTATTCAGCCAACTGTTTGAGGTTCCAATAATACGGCTGTCGAAGACCTATAATGACAGCATTTAAGTTCACATAAAGTGGTTTGCAATTTAATACCCAAAAATCAAATAAAATTTAATTCTGTGTCACTACCATTCCCTGCGACAATGAACACCGCATCAAAGATGAACCTTTCATTTTAAAAACATCTCTGTTTAAATGATTTGTAGTTTTCACATTGCCCTAGCAAACAAAATCAAAAACTTGAGATCTGCAGACATTACAGAAGGATCATTTTTATGTGTTTGAGATCATAGTCAAATTATGATCAGTCTTTAAGGTGAGGAATCAAATCTTGTGCAATATTTCCATAATTCCAAGACATTGTTTGCACATATCTGAACCAAAAGAAATATGCATAAGATGGATACATCAGAATGAATTACAAAGCAATCTTTAAAAATTATTAGCCTATTGCCAAAAGGATCGCTCCATCCTGTTACTTGTAAAAATGCCATCCGCTTCTCTCAGTCCCTCCGTCTCTGTCACATCTGCTCTCAGGATGAGGCTTTTCATTCCAGAACGAAGGAGATGTCCTTCTTCTTCAAAGAAAGAGGCTTCTCTTCCTCCACCATTAACTCCGCCCTCAACTGCATCTCTTCCATTTTGTGCACATCTGCCCTCACCCCATCCTTCCGCCACCCCACCAGGGATAGTGTTCCTTTTGTCCTCACCTACCATCCCACCAGCCTCCAAATCCAGCACATTATTCACTGTAATTCCACCATCTCCAACAGGATCCCACCACCAAACACCTTTCCCTTCCCCCCACCACTTTTTGCTTTCCGCAAGGATCGCCCCTACACAAATTCCTTGTCCATTCATCCCTCCCCACTGACTTCCCTTCTGGCACTTATCCTTGCAAGCAGAGCAAGTACTACACGTGCCCCTACACCTCCTCCGTCATTACCATTCAGGACCCCAAACAGTCCTTCCAGGTGAGAAAACACTTCACTTGAGAATCTTTTGGGATCATCTACTATATTCAGTTTCCCCAGTGTGGCTTCCTGTATATCAGTGAGACACAACGTAGATTAGGAGTCGCTTCACCAAGCATCTACTCTCTGTCTGCCAGAACAGAGGTCACCCAGTGGCCACCCATTCTAATTTCACTCCGCATTTGCATTCTGACATGTCAATCCATGGCCTCCTCCACTGTCATGATGAGGCCACACTCATGTTGGAGGAGCAACACCTTATATTCCGTCTGTGGAGCCTCCAACCTGAAGACATGAACATTGATTTCTCAAACCTCCCCTTCACCATTTCCCTCTCTCACCTTATCTCCTTACCTGTCCCTCACCTCTCTCTGGTGCTCCTCCCCTTTTTCTTCCTTCCATGGCCTTCTGTTCCCTCCTATCAGATTCTCCCTTCTCCAGCCCCATATCTCTTTCACCAATCAACTTCCCAGCTCTTTACTTCACCCCTCCCTCCCCATCTTCACCTATTGCCTTGCGTTTCTTCCTCTCCTCCACCTGCCTTCTTACTCTGATTCTTCATCTTTTTTTCTCCAGTCCTGTTGAAGGGTCTCAGCCCGAAACGTCGATTGTTTATTCTTTTCCATAACTGCTGCCTGGCCTGCTGAGTTCCTCCAGCATCTTGTGTGAGTTGCTTTGGACATGCAGCATCTGCAGACTTTCCCTTGTTTGTGTACAAACCTATTAAATATTCTCACACTCAAACGTGGACACGTTTATCTACACACTTAACATCCTCTATGGAGTCACAGTTGGGTGATTTGCATGTATTTGAACCCATTATATTTGTATGATACCTTCTGAAGTGTTTTGTTTCTCTTTTGTTACCCTGCATCAAAGCTGAGCAGCAAGTGGTGCAGTCCACAAGCACTCCTTACTAAGCCTGCAGCTTTTTTCTTCTTAGTGCATAGCCTTAGACAGCCATCTTCACCATACTGTTATGGACAAGACCCTTGAACAGAGGGATCTTGGGTCTAAGTTTATAGCTTCCTGACAGTGGTTACATAAGTTGATAGAGTTGTTGAGAAGGCATGCAACATACTTGCCTTAATTCGTTGAGGATTTGAGTTCAATAGTTAGGAAGTTGTGTTGCAGCTTTATAAAACTCCAGTTAGGCGGCATCTGGAGCGTTGCATACAGTTCTGTTTGCCCCATTACAAGAAGGATGATGAGTTCTGAAGAAGGCGCAGAAGATACCTACCAGAATGCTGTTTGGATTAGAGGGCATGTGCTATAACGAGAGGTTGGACAAATTTGTGTTGTTTTCTCTGGAGCAGTAGAGGCTGAGGGGAGATGTGATAAAGGTCCATAAGATTATGAGAGGTATAGATAGAGTAGACAAACTGTGTCTTTTTCCCAGGATTGACATGCCTAATGCCAGAGGGCATGCATTTAGGGTGAGCGTGTGTAAGTTTTTTTGCACAGAGAGTCGTGGGTGCCTGGGATGCTGGTAAAGGTAGTTACATTTGACATTTGAGAAATGGAAGGAGATTGACATTGTGTAAGCAGTAAGGATTAGTTTAGTTGGCTATCTGTTTACTAATATAATTAGTTTGGAACAACATTGTGGGCTGAAAAGCTTGTCCCTATTCTGAACTGGTCTATGTTCTATTTTCACCTTCCCAGGCAGTTCTGAAGTTGAGTGCCTTAAGGCCACAACTTCATATGGGATCCACAATCCCATATTCAATCTAGTCATTAGCTAATAACAATGCATTGTGTTCTTGAACTAAGGTCAAGGATTTCAAATGTGGCCAATTCTTGGAGTGAGGTGAATAGACTAGTTGTGGTATCTCTAGAATCAGAACCAATAACAAGGAATTTCCAACACAGTAAGGAGCCAGTCAGCAACAGAAGCAGTCTGATCTGTAGAGTTTTACCAGTATCTTCCTTTTACTATCTAAATTCCAGGATATCACCATAGTAGTTCCTCAGTACCCTCAGTACAACCATCTTAAACCATTTCATTAATGATGTTCTTTCCACTGCAATAAGTACGAAACATAGTGATTGCCCCTAACAGTCTGGGCTCAGGATACTCCATAGACACGAAATAATAATCCTTTGGAACTTTCCCAACAGATTGGAGTAGAGCAAAACCGCTCTTTAGGAGATGAAAGAAAATACAGAGAACTGTAAACCAGTTAACCTGCCATCAGTTGTCGACATAATGCCGGAATGCATACAGCAAAATCATGTAGTAAGTAACAAATGATGGCAAATTGTGAACAAGAGCACAAACAAAAAGAAAGCAGTGAAAAATCATATACTGAAACTTTCTAGGTGTATCAGGTTTGGCTGATTATATTCATGCAGCATGGAGACAAATGGAAAGTTGGCAACATAATAGAACACTTAAGACTTTGTACTCAATACTGTTGGTCAAAAATTTAGTTAATGTCAGTCATGAGTCAGTTATCCAGTGTTTAAATAAAGCCTTCGGTACCCAAAATAGAAACACTGAACTGAATCACTGAATAGGACCCAGTCCCAACCCAATAAATTGAAAAAAAAAGGTATTGAGCTTTTATGTGGAATTGAATCTTGTCATATTGAAAAGTTCCCCAAATTTTATTTTTGATTTAGCGAATATCAGATTGTATAGAAACCATTTGATTAGTACTTGAAGGGGACAAGTTCCCATCCAGTTAAAACCTGAGCAGTAACCACATATATAGAGTATCAAAAATAATGCGTCAGTTCAGTTTCTACTTTTATTGGAGTCAGAAGAAAATTGTTTTAATGGTATTGAAGATAGCTTGTGTTTGTATACACAGGATTTATATTAAAATTTGCATGAATAACCTGGAACTAAATCTAAATTATTCTTATGAGACAAATCATTTTCTGTTGGGACATTAATAAATTGGTGATGCATTGAGTCCCTCAGACTTTATTTCCATTCAGAAGTATCTTAGCTAATTTGCAACTTAGGTCTGTTTATTTCTATTAAGTTCCAACATACAATTATAATTATAATGCATACAATCAGTTTTAATTGTTGCAGCTATTATGTGCCGAATAGAACAGTATTATCCAGACTGTGTAGTTTTTTACCAGTGCGATTGACTAGTAAGTGACCTCAGAATGATCTAACGACAAATTCAGGAGGAAGTAGGAGTGGTCAATAAATACCAGCTTCATCAATGAAGCCCATAGTTGGTGAAGGAAAAGAAATATAGAAAGTAAATATCAGATAAAACAGATTTGAACATGTCATAATACATATTTAAATCCTATAATTTATTCGTATATGAGCAAACAAAATCCAGTATTTCAGTTACATTGCTCACACCTAGTCCTTAAAATTAGATTTAATAACCATAATGTCTAATAAAAATGATCCAGTTTCTCTTCAGTAAAAAGTGCCATTGAACCAGTGTCAACTTCTGCATTCACAGTTTACAATCAATTGTGCAAGATTGCCAGGATCGCTCCAAACATTTCTTCCTGTATTTTTACTGGCAGGCATATCACCTCTATGAACCCTTATCCATGAACGTGTTAACCTCTTTGTGCTGATACTATCACTTGCCCATCACCACTTGTCTGCTCAAATCCCTCAATCAACTAACTGATGACCTGCTCACCATCTACCCAACTTTATTCCCCGAAACCACCTGAGCAAATCCCAACCAACTGCTGAACCCAACCTACCTTCCACTTTCTCATTTCATGCTGAGATGACTGTTGCCTGCATCCACTGCCAACAAATATATGAAGCTTTAGAAATCTAAGATCCCTATACTCAACTTAACCTGTATCTCTTTATACCCTGATATTGGGAAACACTATTCTTGAGTTTGACTTATGCTCATTCATCCTAAATGCTAGTTTGCAATTTATTCTGTTTACAGAACATTACTATATTTCTTCATTGTCAAGTTATTATCTCCAAATGCTATTTCAATCACGGTTGTTTCATCGATGAATACTCACTTGTTCTGCTACTATGCAGAAAAATATCTTAATGTACAATTATTTGTCTTGTAACTTTTCTCCATGTATTTGACACAAATGATGTAATTCCCATTTTATTTCAACCATGGGAATTATGATTCCATATGGAGGAATGGAGCAGGAACAATGTCTTTGAGAAATAGCAAACAGTATGAACTGCAATTGTCAGTTCACAGCAAAATTACTCTCTTTGAAGAGAAACTAGAGAATGTTATTTTGTATGGGTTAATTTCACTTCATTTGATGGATTTAAAGTGAGTGTTATGTGCTCAAATGGAGTTTGTAATTACTACTGTTCTATTTAAAAAAGCTTCAATTTTCAAAGGGGCCTACAGTTAAGTGGTCAAGTCTCTCCCTCTCATTTGTTTTCAGCTTTGGGAGCATAAGAACGTGACTACTTTTTTTAAAGTAAACTGAGGATAAGATCTGCTGAGTTTCAGCCATGCTAACTTCCCCTTAAGTGTTCTGGAATCTTCAGGAGCAGTGTTTTGCTGGTGATTGAGACAGATTTATACTGGGTGACCTCATGCTGTTGAGCTACATCAGGATAGTGCTAACGCCCTCAGTCTGGTAGCTGGTATTAAAAGTGGCCAGCGATGAAATGGTAGGCAGCTGAGCAGCTGGCATGCTCCAATGATACATTTTTTAAATAGTAAAAATAACTTGACAAAGCATGTTCTCAAAAATTATAAGTGAACTAGTATAAAATTGAGGATCTTCTAGAAATCTAAATTGTGCGATATTCTGTAGGTCTGTGTGTTTTACACTGATCCCTGAGTATTCTGGTTGTATCACTACATTCTGGTTTCTTCAATATAAGTCATTGCAATACAGAGTAAACCGGGAAAGTGATTGTTCATCTGTACCACTGCAGATCAGTTGCTGGATTAATTTTCCTCATTGTTTTGATCATTATGTTCAGGTTTTCCTTTTTTATAAGACCCGATGTGACCTTTACTCGTACTTCCACATTTGAGTCTACAATCAAATCAAAAAGAAAGCATTGTTATAAAGAATGAATGTTAACTGAACCCTTTCCAACATATTCCATGGATTGATACAGTGACATAGTATATAATTTCAGAATGGCATTATTTTATAAGACTTGTGGCAGGCAATATATGTTAACAAAGAAACACATTACTATGACAAAGAACTCCATTAGCAAAACATGCCACATGTCAAAGATAGTAAAGGAAACTTTGCACATATGGTCGTTCATAGAAACATCAGTTTTAATTCATTAAGCAGGAACCACAATTAGTGACCACATTATTATTAAAATACTGCAGAAAGTGGGACAACTGGAGGCAGAATTTATTTGATGGGACTTCCAGGAGTGCATTAGGCTGGAATTAACACCCTGGAAGATGGGTGAAAGTGGATAATGTACTCTGGAGGAAGATGGTGTATTGTAAGGAATGAAGCCAATGGCCAGGTTTGAGCAAGTGTGGAATTTGAATGATCCTGAACAATCAAAACACACATCAACCCTTGCCATGGCTTTGGCTATAAATAGTTCCCAAACCACAGAAAGCAATAAAGAAAATAATAAATTAAAAATTAAATGGGGATCATAGAGTCCTGGTTCGTCCCCTAGCTTCGTCCCTCCATGTTTCCCTCACTCTGCTCTGACCGTTATCTCTGGCTGGCATTCCATTTCCCACCCTCCTCATGTAACAGGATGTCATCAATCTGTTAGATCAGGATGACACCACTGAGATTAACGCTGCAGCTGAAAGGGAGAAACACCAAGTCTATATGCTGATGGAATTCCACAGAGTGTGTGAGAACCTGTTGCTGAAGGTTAATTTTAAAATATCATGTCAAAGAGGAGTCCAATTGTAGAATGAAGCTGAAGTGAGCCTTCAAGGGAAGACAAGGCTCGCAGAGTGCATCACTGATTACATCAACTTCTGTGTGGACTGCAATGTTCCAACAAGAACCGTCCTTTGTTATTCAAATAACAAGCCATGGGTGACAAAGGACATTAAGGACATCCTGAATGCTAAAAAGAGGGTGTTTAGAGATGGAAATAGGGAGGAGCTGAGGGCAATACAGAATGACCTGAAAGCCAGGATCAGGGAGGCTAAAGACAGGTACAGGAGGAAGCTTGAGTGGAAACACCAGCAGAACAACATGAGAGAGGTCTGGAGGGGGATGAGGACCATCATTGGGTTCCGGCAAACTAGCAACAGAGGAGCTGAAGGCAGTGTGGACAGGGCCAATGAACTTAACCTGTTCTTTAACAGATTTGACATTGTGGCCCCTGCCCATCCCCCACATGAGCCATCTGTTGGTGGCCCCCAACCAACACGTATTCCATTCTCCCCTCCTACCCCTCCTCACAGTCCCCCACCCTGCTCTCATGACTATACCCCTTCCCCACAGGAAACCACCACGGTGGGCTTCACAGCTGAACAGGTGAGAAGACAGCTGAAATGTCTCAACCCAAGCAAGGCTGCAGGACCAGATGGTCTCAGTACCAGAGTGCTCAAAGCCTGTGCCCCTCAGCTATATGGAGTACTTTACCATGTCTTCAACTTGAGCCTGAGGCTCCGGAGGGTTCCTGTGCTGTGGAAGATGTCCTGCCTCGTCCCTGTGACATAGACGCCGCACGTCAGACCGGTGGCATTGACCTCCCACATCATGAGGACCCTGGAGAGACTTGTTCTGGAGCTGCTCCAGCCTATGGTCAGGCCACACTTAGATCCCCTCCAGTTCACCTACCAGCCCCGACTAGGAGTTGAGAATGCCATCGTCTACCTGCTGAACCATGTCTAAGCTCACCTGGACAAGCCAGCGAGCACTGTGAGGGTCATGTTTTTCGACTTCTCCAGTGCGTTCAACACCATCCGCCCTGCTCTGCTGGGGGAGAAGCTGACAGCAATGCAGGTGGATACTTCCCTGGTGTCATGGATTCTTGATTACCTGACTGGCAGACCACAGTACGTGTGCTTGCAACATTGTGTGTCCGACAGAGTGATCTGCAGCACTGGGGCTCCACAGGGGACTGTCTTGTCTTCCTTTCTCTTCACCATTTACACATCCAACTTCAACTACTGCACAGAGTCCTGTCATTTTCAGAAGTTTTCGGATGACTCTGCCATAGTTGGATGCATCAGCAAGGGAGATGAGGCTGAGTACAGGGCTACAGTAGGAAACTTTGTCACATGATGTGAGCAGAATTATCTGCAGCTTAATGTGAAAAAGACTAAGGAGCTGGTGGTAGACCTGAGGAGGGCTAAGGTACCGGTGACCCCTGTTTCCATCCAGGGGGTCAGTGTGGACATGGTGGAGGATTACAAATACCTCGGGATATGAATTGACAATAAACTGGACTGGTCAAAGTACACTGAGGCTGTCTACAAGAAGGGACAGAGCTGTCTCTATTTCCTGAGGAGACTGAGGTCCTTTAACATCTGCCGGACGATGCTGAGGATGTTCTACAAGTCTGTGGTGGCCAGTGCTATCATGTTTGCTGTAGTGTGCTGGGGCAGCAGGCTGAGGGTAGCAGACACCAACAGAATCAACAAACTCATTCGTAAGGCCAGTGATATTGTGGGGATGGAACTGAACTCTCTCACGGTGGTGTCTGAAAAGAGGATGCTGTCTAAGTTACATGCCATCTGGGTCAATGTCTCCCATCCACTACATAATGTACTGGGTGGGCACAGGAGTACATTCAGCCAGAGACTCATTCCACCGAGATGCAACACAGAGCGTCATAGGAAGTTATTCCTGCCTGTGGCCATCAAACTTCACAACTCCTCCCTTGGAGGGTCAGACACCCTGAGCCAATAGGCTGGTCCTGGACTTATTTCATAATTTACTGGCATAATTTACATATTACTATTTAACTATTTATGGTTCTATTACTATTTATTATTTATGGTGCAACTGTAACGAAAATCAATTTCCCCCAGGATCAATAAAGTATGACTATGACTATGACTATAAAATAATTGTGCTGTAGTAAGGAAGAAAGGGCCAAGGACACCAGTCATTGTTGCAGTGCTGGGTGTTTTAAAATGCTCCACATTCTGTGACAGCTGAGAACTGTGGAAATTATAATGAGAATTACAATGAGAGACAGGCATTCTTGGACAGGGGATGAGGAAACTAAGACATTCAGGGAGGAGAGAGGCTAATGTTTGCAATTTTGTGATAAATTTTTTGAAAGGAGGAGTGACAGCTTGCAAACATAATGAAAATGGGCACTGATAATGTGGCAGCTTCTCATTCAACTCCCAGATAACCTTCACATTGTCCTGTTGGACTGCCTGATACCAAGTCATAAGTGAATATTTTTGCAATTAAAGAGAATGACAACTGTGAAACGGTTGTTTCCATCTCCCACCCTTGTTTATTGACTTCATTGGTCGCTGGGATCTTACTGAGGCTGAAACAAATTGTACTCAGCCGAGTCATTTTTTGGTTCAAAATTTCATTTCGAACTTCACAGTTGAAGTGTTGTTAAATTGTGTTGAGTTTGCTACTTCATTGAGTAGTTGAGGTGCATTAAAAAGTAGTGAAGTAAACATGCAGCAGAAAGGAATAGAGAAAAGGCTTCATTCCTTTCTCTGTTACGAGGGTAAAGTAAAGAAAGTAGAGGACATGTACATATATAGAGTATGTAATTCACCTTAGCACAGACTAGTTTATAGCCATTTCTTTGCTGTAGATTCCATGTAATTTTACAGGTAAAGTTTATGTTTACTGCAATTTTACGTGCTTTGATCTATCTTTTAAATATTTACAAACCTGTCTTCACCCCTTCCGTTTTTTGTTAAATACTCTCCATGGTAGCCTCCTGTCCTTTGTCACAAAATCAAACTCTGCCATTAATATTCTGTTCTACGCAACTCTAACTTATCCAGTATCTTCTAACTTTGAGTTTGTTGCCTCAAATAGCTTGAATTTAAAGCTGTTATTCTGTCTAAGCACTTTCCAAAGTGTCATTTCACAACTGATAAGCTCTGCAATCCAATGGTCTATCTCTCTGGCTTGCTTTCCATTCCCTGGTCTCCTCACTGTATTGTTGGTGGCAGAGATCAGCTGTTAAAGGCTCTTTGAAATCATCTACTCCAATAATGCTGATCTCTGCCACACTCTAATCTAAAACATCATCAATAATTTGGATGATGGAATTAATGGCTTTGTGGCCAAATTTGCAGATGATATGAAGATAAGCGGAGAGCAGGTAGTGACAAGGAAGGAGGGAGTCTGCAGAAGGACGCAGACAGATGAGGAGAATGGGCAAAGAAGTGGCAGATGGAAAAGAGTGAAAGGAAGTGTATGGTGATGCACTTTGCTAGAAGGAATAAAGACGTAGACTACTTTCTAAATGTGGAGAAATTTCAAAAACCAAAGGTGAAAAGAGATTCTGCAGTTCTTGTACAGGATTCACTAAAGCAATGTTCCCTCTAATTTGTTTTCATAGCTGCGCAAACCAACTATTATTCTGAGCAAGGAATTTTAACATGGCTAGAAGCTGCGCGACAGTTTAACTTAAAATTATATAATAGAAAATTCCAGCTGCATAGCAACAAATGCTATCTGCGTGGAAGCAGTTCAGTTCCTGTGCAACCCCGCATCCGTGCAGCTTAGAGGGAACAGATCCCTAAAGGTTAATTTGCAAATTGAGTCTGTGGTAATGAAGCCAAATACAATGTTAGCAGTTATTTTGAGAGGACTGGAATACCATAACAAGGATGTGAAGCCAAGACGTTATAAGTCATTGGTCAGACTGCACTTGGAGTATTGTGAGCAGTTTTTGTGCCACTTATCTAAGAAAAGGTGTGCTGGCATCAGGGAGTATTCAGAGGAAGATCACAAGAATGATTACAGTAATAAAAGGATTAATGTATGAGGAGCGTTTGATGGCTCTGGGCCTGTGGGTGAATCTGGAGAGCACAGCCACAGAACAGATGTCCAATTAGAACAGAGATGAGGAGGAATTTCTTCAGCCAGTCGGTGTATTTCCTGAGTAAATCTGTGGACTTCATTGCCACAGAGGGCTGTGGAGGCCATGCCATTGAGTATGTTCAAAGAGCAGGTTGATAGCTTTTGATTAGTTAGGGTGTCAAAGGTTGCAGGAAGAAGGTGGGAGAGTGGGATTGAGAGGGATGATAAATCAGCCATAATGGAATGGCAGAGCAAATCTGACAGGCAAAATAGACAAATTTGCTCCTATGTCTTATGGTCTAACTCAACTCTTGTTATTTTAAATTAAAAAATAAAGATAGATGGTTTCTTAATTTCTTGTTAAGGTCATCTTGTAACATTTGCTGCATTGAAATTGTTATACTAATGTACTGTCAACAGTTGTTTGGAGCAGAGAACTGAGAGAAAAATAGAAACTATTACTACAACTTACCCCTTTACAGTTTGCATCTGTTCAAGGGTGTCTGGGAGAGGGGTTTTGAATGTTTCAGGCAGCAACAAAACAAGAAGTCCTGATAATGCTGTAGAAATTCCCATTAGAGTAAAAGGCAAAAACTTATCAAGTGCTCCTGTGAAAATACAGAGTTATTTTTTAATAATATGAACACGTGTACATCCACACAGAACAATGGACTCAGCTTACCTCACCACATGTTGTCAATAAACACCCTTAATGCAGACACTTTAATTTCTAAGTTAGCTTTTAGCCCTTTATGGTAGGCAATATATTCCAGGAAAAAAAGGGCAGTTTGTTTCCAATGAACAACTGGAAAATTCATTTGAAATTTACTAACTGACTCAAATCCACAGACTGTCATTTCGTCATAAAGTGCAGAAGGCCTTACAGCAAGTTATACAGGACTGTAACGAGAGTCCTTGATGAGGATGGCTTAGACCCAAATGCTGGAGTATCTGAGGCTAAGATTGAGACACAATATCAAACTGGATCGAGAATCTGAGAACAAAACAAACACTAGATGAAATCACGAGTCGGCTTATAATTGAGCACCGAACCTTAGTTCGGGTGCCCTTTAAATGCTTAATCCTTGGTGCTCAAAATATGATTGCCAATTAGTGGGACCATCCTGAATCTTTAAAGAGGCCGTGCCAACTATCCATACTCTGGCGAGTTAGAGAGTCTAAACCTCGGAAGCTGGTGTGGATGGGTGCATGTCATAACAAAACCTCTTCCCTTATGCTGACTCCTGACAGACCTAGCTGCTCTGACAGATAATAATTGTAGTCATGGATGACAGCCTGATCCAAAATGTCTCTTTCAGACATCCCGCACCTCTACTCTGATCCAAATCCTTCCCAGTTCACAAGATATTGCCGAACACCTCAAAAAGTACGTGAGTCCAAAGTTCCTCTCCCGGTGAAAACCTGTCCCCCCATCAACAAACCTGGGTGGTGGCAGGGCTGATGGTATTGGGGCTAACAGCTGTTGTTCATAGGCTTTAACTTGGAAGTGTGGAAAGTGGGATTGATCTTAAGGGTTTTCTGAATCTGCAAGGTATAAGCCACTAGGTTTACTTTCCTGAGAATCCTGAAGGGTCCAATGAACTTGGATGCCAATTTCCTGGACTCCACTTGGAGAGGCAAACCCTGAGTCAACAACCAGACCAGCTGCCTAGGCTGCAAAACTGGTCCCTGTCTTCTCTTGTGGTTAGCTAACAAAATCTCCCTGGCCCTAGTACATCTCTCCTTACAACACTGGATGAGCTCTTTGGCTGCAGGAACCACAGCCTCTGCCTCCTGTTCAGGGGAGAGTGGCAGAGAATACCCAGATTGGCATTTGAAAGGAGATATCCCATGCGACGAATGCCGTGAAGTGTTTTTGGCAATCACTGCCCACATCAAATGGTCTCACCACTTGTACGGTATTTTAGAGGACAGGCATCTTGTGGTACATTCCATTACTTGATTCATTCTCTCTGCCTGGCTGTAGGATGGTGAGTGAAACCCAGCAGAAAGACTCGCTGCTGTCCCAATCAGTCTGCAAAATACCCTCTAGAAGCATGATGCAAATTGTGGACCGTGATCCGACGTAACGCCCACTGGAAAACCGTGGATCTTGAAGGCCTGCTTCAGGACAGTCTTGGTTGTCTCCAACCACAGATGGAAGTCTGTCCAAGGTGATGAATTTGCAGGCCTTTGAAAAACGATACTCAGTTTCCATGGTAACAGTCTTCCCCTTGGAAGGATGAAGACCCATGACAAAGTCTATGGGGATGTGAGCCCATGGTGGAGGAATCCTTGATATTGGGTGCCACACCAGCTATTCATACTCTAGGGAGTTAGAGCATCTAATCCTCAGAAGCTGGCACGGATGGATCATGTCATAACGCAGTACCGTGATTTCAGATATTATGTATGTTATTATACAATGGCTAAAATGCTACGATGACTTTAGTCACTGTCTACTGATGTCATCTGTGCAGAGTGGCAACATCCTAAACAGCAGAAATTGTTTCTCCTTGCCTATATTTCCACAATGAAAAACAAGTGAACATTAAAAAAAAGCAGTAGCAAGAGTAGATCACATGCCTTCTGAGGGTGGCCTACGAATCTACCAAGTAGTGCTTGACATTGTCACTTCCACTTCCATGTCCTTTCACCGTCTTAACACCAACAGTTCAATTGACTTCAACCTTGAATATACTCATTGGCTGAGCAGCCATGGCCTATTAAAAAGGAAAACTCCAAACATTCAAGATCTTCTAAGTGAAGAAAACTCTTCTCAGTCCAATATAGTTGATCGCATGTCTAAGACTATGATCCTTAATTCTAGCAATCTTCAGCTAGGGAAATTGTTTTTCATTTTTTAAAATTAAGAGAATATATTTACATACTAGTTGATAATACATCATAATGAGCTCTCAAACCAGTGAACTCTTATTGCATCCACTCCCAGAGAAATCTATTCTTTATTGAGTTTTGAGACCTAATGAATCTCAATTTCACTCCATTATTTCAGAAAAAGTTTTCTGTCTGCAAACAAATCCACTTTCCCTGTTTATATCTGATTCCTTGCTTTTCTGTCAACACCTCAGCAAGACACTTCAGATAGTAATTTCTCAAAATCCACTTAACATTCAATAATTTATTTGGTTAGCTGTTTGTTACAGCCTTAAAATACTGAAATTTGTTTTGATTTTGGTACTTTTAATGTTGCTGGAAAATATTCTTTACTAACAATGATCATTTTAGACCTTTTCAGAACTTTCATGGGAACTTTGTTTTCTTCAATTTTCATCTATTTTCTGTTAACAAAAACAAAAGGGAGTAATTCATCTTTGAAGATGTATACAAAACGAAGCCAATGGATTAGGGGTGTTTGGAGTTTTGATTATTGGGGCTAGTTAAAACAAAAACTCCCCTGCTCCTTTGGAGCTGTGCAGATGAATCCAGCTGTTCTCGCCTCCTTCTAAGATAACTAAAGTTGTGGAAATCCAGACAATCTTCACTGAAAAAGAGGCATGTTACCACTATATATAAAGAAAATCAGGGTCCAGACCCAAATTCTGAGAGGATTATCTGTCATTGTCTGTGATAAAATGCTTACTCTTGCTTCAACAAATATTCACTCTGCTAATGATATACCTGAAAACACCATCAAACTCAAAATATGGGACACATAACTGTATATAATAGAAAGAATGGTTGATTCTGCATACTTATACCATTATTTATCTCCATTTACACATTGTGTGCACAAAGTGTTTAGTTTTGGAATAGTCGCTGTGCGCTGAGACAGAATAGAATATTCTTTTTTAAAATCTATATGCAATAGATAATGTCAAACAATTTTCTTACCAAGATAAAAAATGTACGGTGAGACAATGCTGCCTATCCTGCTGGCCATTGAACAGACTCCAACACCCATATTTCTTACTGCTGTTGGGTACAGCTCAGCTGTGTAGACATAGATCATGGAGAAGCCACATGTAGTTGCAAGTTTTCCACTCATCACCAGTGCCGTGGCAAGTCCTGAAATATGTAAATACACCAGAAGCAATCAGGCAAATCGGTTCCTAAACTCCTGTCTGTACTTCCTGCCATGCGCTTGTTACACAGGAAGATTTTCCCTAAACATACCTCTGACCTATTCATAGAGTAATGCAACACAGAAACAAGTCCTTCAGCCCAGCTGGTGCATGCCAACCAGTCCCAGCTGACAGCATTCAGCTCAACCCCCTAAGGCCTCCCCTCCATGTACCTATCCAAAATACCTCTTAAGTGTTGCACCTGTACTTGTCTCAATCACTTCCTCTGGCAGCTCATTCCAGGTACTCACTGCCTCTGTGTGAAGAAGTTACTTCTCACACTTCTTTTAAATTTCTACCCTTTTCTATCTGTGTTTTGGGCTCTCCAGCCCTGGGGAAAAGACTGACCATCCACCTTATCCACACCCCTCACGATTTTATAAACTTTTATGAGGACACTGCTCATTCTCCTGCTGTCAAAAGAATAAAGATCTAGTGTAGCCAGCCTCTCCTTGTAACCCAGGTTGTATCCTTATAATCTAGGCAGCATCCCTGTAAATCACTTCTCCAGTGATCTCTCTCCAGTTTGAATTTTTTTCCTATAATAGGATGACCAGTATTGCACACAATTCTCCAACTGGGGCCACACCACAAATTGCTTTATAACTGCAACATAATGTCCCACTCCTGAGCTCATTACCCTGATTGATGAAGGTCAGCATGCTAAATGCCTTCTTCACCACACTGTTTACTCACACAAACTGTGGATTTGTACTCCTCACAGGTTGCTCTGTTCCACAGCACTCATCAGAAACTACCATTCACTCTATAAACACTAGCCTAGTTTGACTGTCCAATGTGCATCACCTCACACTGAAGATGAAAGTTAATATCATTAAAGTAAATACAATTTACGCTTCCTTCTTTTTCCTTACCAGAGCTTCAATATCTCTCATCATCTGTTCTTGGTATGTCCACATTTCACCCTGACAGGAACATGTTGTCCCTGGTCTCTTGATAAGAACCTCTCACTTGCTAACTGTTGCTTTGTTTTTAAATAAAATCATCCAGTCGACTTCAGTGAAATCCTGTCGAGTGCCCTCTAAGTTGACGCTGCTCCATTTCAGCACTTTTAACTTATGGACCTGTTCTGTCTTTTTCCATAACAATTTTAAAGCTAACAGAATTGTGGTCATGTGCCACAAATCAGGATGTAATGGTGTGTTCCTCATTCATTCAAATTAATGGCCAGAAAAAAAAAACATTCTTCCATTATTTGTAATATGTTTCTCCAATGGACAGATGTACAATCAAAACATCTATTCATAAAAGGAGATCTCTAATGTTAGTGTTACACTGATTTGACAGGTAGAAATAACTCTCTTTTACCTAATATTAAGTGGACACTGAGTGTATCTTCATGGTCTTCTCCTGTGATAGCCCATCCACTTCAAGGTTCAATGTGTTCTGCACTCAGAGATGCTCTTCTGCACACTACTGTTGTGATGCATGTTTTTTTTTTTAGTTATTGTCACCTTCCTGTCAGCTTGAACTAATATGGACAATCCCCTCAGAGCTCTCTCATTAACAAGGCATTTTCATCCACAGAACTGCTATTCATGGATTTTTTTGTTTTTCACACAAGTAAACTCTAGAGACTGTTATGGATGAAAATCCCAGGAGATCATCAGCTTCAAACCACCCTGCCTATCACCATCAACTACTCCGTGGTCAATCACTTAGATCACACTTCTTACTCATTCAGATGTTTGTTCTGAACAACAACTGAACCTCTTGACCATGTCTGCTTGTTTTTTATCCATTGAGTTGCTGCCACATGATTGACTGATTAGGCAGTCCTGATAAGTGTAACTAATAAAGTGGCCACAATGCGTACCTTGTTCTTATGTTGCAGGCAATGCTGAATTGACTCACAGGTATGTGCCAACAACATTGGGTGATGAAGTTGATTTGGGACAATTGGAAGAAGTAAAGTGTTGGATAGATTTAGTTCACATGTTACATGCCTCAAGGAGATCTGTGTGTTTTTTTTTGTAAGAATGATGTGATGGTCACCTGATGTAATCTTCCCACCGATGTCAGGTCACGTGATGACATGTGCACCATGGGTATATAAAGGGAAGACCCAGATGACACAGTTAGTTTTTTAGTTTGTAGATTTCCAGGTAGAACGTGCTGTGTCTCTGTTTCTGTTGTGCTTTTGTTTTTGTGATGCAGTTTCATTTTTGAAACGGTTGCGTGTTATGTTTCAAGATACAATATTATTGAACTGGAAATTTTTGGCTAGATGTGCTGATTTACTCAATTCCAGCAGTAGAAGGGAGAGTGAAGACTTTATCGAAGTACAGGACCGAAGGATTGAGAGGAGTCGGCATCGGTCGGCAGTTTAATAAAGGATCGACTTTATTGAGTCTTCGTTGAAGGAGTAGCGACCTGCATTAAGATAACTCTTGCCAAAAGAGTAAAAAAGAGTTCATGCAAAGGTTTGCTCTCTAGAAACTAAGGTCAGTTGTTTTAAACTGTTTATTTACTGCATCGTGAATCCTTGGACAGAACTGGCAGAAGACTCGTGTCTATGAAGAAATCCTTCTCCAGAGACGTCTCTCCCAATTGAACGTATAAATTTGTTGGACTTTCAAATTTACCATTTTAAGAACTTTATCTGACTTTATCGCTTAAAGAACTATTTTCGCATTTAACGCTTTAAGAACCAGTGTGGAGTGACGATTTGTTAAACGGCTGCATAACGGTTAACTTCCGGTTAAAGTTTTCATTTGTTTTTTTTATCATTTATCCGTGTTCAATAAATGTTTGTTTGCTTTTATATAACCTGTCTCGATTGATATTCATTGTTCCCGTTTAATAACACACAACATAAGGTAACCATATCCCGTGGGTGTTCGTTCTGTGGTATTAATTAAAGTAAGCTTCATCTGTACCTCCAAGAGGACAGCAACCATGCCATAGGGTTTGGAGGCTTGTATGCCTCAATGATCCAGAGAGCTATGTTGGCAGGAGTCAGGGCTTTGTGCTTTAAATCTTGCTAGGATCACACTTGGTAAACAGGTCAAAGGGTGGAGACCAGAATGAGAGTAGTCCACTGGTTCTCCAGATTTGGAGGTTCTGTTCAGGGCCAGCAACACTGACCAGACAAAAAAATGTTACAGCAACAGCAATGAAGAATCCTATATCTGTGTGCAAAGGTATTCCGGAGTCTCCACCTGGGATTTGCATGACTGACAGTAGTGAAAACTGAAAAGAAGCTATTGGCAAGATGACAGATGCCCTGAACACCACCAAGACCAAGACCAAGCTTGGTTTTTGTGATGTATAACCTATGTATAACATTGGCAAGCTAGTACAAATAACTGTAGAAATACGTTGTTACAACCTGCATATACTGGGTGTCAGTGAAAGCAGATGGACAGGGTCTGGCAGACTAAAGGCAGCAACCAGTGAAACAGTTTTATACTCAGGAAGGGAAAATGGTCAGGAAAATAATGATGTAGTTGTCATTTTGAAGAAAGTCTTCGAGAAGTGCTTGCTGGAGTGGAAACCAATCAGTAGTAGGCTGATGAGAGTCAGGCTGAGAGGGAAGCAAGTGATCCAGTGCTATGCTCCAACTAACAACAATGACATTCAAGAAAATGGTGTCTTCTATGAACAACTGCAATTGGAGATAGAGTTAACACTATGCCATGACTTAATCATACTCATGGGAAATCTAAATGCCAAAGTGGGAAATAACAACTCACATTTCACTAGGGTCATGGGCATGCATGGATGTGGAACAAGGATGAAAGAATGGCAGAATCCTCTGCCATGAACAATCTGGTCATAGGAGGGATCCACGTTCCACACCATGAAATTCACAACCTACATGGTGATCACATCAATGGATGTGAGAAGAACCAGCTTGACCATTTAATGACCAATGGTATGTGAAGACAATCCTGGAAGTGATCACCACATTGTTGTCGCAGTGATGAAACTCAAGTTGAGAAGCACTGGGACCACATGTACAAAGATGTTTTGATGTTGAAAGCTCAAGGATACCAGTGAGGGATCTCCCTTCACCATTCAGCTTAAGACCAGATTTCCAGGCTTTGCAAGACCTTGCCGAGGATGTGTCAGTAGACAAGATTGACAAAATGTGGAAATGGATTGCCTTAGTCTTCAAGGTGAGTAGTAAGGTGTGTCTAGGATACAGAGCTGAAAAGAAGAAATGGGTACAGAAGGAAACATGGTCAGCCTTAGAATAAAGATGGAAAATTAAGAAGAAAGTGTTTCATGCAAAGTTAACACAAATTAAGGTGTAACTTCAATTAGCATTCGCTTAAGCTAACAAGAAAGTGAAGAGATTTGGAAGAAGGACTAAGAGAGTTTACATGGAAGACCTTGTAGAGGAGGCTGAAGCAGCAGCCAATGGAGGTGATCAGGGAAATATATACAAGGTTTCAAAATTGGTATGAGGGAAGTTCCAGGGCAGATCTAGTGGTCCTGTGAGAGGTAAGAATGGTCTCCTTTTGACATCTGAGAAAAACCAAGAAGAACAATGGACAGAGTAGTTCAGAGAATTACTGAATAAACCACCATCAAATGAAGAACCTGACATACAAGAGGCAGCAGAAGACTTCGACAGGTCCATACAAGAAAGAAGAGATCGTTGCTGTGATTAAACCATCAAAAAACAGCAAAACTCCAGGATGTGACAGGTTGTATGCTGAACAAAGGGAGTTATTGTTAGGATCCCCAAGAAAGGAGCACTAAGTGATTGCAACACTGGTGTGGCATCACACTTTTGTCAATGCCCAGCAAGAGTCATTGTCCAGTGGATTACAGATGTCTTCAAAGTGTGCAAGGGGAAAGAGCAACTGGCTTCAGGAGAAACAGAGCCAATGTCAACCAGATCTTCATACTGCGTAGCATCACAGAATGGCAGAGACAACTGTAGGTGAATTTCATGGACTTTGAAAAGGCTTTTCATAGCATCCACAGGGAGAGTCTCTGGCATATCCTCAGATCGTACAAGATCCCTTCTAAAGCTGTCCATCTTATCCAGAGTTTCTGTGCTAATTTCACCTGCACAGTAGGGGACTGCAAATGAGCTTTGAAAGCAAGACAGGAGTCAGGCAAGGCTGTGTGATGTTGGTGATACTGATGCTGAAGATTGACTGGGTTATGAGGCAAACAATGAAAGATAAGCAGACACGAGGAAATCTGCAGATGCTGGAATTTCAAGCAACACATGTAAAAGTTGCTGGTGAACGCAGCAGGCCAGGCAGCATCTATAGGAAGAAGTACAGTCGACGTTTCGGGCCAAGACCCTTCGTCAGGACTAACTGAAAGAAAAGCTAGTAAGAGATTTGAAAGGGGGAGGGGGAGGGGGAGGTCCAAAATGATAGGAGAAGACAGGAGGGGGAGGGATGGAGCCAAGAGCTGGACAGGTGATTGGCAAAAGGGATATGAGAGGATCATGGGACAGGAGGCCTGGGGAGAAAGAAAGTGCGGGGGGGGGGAGCCCAGAGGGATGGGCAAGGAGTTATAGTGAGAGGAACAGAGGGAGAAAAAGGAGAGAGAAAGAATATATATATATATAAAATAAATAAATAACAGATGGGATACAAGGGGGATGTGGGGCATTAATGGAAGTTAGAAAAGTCAATGGAGAAGTCAAAGATAAACAGAGATGCTTTAGAAGACCTTAACTTTGTGGAAGACCTTATCACACACACGCCAGAAAGAGAAAACTCAGCACCTATGTACCCTTGGTGGATAGGTTGGACACAGAGCCAGCCAGATAAAGACTGAGACCATGACCCTCAATGTAGAGGCTCCTCCTGCGGTCAAGGCATATGGCGTCGATTTCTCCAGCACCGGCAGCTTCACCTACCTGGGCAGCGTCATTCGGCAGGACTGTGGGACCAAAAACAACATCCGGAGCAGACTCAGCAAAGCTAAGTCCGGATAAATATTTGTTACATTTTAACTCATTCATGTAATCTGTAAATTATTTTGTCTTAAACCACACTAGCTGTGGTATCTCATCAGGAAACATGGATGCATTCTGTTCTGATGCAAAACTAAATTGTTAATGGATACCAGAATAGCCATATCCCTATCACTGATCCCTGGGTAATGGATCACAATTAATCATTTAGGATATTTAATTGTCCATTTAACTTACTCCTTGTTGTAAATTAGCCATCTTCCTAATCAGATTAATAATTTACCTCAGAAAATGCAGTTTCAGCTAAGTTCAACTGTTCTTAGTAGTAGTCATCAGTAGATTTTTAATTAATATTTTAAGAATTGCAGGTTGCTGAAGAGCCTGGCATTTATTACCTTCTAGGTTTCTATACCATTATAAGAGATCAAAGTATCTAAATTGCAAGGGAGATTGGAAATGTAATGTTTTAGACATTTAACTTTGTACAATTGATCATGGGGGAACATTTTGAATTAAAGATTAAAGTTTTTTTTACTGAAAAGACTGACATGTTTTATTTTGTCTTGTGACTTCTGAAAACAGTGAAAAATGAAGAGAAAAAGTGGGCCTTGAAACCTCCATTCTATGACACTGTTGAAGAACATCTGGAAAACTTCTGAAATGCCCGCTTCGCTGCTGCTGATACTGTGTGGTAACTGGAATCTCCGGAGCAGAATGCCCCTGATTCCTCGGCTTTGTGTGTTTCAGCGGCCGGGGCGAGGTCGAAGGCGCTCGGCAGAGGATGGCGCTCGGGAGATGTATCGGAGAGGCCGGTCGGAAGCTCGAAGTTTTTGGGTGGATAGACTCAGTGTCGGCTGTGGTCGGCTGCTTCCAAGGCATAGGCAATTTGACGGTGCCCGGAGTTTTATGGCAGGGAGTTTTCCCCTTTTGCTGCCTGGTATCGGGGACTCGGGAGTCGATCAACTCGGGGACTTTTGAGACTTTATTTACCGTGCCCATGGTTTGTTCTTCATCAAATGATGGTATTGCTTTGCACTGCTGTAACTATATGTTATAATTATGTGGTTCTGTCAGTGTTAGTCTTTGGTTTGTCCTGTTTTCTGTGATACCATTCCGGAGAAATATTGTATCATATCTTAATGCATGTATGTATTTCTAAATGACAATAAAAAGAGGACTGAGTGTTCTCATAATCTAAAAAAATATAAATGAAGAGAGAAAGTGGGCCTTGAAACCTCCATTCTATGACACTGTTGAAGGACAGTATCCTGTCATCAATCAACTGAGCTTTTGAAATGCTGCTCTAATTTATTAAAAACTACTTTGTGTCAAAGTGTATAAATTAAAATGAATGATTTTGTTTACAATTGATCTGGATCAGTTGCTAAAACACTAATTCAGTTAGTGACACACATCAAAAGTGTAGATTAAATTCAGAGGAATGTATAATTAATTTCTCAGGCCATAACAAATAAGGGACATTTCTGTTTTAAAAAAAAATATTCTTATAGAAATCACAATTGTGAAGCTCTGCCATTTCTAATCTTCTAGTGCAAGCATAAGTTTTGTTTAACCATGTCCCTTTAAGGTTCCTTTTTAAAAAATCAGGGTTTGCTTGCAATCATTTCTAATCCCTTCCTTATTTGTCCACAAGACCATAAGACATAGGTTCAGAATTAAGCCATTCAGCCCATTGAGTTTGCTCCACCATTCCATCATGGCTGATTTACTATCCCTCTCAACCCCAGTCTTCTGTCTTCTCTCAGTAATCTTTGACACCCTGTTTAATCAAGAACCTATCAATGTCCTCTTTAAATATACTCATTGACTTTGCATCCACTGCCATCCATGGCTAATTGTTCTCTGTTTCAACTAATCAAAGAGTGACTGTTAATAAAATGCTCAATACAGAATTCTATTAATCTTGCAACTTACTATAGATGACAGTATCTTTTTTCAAACACAAGTCTGAAAAATTGCTTACATTTTAAAAGGTAAGTCTTCAGAAAAGATCTGTAGAGTGAACAGATTTTAAGAAACAATTAGCATTTCCATGCTGTTTGAACACAGTATTTGCAAATAATTGCATCACATAGGAAGTGCCAATTAAGACTCCGATTTCTTGCAGAAAACCTTGATTAAGCTTCAGATATGAATAGAAATTGAACATATCAGTAGTTAAAAATTATATTCAAAGATTTAAAGAACAGATTTTGGTGATTTTGTTCACAGTGTTTACACAATGGATTAATTTTCTTGGAATATGACCACTGAGGAAATGACCCCTTACAGAAGTACAGGCATTTTAATGTTGCTTTTACATCTTAGGAAAATATAAAGAAATAAGCCCTTTGAGATGACAGGGTACTTCATTTAAAATTCACCACCCACTTCCTTCTCTCACTTCTCAGGTGCTTTAGGGAACTGTGACAATGAATGGTGGAAAAGTTACTGGAAGCAATTCTGAGATATAGGATCTCTCTAGCAAGTACCATTTTCTTAACCAATAGGAAAGATTTCAAGAATTAAAAGAACTTTGGAAAATCATAGTGAAGGCATTAATGCTCTCACAATCAGTTCCTGGAAATGTTTCAGCCCACCATTTTCCCCTCAGTGTTCTCATCGCAGCACCTCATAGTCATAATATAACAAATATGACTGAGATTATGATACTTATGGAAATAATAAGTTGAATATTAAAACCTATTCAGATTGAGAAAAAACTATCTAGTTCAGTAAACCAATAATAAAATGATTACCATTATTTTAGTATCACTCTGAAAATATTGTACCTGAAGGCATAAACTGGGTGAGTATAAGAACAGCTCCACCAAAAAGAGCTGTGCTTGAAAGGGTGCACCTGCGTGAAAACTTCTGAAGGAAAAACCAGGCTGCTGTGTAGGCAGGAACCTCAATGGCAGCAGAGAAGAAGCAGTTCAAATAGTTATCACCATGAAGATTGGGAGTGCTCAAGGACAGGCCAAAGTATCCAACTGTTAAGATCATCCTGCAACAAAATGATAAAACTAATTGTAAGGGATCTTCAAGTAACTTCTGTCATCAGGCCATCATTATCATATTAGAGTCACAGATACAGTCATAGTGTTACATACATGGAAAGAGGCTCATTGGCCCCACTTATGCATACCAGTCAAGGTGCCCTCCTGAGCTAGTACCATCTGATCAAATCGGGCCCATACATTTCCTATCCATGGACCTCTCAAAATGTCTTTAAACAATGTAATTGTACACACCCCACCACTTCTTCTGGTAGCAGGTTTCAAAAACCCATCATCCTCTGTGTGAAGATCTTGTCCCTCAGATTCCCCTGAAATCTTTCTCCTCTCACCTTGTACATGTGCCCTTCAGATTTAGATCCTTAGAAAAAGAATGTTTCCAATTACCTTATCTAAGCCTCTAGTGAGTTTATAAATGTCAATAAGACTACTGCTCAGCTTCCTATACTGATACAGCATGTCCATATACTGAAGCTCTCCAGTCCTGAAAAAATCCTTTTGAATCTCTTCTGCACCTTTTCTAGCTTAATCACTTTCTTTCAATAGCATGGTGACAAGAACTTCACAGAATATTCCAAGTGCAGCCTTACAAATATCTTATATAACTGTATCATGACGTTCCAAATCTTGTACTCAATATCTCAGTAATGAAGGTAGGCACACTATAAACCTTCTCCGCCATCTTGTCAACGGTTTCAAAACTCCATCCTAAATCTACCCATACTATTGTTGTTATGGAGGTATGTATTTATACCCCTCAGTCTTTCTGATCTACAGCACTCCCCAAAGTCAAGCTATTTGTTGCATATGTGCTGCCTGGATTTAACTTCCCAAAATGCTTCATTTTACACTTATCTTGGTTAAATTCTATCTTCTGTTCCTTTGCTCGCTGTCCCACTTGATACAGGTCCTACTGCAACATTGACAACCTTTTTCACTACACACCAAACAACCGAATTTAATGTTATCTGCAAACTTACTGATCATACATTATCATCCAAATCATTAATAAATATAACAAACAATAGTGAACCTAGAAACAATTCCTGTGCCATACCATCGGTCATAGGTCTCTAATCTGGAAAACATTCCTCTACTACAACTATCTGCTTCCTGCTGCATAGCCATTTTGCATCCAATTGGCTATGTCACCCTGAATCCCATTTGATTCCACTTTCCAAACTACACTATCATGTGGGATCTTATTAAAAGCCACACTACAGTCCATGTAGGGAACATCTACTGCTCTGACCCTCAACAATCCTCTTAGTCATCTCTTCAAATAATCAATTTTGTGAGACAACATTAACCACACACAATGTCATGATAACTTACCGAAACAAAGTATTTTGAAACATAGATAGATCCTGTATCCCATTATCCCCTCTAGTAGCTTTCCCACCATTCATGTTAGGCTCATTATCACAGTACCCTGGCTTGTCTTTGCAGTTCTTAAATAAAGACATAGATTACTCATCCTCTGATCTTCTGAGGCTTTATCCATTTCAAACTGCAACAATTTCTTCCTTTGCTTCCCGCTATATCCTAAGATATTACTTGATGTCGCATTCTGAGCTTCACTGGAAATTTATAGGAAGCCAAGATCCAAACAGAATGAAAAATCAAAACTGACAGGTAACTAGAAGCTCATTATTATGTTGTAGATTTAATGGAGATATTCCACAATAATCAGTTTCTCTATGGTTCTTTGTGACCTGTAAATATATTATACACTTAAAAGCACACAAGTAGTTCACTAATTGTCTAGGTCTCTCAGTAGAATAGAGGGCTATGATTTGTAACATCATAGCTGATTAAGATAGTTTTCTTTAATGAAATTTTGAAATAGGAGGTCATCTCCTAACGTACTTGATTGTTTTGAAGTAGATTGATATAATGATGCATAGTTAAGTGCATGCATATTCCCTAAATGGACTTGAAAGATTCTGTACAATTGATTTTAACAAAAATAACTTTCAGGGTAATTATGGGGCTGTCAAAACCAAAAAGAAAAGAGAATATTTTAGGAACATAGAAACACAGAAAACCTACAGCACAATACAGGCCCTCTGGACCACAATGCTGTGCCGAACATGTTCTTACCCTAGAAATTATCTGGGGTTACCCATAGACCTCTATTTTTCTAAGTTCCATCTACCTATCCAGGAGCCCCTTAAAAGAGCCTATTGTATCTGCTTCCACCATAGTCGCTGACAGCCCATTCCACGCACTCACCACTCTCTGCATAAAAAATTTACCCCTGACATCTCCTCTCATAAGGCATGCTCCCCAATCCAGTCAACATCCTTGTACATCTCCTCTGCACCCTTTCAATAGTTTCCACATCCTTCCTGTTGTGAGGTGACCAGAAATGAGCACAGAAATCCAAGCGGCAGGATTCTATACAGCTGTAACATTACCTCTCGGCTCTTAAACTCAATCCCATGGTTGATGAAGGCCAACGCATTGCATGCCTTCTTAACCACACAGTCAACCTGCACAGCAGCTTTGAGTGTCCTGTGGATTTGGACTCCAATATCCCTCTGATCCTCCACACTGCCAAGAGTTTTATCATTAATACTATATTCTGCCAATATATTTGACCTACCAAAATGAACCACCTCACACTTATCTGGGTTGAACTCCGTCTGCCACTTCTCAGCCCAGTTTTGCATCCTATCATTGTCCCGCTGTAATCCTTGACAGCCCTCCACACTATCCACAATACACCCAACCTTTGTGTCATAAGCAAATTTACTAACCGATCCCTCCACTTCCTCATCCAGGTCATTTATAAACGAAAAGAAGAGGTCCTAGAACAGATCCCTGAGGCACACCACTGGTCACCATCCTCCATACAGAATATGACCCACCTACAACCACTCTTTGCCTTCTGTGGGCAAGCCAATTCTAGATCCACAAAGCAATGTCCCCTTGGACCCCATGCCTCCTTACTTTCTTAATAAGCGTTGTATGGGGTACCTTATCAAATGCCTTGCTGAAATCCATATACACTACATCTACTGCTCTTCCTTCATCAATGTGTTTAGTCAGATTCTCAAAAAATTCAATCAGGCTAGTAAGGCATGACCAGCCTTTGACAAAGCCATGCTGAATATTCCAAATCATATTATATCTCTCCAAATATTCATAAATCCTGCCTCTCAGGATCTTCTCCATCAACTTACCAATCACTGAAGTAAGACTCACTGGTCTATAATTTCCTGGGCTATCTCTACTCCCTTTCTTGAATAAGGGAACAACATCTGCAACCTCTAATCCTCTAGAACCTCTCCTGCCCCATTGTTGATGCAAAGATCATTGCCAGAGGCTCAGCAATCTCCTTGCTCACCTCCCACAGTAGCTTGGGGTACACCTCTTCCGGTCCCGGTTATTTATCCAACTTTCAAAAAGCTCCAGCTCATCCTCTTTCTTAATGTCTATACGTTCAAGCTTTTCAGTCTGCCGTAAGTTATCCCTATAATTGCCAAGGTCCTTTTCAGTAGTGAATACTGAAGCAAAGTATTTATTAAGTACCTCGGCTATCTCCTCCACTTCCATACACACTTTTCCACTCTCACACTTGATTGGTCCTATTCTCTCATGCTCTTGCTCTTCACGTACTTGTAGAATGCCTTGGGGGTTTCCTTAACCCCGTCCACCAAGGCCTTCTCATGGCCCCTTCTGGCTCTTCTAATTTCATTCTTAAGCTCCTTCCTGCTAGCTTTATAATTTTATTGATCGCTATCATTACCTAGTTTTTTGAACCTTTCATAAGATTTTCTTCCTTCTTGACTAGATTTTCAACAACCTTTGTATACCACGGTTCCTGTACCCTACCATCCTTTCCCTGTCTCATTTGAACATACCTATGTAGAACGCCATGCAAATATCCCCTGAACATTTGCCACATTTCTGTCGTACATTTCCCTGAGAACATCTGTTCCCAAATAATGTTTCCAAGTTCCTGTCTGATAGCTTCATATTTCCCCTTACTCCAATTAAAAGCTTTCCGAACCTTTCTGTTCCTATCCCTCTCTAATGCTATGGTAAAGGAGATAGAATTCTGATCACTATCTGCAAAATGCTCCCCCACTGAGCGACCTGACACGTGACCAGGTTCATTTCCCAATACCTGATCAAGTACAGCCTCTCTTCTTGTAGGCTTATCTACATATTATGTCAGGAAACCTTCTTGAACACACCTCACAAACTCTGCCCTTCTAAACCCTTTGCTCTCGGGAGATGCAAATCATTATTGAGGAAATTAAAATCTCCCACCACGACAACCCTGCTATTATTGCATCTTTCCAGAATCTGTCTCCTTATCTGCTCCTCAATGTCCCTGTTACTATTGGGTGGTCTATAAAAGACACACAGTAGAGTTATTGACTCCTTGCTGTTCCTAACAGAGATTCAGTAGACAATCCCTCCATGACTTCCTCCTTTTCTGCAGCTGTAACACTATCTCTGATCAGCAGTGCCACGCCCCAACCTCTTTTGCCTTCCTCCGTGTCCTTTCTAAATCATCTAAAGCCTGGCACTCTAAATAGCTATTCCTGCCCCTGAGCCATCCAAGTCTCTGTAATAGCCAAAACATCATAGCTCCAAGTACTGATCCATGCTCTAAGCTCATCCGCTTTGTTCATGAAACTCCTTGCATTAAAATAGACACATCTCAAACCATCAGTCTGAGCGTATCCCTTTTCTCTCACCTGCCTATCCTCCCTCTCACACTGTCTGCAAGCTTTCTCAATTTGTGAGCCAACCACCTCTTCATTCATCTCTTCAGTTCGGTTCCCAACCACCAGTGATTCTAGTTTAAACTCCTTAGCCATCCTTCCTGCCAGGATATTGGTCCCCCTTCGATTCAAGTGGAACCTATCCTTTTTGTACAGGTCCCAATGATCCAGAAATCTGAATCCTTGCCCCCTGCTACAATCCCTCAGCCACACATTTATCCTCTACCTAAATCTATTCCTATAATTACTGTCACGTGGCACAGGCAATAATCCCGAGATTACTACCTTTGAGGTCCTGCTTCTCAACTTCCTTCCTAACTCCCTGTTGTCTGTTTTCAGGACCTCCTCCCTTTTCCTATCTATGTCGTTGGTACCAATATGTACCACGATCTCTGTCCCTTCACCTTACCACTTGAGGATATCAAGGACGCAATCAGAAATATCCCAGACCCTGGCACCTGGGAGGCAAACTACCATCCGTGTTTCTTTCCTGTGTCCACAGAATTGCCTGTCTGACCCCCCCGCCGCCCCCGCTTACTATAGAGTCCTCTATCACTGCTGCTATCCTCTTCCTTTCCCTACCCTTCTGAGCCACAGGGCCAGACTCTGTGCCAGAGGCATGGCCACTGTTGTTTCCCCAGGTAGGTCGTCCCTCCAACAGTACTCAAACAGAAGTACAAACCCCATTTCCAGAAAAGTTGGGATATTTTCCAAAATGCAATAAAAACAAAAATCTGTGATATGTTAACTCACGTGAACCTTTATTTAACTGACAAAAGTACGAAGAAAAGATGTTCAATAATTTTACTGACCAACTTAATTGTGTTTTGTAAACATACACAAATTTAGAATTTGATGGCTGCAATACACTCAACAAAAGTTGGGACAGAGGCATGATGTACCATTGTGTTACATCACCTTTCCTTTTAAAAACACTTTTTAATCGTTTTGGAACTGAGGATACTGATTGTAGTAGATTTGCAATTGGAAATTTTGTCCATTCTTGCTTGATATAAGACTTCAGCTGCTCAACAGTCCATGGTTTCCGTTGTCTGATTCTCCTCTTCATGATGCGCCATACATTTTCAATAGAAGATAGATCTGGACTGGCAGTAGGCCGGTCAAGCACACGCACTCTGTGTCTACAAAGCCATGCTGTTGTGCCCACGCAGAACGTGGTCTGGCATTGTCCTGCTGAAATAACCATGGACGTCCCGGGAAGAGACGTCGCCTTGGTGGCAACATATGTCTCTCTAAAATCCTAATATATGCCTCAGAGTCAATGGTACCTTCACATACATGCAACTCACCCATGCCAAGGGGAACTGATGCACCCCCATATCATCACAGATGCTGATTTTTGCACCTTTCGCTGATAACAATCTGGATGGTCTTTTTCATCTTTGGTACAGACAACTTGACACCTGTTTTTTCCGAAAAGTAGCTGAAATGTGGACTCATCTGACCACAGCACACAGTTCCACAGTCTTTCAGTCCATCTGAGATGAGCTCGGGTCCAGAGAACTCGCCGGTGTTTCTGCATAGAGTTGATGTATGGCTTCCTCCTTGCGTAATACAGTTTCAAGTTGCATTTCTGGATGCAGCGACGGACTGTGTTGAGTGACAATGGTTTTCTGAAGTACTCCCGATCTTGCGTTGAGAAACGTTCCTTTTGAACTGACTAACAATTCTCTCACGAATTTTGGCACAAAGGGGTGAGCCACGACCCATCCTTGCTTGCAAAGACTGAGCCTTTGATGGACACTACTTTTATACCCAGTCATGATACCTCACCTGTTACCAATTAGCCTACTTAATGTGGAGTCTCCCAAACCAGTGTTACTTGAATATTCTGTGCACTTTTCAATCTTATTTTAACTCTGTCCCAACTTTTGTTGAGTGTGTTGCAGCCATCAAATTATAAATTTGTGTATATTTACAAAATACAATTAAGTTGGTCAGTAAAACTATTGAAAATCTTTTCTTTAATACTTTTGTCAGTTAAGTAAAGGTTCACGTGAATTAACTTATCACAGATTTTTGTTTTTATTGTATTTTGGAAAATATCCCAATTTTTCTGGAAATGGGGTTTGTACTTATTGTTAAGGGGGACAGCCACAGGGGTACTCTCTAGTATCTGACTCTTGCCCTTCTCTCTCCAGACTGTTACCCACTTATCTGTCTCCCGTTGTGACTAATTGCCTATAGCTCCTCTCTATCACCACCCCACTTTCCCTGACCAGATAATGGTCATCGAGCTGCATCTCCAGTTCCCTAACCCTGTCCCTGAGGAGCTGCAACTCGATGCAGCTGGCACAGATGTGGCTGTCTGCGAGGCTGGGAGTCTCCCGGACATTCCACATCTGACACCCAATACAGAATACCAGTCTCACAGACATACTTCCTATTCTTCACAAGTAACTTACCTCGCCTCAACCCGTTATCGCTGCCCCGTCGAGATAAAGCCTTCCTATTCTGTCTCCCACTCCTTCCTCACCCGCTGTATAAAGCTGTCTTCTTTTTATACTCTTCCCACCATTCTAACTCGCTGACGTCCACGCGCCTGCGCAGTCGTTCCTCTATTTTCTCCATGATAAAAGCTTAGGACTATGAAGTACTAGAGGGATTTGAATGCCCTTGTGCACAACACATTAATGGCTCCTATGCATAATTAAAATACAATGTTAGCCGTTGTCTTGAAGGGTATTCAGTACAAAAGGAAAGTCCATTATCTCAGGTCAGGCCTCAGTTGGAAAGGTGTGCTCATTTTTGGGCAATAAGCATCTGGTACATGTTGAAGGCCTAGTGCAGTTTTACCAGCACCTTTGCTTATGTGGAAAGTTTGTTTAAACCTACTCTCAATGTTCAAATTTCAAAGTAATTTTTATTATCAAAGTCCATATATATCACTATATACAACCCTGAGATTCACTTTCCTGTGGACATACTCCGCAAGTGTAACTGCAACAGGATCAATGAAAAATCTACTAGAGTGCAGAAGACAACAAATTGTGCAAATAGCAAAAAATAATGAGAACATGAAATAACAAAACTAAGAGTCCTTAAAGTGAGATAACTGGTTATGGGAACATCTCAATGAATTGGCAAGTGAGTGTACTTATCCCCTTTGTTCAAGAGCCTGACGGTTGTGGGGTAGTAACTGTTCTTGAACCTAGTGGTATAAGTCTTGAGGCTCTTGTACCTTCAGCCTGATGGCAGCAGCAAGAAAAGAACATGGCCTCAGCGATGAGGATCTCTGATGATGGTTACTGCTTTCCTAAGTCAGCATTTCATTTGGATGTGCTCAATGGTAGGGAGGCCTTTGCCTGTGATATACTGGACTAAAACCACTACACTTTGTAAGATATTCCATCCAAAGGAATTGGTGTTTCCACACCAGACCTATTTTGTGCCGTCTTGATTCAAAAGAGCTAATCAAGATTCTGGAAGCTTTAAGGAACGTGAGAGAACCAATGAGAACATGAAGAATAACACTGCAGGATCTTAAAATTAATGATTGTCAATTTATGAGTAAAATTAGGAAGTGCATTTTTCACACAGTCCAATGGAATTTCGGAATATTAGGATAACTTATACACATGTAAGAATTATTGATGCTTATTAAATAGTTATTGTTCTGGAGGTAAACCAGGAATGCATAAATGTGCTGTACTATGCTTCCCAAGCTCCATTGATTTTGATGTAGGTGAATGTTGGAGACAAAACAAACTGAACAGATTAGCTCAAGCTAAATCTGGACATTTAGCTCAAGCAATGTTCTTTCACAGAATGTGAAGGTAGTATGGAAATCAGGTATAGATGGATTATAAACAAGCTTGAGATTAAACAGACCTAAACCGATTCCTATGACTAACATTTCAGACATAAGAAGAGTTTGTGAAAGGATTTTAAATTAAGAACAGAAGGGGACTGGAAGTCAAAGTAGAAATATAAGCCACAAATGAAAAAGGGTTAAAAAAGGCTTGGGATTGTATCATATGGAGTTCAAATATCCCATCAGGCTTTGGGATGATACACTGCTGGCTAGAAAGGGATGTTGAGAATCAAGGACAACAGTTGGATGATTGACACATGGTCAGTATTACTGTGAGAACATAGCTGACATAGCTTTACATCTCACTGTGAACTGTTCATAAAACAGAACAGGCATATGAAGAACATGCACAAAATGCTGGTGGAATGCAGCAGGCCAGGCAGCATCTATAGGAAGAGGTACAGTCGACGTTTCGGGCCGAGACCCTTCATCAAGACAAACATATGAGGATGTTTAGGAAAGAGACATCTTGTGAAAAGGACAGCCAGATCAATAGTAAAAGCAGAAACAGACTCTCTGATAATTAAGGAACCAATGATTGAGGTAATTGTGGAAAATCATCAGCAGGAATTTGAAGAAGTTAGAGAAATACACGTTTATGTGAATGAGGACTGGACTTGAGTTGTAAAATTGTCAATAAAGAACTAAATAACAACTAAGCAAGGTATGAGAAAGAATGCATAAAACAGTGCCTCATGAGATACTGGCTACAGCAACTCCAGAAATCAATGACTAATGAAGAAGACTCTTAAGTTAGTGATTCAGAGAAGAACTCATCAAGATTGAAACCCAGACAGGTTCTTCAAGAGTGAGTAATATCTAAATAGAGGTAGTGTGTTTTGGAAGTTATGGAAGTAAGCTAGAAGTTGTGTGACTAAAAGAGTTCGGAAAATAAAGTGTTAATGTCTTCTTTGAAAGTACATAGTGAATCTTTGAGTTGTTTGTACTAACTGTGATTAAGGAGTATAGTTGTTGGGTAATATAATTTTCTGATGTGCTTTAACAGGGGCTGCATTTAATATGCAACATTTGGAGTCCCAAGGGCAGAAGTGGGGGAGAGGCTTTTTAACCAGATGATTTTGTTCTCATCCCGAGCTGAACTACTCATGTAAATTTTGCACTGGGCTGGATTAATCATACCATGGCTATCCACTCAGTTGTCACATCATGGCTATTGACAGTTAATAATCTCACCGTGTTGCTGCCACTAGCTTCATATGACAGTAAACAACGGATTGTGGTGGAAGGCCCTCTGAAACAACTTAAATTAGAAAGTTGCCCAAATGGTGACAAAACAAAACGAATTAGAGAAGAAAGCCAAAAAGTAGAGTTTATGACTGGTGTAGAGAAGGTAAATAATGCTGCCCAGAGCATCAGACACATAGTGTCTTATTTACCATTATTAATTATGAGAATCAATGCTCACTAAATCACAATGTGATAATAGCAATTTCAATTAAGTAAACAACAAAATGTGGCAAATCAATGATCAATATTTTTGGTGTGCCTTGCTATGACCAAGATATGTGTCTCTCTGTGAGGTGTGAAGAAATTCTAGCTGATCATAAAAGTGACATTATATGACTAGGCACAGTTCGAGTTCCATCTATTTGCTGGTAATACAACTATTGTTAGTAGAATATCAGATGGTGACGAGGTGGCATACAGGAGAGAGATAGATAAGCTGCCTGAGTAGTGTTGCAACATCAACATCAGGAAGCCCAAGACATTGATTGTGATCTTCAGGAAGGGGAAGGCGAGGAAACACACACCAGTTCTCATCAAGGGATCAGCAGTGGAAAGTTCCTGAGTGTCAACATCTCCGAAGATCTGTCCTGGGCCCAACATATTGATGCATTTACAAAGAAGGCAAAACTGTGGCTATACTTCATTAGGAGTTTGAGAAGCCTTTGTATGTCAACAAAGGCTCTGGCTAATTTCTACAGAAGGACCGTGGACTGCAGCACAGGAGCAGAAATAGCTGCGAAAGGTTGAAAACTCAGCTCAACTACGGTCACGACACTCCCTGGCATTGAGGACATCTACAAAATCCGATGCCTCCAAAAGGAGGCTTCCATCAATAAGGAACACATCACTAGGAGGCACACATTGTTCTCATTGCTGCCATCAAGGAGGTACAGGAGCATGAAGAACAGCTTCTTCCCCTCCACCATCAGATTTCTGAATGTACAATGAATCCATGTGCATTACCACACTAACAATTTTTTTTCTGTTTTTCTTCCCATTTTGTACTACATATTGAATTTAACTTCTATATTTTATTGTCATTTATAGTGTAATTATAATTACTCATTTCAATGTACAGCAAAACAACAAATTTCACAACGATAGTGATATGAAACATGATTATGACCCTGATTCTGAAAGTGAAATTGACAAATTAATGAAGGTACATAACTCAAGGTGATAAGCCAAAGAACTTGAAGCAATAGGAAGAAAAGCACTTTTATGCAATGTGTGGTTAGGATTTCTCTGAAAGGATGACTGATACATATTAAATAGGGTCCTTAAAAATGGCACCAAATTAACACTACAATAATAAAAAATTGCAGAAATATGGTTAAAGAGGATGGCTGGACTAGGGGATGAGAGGTCCATGTCAGATCTTATAAAACAAACAGTCTTTGTATCGTGGTTCCACGAAATACTCACCATATCAGAACATTAATGACAGTGATAGCTCGGATGTTATAAGTTTTAACAAGATGGAAAATTGTGTAAGACTGTGCATGTCTGGTTCTCGTATCTTCAAGCTGAAATAGCAAAAGAAAATAAACCTTTATTGTTAATGTAAAGTATATTAATGTAAAGTACTGCTAATATTAACTTTCACCATGGTGACACTTGCACTGTTGTGACTGTCAATGAAAGCCACTGGAGAGATTTGCTGCTGGTAATAAAACAGTCTTTACACACAAACTGACAGAATTTGGAGTCACTCTGGAGAGAGGCTCCCTGACCCACCATTACATCTTTATATGCCGAAGATCAAAGGTAACAGCTGGACAATTCTAAAGTTACAATGCATTCACAGTGCTTCCTTTGAGTTACATGTAATTTTCAAACAACTAGAATTTTGCACCAACACTCAAGACACCCTAAACTGAATGTTAATCAGCACTGTCTCTGAGCTACATTCATGCATCTGCCAACACCTCAGGTCAATGAAGTGTTTCCTGACTTGCAATCAACCCCAATCTGCAGCTCCAGGAAGGCCATTGTGCTGAGATGAGAAAATCTGCAGATGCTGGAAATGCCAGCAACACACACAAAATGGTGGAGCAACTGAGCAGGTCAGGCAACATCTCTGGAAAAGAGTAACCTTTTGATGATTTGGGGTGATCCCCTTTATCAGGACTGGAAAAAAAAGATGGTAAGTTAGCGGAAGAAGGTGTGGGAGAAGAGGAAGAATTACAAGGTGGTACGTGGTAGGTGATAGGTGAAACTGGGAGATGGAGAGGGCTAAAGTAAAGAGCTGGGAAACTGAAAGGTGAAAGAAATAAAGGGCTGGTGAAGGGGGAATCTGATAGGAGAGGTAGATAACCTTGGTAGAATGGGAGGAGGGAGGAGCACCAGAGGGAGTTGACAGGCATGTAAGGAAATGATGTGAGAGATGGAAACAGAAATGGGAATGGTGAAATGGGGCCAATTACCAGAAGTTCGAGAGGTCAATGCTCATGCCATTAGTTTGGAGTCTAGCCAGACAGAACATAGGGTGTTGCTCCTCCAACTTCATCGCTGCAGTAGATGTCGGAATGGAAATGGGAAGTAAAATTAAAGTGGGTTGCTGCCGGGAGATCCCACTTTTTCTGGTGGATGGAGCATAGGTGCTCAGTCATTGTTCTGAGCTAGATTTTAAATTCAATCCAAAATCAACATTCAGATCTGAAGAATGGCTGCTGTTCAAATTATTATTTGCTATATTCCATAACTCCAGAATACACCCTAACATGCACAATGGAAATATGGAAATATTCCTGTGAGAACTATCACATTCACAGCTTTGTTCGTTCACCTGTGTTTTTTTCCTATTCTGTTCATCTTGAACAGACTGGAATTAAGAGTAGCTAGTCTCATTATGAAAATAATGAGCTGGAATGTGATCCTTTGATCTTCAGCACTTCTCTCTTTATTCCTGGGATATATGATTACAACCCCACTTCAATCAACTATCATTCTTGCTTATGTAACACTCTGGTTTTGTTGGCTGTGTAAGTCTAGGGAGACACCCTCCGGCCCTGCCAATCGTGGGAGGTTGAAGTGCAAGCCTCCCAAAATCCCCTTGTTTGCGTGGATGCTACGTGATTTGTTAGCCTGTTACAAATAAGTACCATGAAATAACAGACAGTACAGTGCTTACAACTAAATGACTTAGCTTTATAATTCTTAACTTGACTAAAGGGTTAGTAAAGAAAAAGCAAAAAAATGAAAAGGGCCCATTTTAAATGAAACAGTCTAATATGCACAAGTTGGAGCTCACGGTTTTCCCTTCATCGATCCTCATTCGATCTCCACTGGCTTCATCGAATCACGACCCTACTATGGGTCGACTCCTTTGACCTCTTCTCTCCGGCATCTTCTCTCTTCTCCCCTCTCAAAAGCCCCAAGCCCAACCTTAGTGTCCCTCACCAGAGAAATTTCCACTGAAGCCGTTTATCCCAATTGGAAGGCACACATTTTTTCCTATCTCTTATCTTCAATAGTAACCCAAACAAGCAGCTTACATGGAGAACAAACTGTGCAAATGCAGACATCTAGAAGAAGACGGCGCCGGTAAACAATGCTACCAAAGACAACATCCTCAAGATCTGTCACAAAGCAATTCCTTTCATTTATTTATTTTTGTTTATTAATTGAGATATAGCTCAGCACAGGTCCTTCCACCCCTTTGAGCCACACTGCCTAGCAACTTCTAATTCAATTCTAGCTAATCACAGGACAATTTACAATGACCAATTAACCTATCAACCAGTACATCTTTGGAGTGTAGGAGGAAACCAGAGCACCCATGCGGTCACGGGGAGAATGTACAAACTCCTAACGGGCAGAGGCAGGGATTAAACCCAAGTTACCGGTACTGTAATGCGTGGTGCTGCCTACCACACTAGTGTGCCGTCCCACTTTCACTCTGTTTACATCTTGTGTTTATTTCAGATATGGTTCCAGTACCATTAGGCCCTTCATCTACTTTCTGGCGATGTGATTTCGGGCCGACTGGGCGATCGGCGGGGTTTGTTGTTTCCGAGAGTCTTCCACGAAGCTGTGACCATGCAGGCCAGGGAGCCAGGAGACGGGGTGCGAGCCCAGGATCGACTCCATCACTTGCCGACCTCACCGATTAAAGTGCCGAGCGGAATGAAGTGATTGAGGTGATTGTGAATGCGAGCGAGCATTCAGCGCAGTCTACCAGCCTCTCGCTGCTGCCAGAGAGGGTGTCTGTGTATGGTGGTCTCTTGTTCACTCTCACTGGCTGCTCCCAAGGGAGTACCCTTGCATTCCAGTGATCCCTCTCTCCCTCGATGCTGTCGGCGGGGAGGGCTGGAGTAATCACCACAGAATGTAGATTGTTTCTAGGATGTGTTCTGGTTTCTAGTTCCATTTCTGGTCACTCTTTTTTTGTTGCTCTTTTTGGGCAGCCTGCAGACAATGAACACTGAGTGGAACAGTAGTGAAATATGTCTTTTCATTTTGTGGTTTATATTCCATGTTTTTGGCTGGTATTTTTCTGTTGCCGTTTGCACAATTTTTTTTGCACGGTGGGGTTTTGACGTTTCATGCTTTTCTTTGACCGGGTTGGTTTCATGGTTGTTATTTGTTTTGTGACTCTGGAGATGATGAATTTCAGGTTTGCATACTGCATACATACTTTGATAATAAATGTACTTTGGATCTCTGAATCCATAAACAAAGAGCAATAAACAATTAGAACATGAGTTAATGTGATAAAGAGTCCTTAGAGTGAGATTATTGGTTGTAGGAACATTTTAATGATGGGGCCAAGGGAGTGTAGTTATTCTCTTTTATTCAAAGCTTGATGGTTTTGGAGTAGTAACTGTTGTTGAATCTGGTGGTGTGAGTACTGATGCTCCTGTACCTCCTACCTGATGACAGCAATGAGAGGACAGCATGATCTGAGTGGTGGGGATCTCTGATCACGGATGCTGCTTGCTTCATGTAGATGTGCTCAATGGTAGGGAGGGCTTTACCCATGATGTACTGGGCTGAATTCACCTCCTTTTGTAGGATTTTCCATTCAAAGGCATTGGTGTTTCCGTACCAGGCCATGGTGCAGCCAGTCAGCATACTCTCCACTACACAACTATAGGAGGTTGTCAAAGTTTTAGATGTCACTCTGAATATCTGCAGACTCTTAAGGGAGTAGAGTCACTGCTGTTCTTTCTCTGGAATCGCACTTCAGTGCTCAGCTCAGGACAGGTCCTCTGAAATGATACAGTGGAATTTAAAGTTGCTAACTGCCTCCACCTCTGATCCTCTGCCTCTGATGGGGGGGGGGGGGGCGCTCATAGATCTCTGGTTTACTTCTCCTAAAGTCTATAAGTTCGTTTGTCTTGTCGACATTGCATGAGGGGCTGTTGTTATGACACCACTCGGCCAGTTTTTAATCTCCCTCCTGTATGCTGATTCATCATCAGTTTTGACTTGGCCCAGGGCAGTGGTGTCATCAGCAAACTTGAATCTAGCATTGGAGTTGTGCTTAGCCACACAGTCGTAGTAAAGTGAGTAGGGGAGGGGGGTGAAGCACACAGCCCCGTGGTACACCCGTGCTGGTGGATATCGTGGAGGAGATGTTGTTGCCAATCTGAACTGACTGGGGTCTATAAGTAAGGAAATCCAGGATCCAATTGCACAAGAAGGTGTTGAGGCAAAGGCCTTGGAGCTTATTGATTAGTTCTGAGAGGATGATGCTATTGAATGCTGAGCTGTAGTCGATAAAGAGCATGCTGATGTACGCACCTTTGCTGTCCAAATGTTCCAGGATTGAGTGAAGAGCCAGTGAGGTGGCATCTGCTATGGACCTGTTGCTCCAGTAGTCAAATTGGAGTGAATCCACATTGCCTCTCAGAAGGATCTGATATGTTTTATCACCAGGCTCTCCAGACACTTCTTCACTGTAGATGTATTTACAACTGAGTGATAGTCTCTGAGGCAGGTCACCATGCTCTTCTTGGGCACTGGCATAATTGAAGCCTGCTTGAAGCAGGTGGGTAGCACACACTGCTGAACCAAGAGATTAACGATCTTTGAGAACACATCAGTTAGTTGGGCAGCACAGGTCTTTAGAACACATCCAGGTACCCTATCTAATCCAGAGGCTTCCCTTGGATTCTCCTTCCTAAAGGCAGCATGCACATCAGCTTAGATATCGAGATCATAGGATCATTGGAAGATGTGAGGGTTCACAATTGTTTCACTGTGTTCTGACGGTCAAAGCTAGCATAGAAGGCATTGAGCTCATTTGGAAGCAAAGTCCTTCTGTCTCCCATGCCTTAAACAGGAATGTCTTCTTGATTAAGTTAAAAACATAAGAAAACTGATATGTTAAGTAAATTTAATGTGACTGTAACTGTTAATACAGCTTAGTAAAATTAATTTGAGCTTTTTTTCCCTGATTATCAAAGGCATTGTTCATTGTTACAGTGCCAT
This sequence comes from Mobula hypostoma, assembly GCF_963921235.1. Classification (NCBI taxonomy): domain Eukaryota; kingdom Metazoa; phylum Chordata; class Chondrichthyes; order Myliobatiformes; family Myliobatidae; genus Mobula; species Mobula hypostoma. Next base: position 34,528,607 of record NC_086103.1, on the reverse strand, counting down.
GTCAAAATTTGTGATATTGTCTGTGTTGTCAAAGAACAATTTTATTCTCACAGTGTCATGTAAGTCAATAGGACTATATTCCGATTACTTATACTTTATTGTTGCCAAACAATTGATACTAGAACATACAATCATCACAGCGATATTTGATTCTGCGCTTCCACTCCCTGGATTACAAATCGATAGTAAATATTAAAAATAGTAAAAATTAGTAAATAGTAAAATTTTAAATTATAAATCATAATAGAAAATAGAAAAATGGAAAGTAAGGTAATGCAAAAAAAACCGAGAGGCGGGTCCGGATATTTGGAGGGTACGGCCCAGATTCGGGTTAGGATCCGTTCAGCAGCCTTATCACAGTTGGAAGGAAGCTGTTCCCAAATCTGGCCATATGAGTCTTCAAGCTCCTGAGCCTTCTCCCGGAGGGAAGATGGACAAAAAGTGTGTTGGCTGGGTGGGTTGTGTCGTTGATTATCCTGGCAGCACTGCTCCGACAGTGTTCGGTGTAAAGTGAGTCCAAGGACAGAAGATTGGTTTGTGAGATATGCTGTGCCGTGTTCACGATCCTCTGCAACTTCTTTTGGTCTTGGACAGAACAACTTCCATACCAGGTTGTGATGCACCCTAGAAGAATGATTTCTATGGTGCATTTATAAAAATTAATGAAAGTTTTAGGGGACAGGCCAAATTTCTTCAGTTTTTTCAGGAAGTAAAGGTGCTGGTGGGCCTTCTTGGCAGTGAACTCTGCTTGGTTGGACCAAGTCAGGTCATTTGTGATATTGACCCCGAGGAACTTAAAGCTTTTGACCTGTTCCACTTGCACACCACCGACGTAAATTGGGTCGTGCGGTCCGCTACTCCTTCTGAAGTCAACAGCCAATTCCTTCGTCTTGCTGACGTTGAGGGATAGGTTATTGTCTTCGCACCATGCCACCAGGTTCTTAATTTCCTCTCTGTACTCAAACTCATCATTACCTGAGATATGGCCTACAATTGTTGTGTCGTCAGCAAACTTAAATATTGAGTTTGATGGAAATTTGGCTACACAATCATGGGTGTACACTGAGTACAGCAGGGGGCTGAGTACACAGTCTTGTGGGCACCGCTGCTCAGAGTGATCGTAGAGGAGAGCTTGTCCCCTATTTTTACAGCCTGGGTCCTGTCTGTGAGGAAGTTGAAGATCCAGCTGCAGATCTGAGTGCTAAGTCCCAGGCTCTGGAGCTTAGGAATCAGTTTATTTGGAATGAAGGCAGAGCTGTAGTCAATGAAAAGGAGCCTAACGTATGCATCTTTATTCTCCAGGTGTTCTAAGGAGGAATGTAGGGCCAGAGAGATGGCATCTGCTGTTGACCTGCTGCTCTGGTAGGCGAATTGCAAAGCGTCGAGGTTGACGGTAGGCTGTGGCTGATGTGTGCCATAATCAATCTCTCGAAGCACTTCATAGCAATTGATGTCAGAGCCACAGGTCGATAGTCATTCAGGCATGCCACCTTGCTCTTCTTCGGCACTAGGATTATCGTTGCCTTCTTAAAACACGGGGGGATCTTAGACTGAAGCAGGGAGCAGTTAAAGATATCAGCAAACACTCCCGCTAGCTCGCTTACACAGGCCCAGAGAACCCGTCCTGGGATGCCATCTGGGCCCGCCGCCTTCCTTGGATTTATCTTCAGGAAGGCCCTTCTAATGTCCTCCTTGGTGACGATGAATCTCGATGCCACCAGGTCCAGTTCATCCGGAGGGAGCAGGACGCTCCTCTTCTTTTCGAATCTTGCATAGAATACGTTAACTTCGTCAGGAAGAGAAGCTCCACAGTTATTGATATTCCCAGCCTTTTCTTTGCACCCAGTGATCTCATTTAGACTCTGCCATAGTCTACCGGCATCCCTTTGGTTAGCCTGGGCATCCAACTTCGCTTGATATTGCCTCTTGGCGCCCTTAATGGCTTTCCGGAGTTCACGCCTGGATTCCGTGTAGCGACTGGTATCCCCGGACCCTAAAAGCTGCAGCTCTAGCCTTTAAAAGGGACTTGACCTCATAATTCATCCAAGGTTTCCGGTTAGGGAATACCCGGATCACCTTGTGAGACACACAGTCCTCCGTGCATTTCCAAATAAAGTCCATGACAGCTGAGGCATACTCATCGAGGTTAGCTGCCGAGTCCTTGAATACTAACCAGTCCACCGATTCAAAGCAGTCACGGAGGACCTCATCCGTTTCCTCCGTCCAATGCGACACTACTTCTGACACAATGACCTCCCGCTTCAGTTTCTTTTTGTAAGCCGGGAGGAGGAGTACGGCCTGATGGTCCGATTTTCCAAAGTGAGGTCGTGGGATGGAACGGTAGGCATCCTTGAGTCTTGTGTAGCAGTGGTCAAGTATATTCGGGCCTCTAGTGGGGCAGGAGACATGTTGGTATAACTTTGGCAGCGCCTTTCTGAGGTTGGCCTGGTTAAAGTCCCCGGCTGTAATGAGCAAAGCCTCTAGATACCTGGTCTCAAGTTCACTGATGCTGGCATATAGTATGTTCAGAGCACATTCCATGTCCGCCTGGGGGTGAACGTAGACCGCTGTCAGTATGACCGAGGTAATTCCCGTGGCCGATAGTAGGGACGACACTTCACCGACAAGTTTTCCAGGTCCGGGCTGCAGGAGCTTGTCAGTGCCACTGTGTCCGAGCATCACACAGTGTTGATCAGTAGGCAGACACCATCTCCCCTCGTCTTGCCCGAAGATGCCGTGCAGTCCATCCGATGGATCGAAAGTCCCTCCAGTCGGATGGCACAGTCGGGTGTGGCAGGGGAGAGCCAGGTCTCAGTGAAACAGAATACACAGCAGTTCTGCATCTCCCTGCAGTAGGTGAGTCTCCCTTTAAGATCATCCACCTTGTTCTCTATAGCTTGCACATTAGCTAGTAGGATGGTGGGCATGGGGACCCTGAAGCCCCTCAGCTTCAATCTGACCAGCAGCCCAGCTCTTTTCCCACACTTCCTCGGTAAATAGTGCATCTTTCCAGGTTTTCATCGGTGCAGTGTGTTATTGGCAGCTCTTTGAGGTAGGAGGATGTGTTCCGCAGGGATCGAGTGGCGAGTCGCGTCATCGTGCGCTCTGGGTCGGGCCGAGTAGTGGGGGAGGCTCTGGTGCCACTTCCAGCTGCTGGGGGCCCAGGCTGTCAATTGGGTCAGGCCCCGAAGCCGACACTTAATCCCAGATGGCCGGGTTTGTTGCTGAAACCAGTCAGTAAGCCGAGTCACGGTTGTGGAGACCTCCACTCCAGCCGAGCCTCGGGCTTGATTTCCGAGGTCGGCGGTAGAGGCCTCACTTCCAGCAGCTGTGGATGGCCACCAATGGGGCTTTATGGTGGTCGCTCCGGGGAAGCGTCTGGGGCACCTTGAGGTCTCCGCCGTCACTTCTGTGAGGTGGTCTGCTCCGGAGAGGTGCTGGTCGGAATGAGCCGTGTCTCCAAGCGCTCCGGCAGGTAGCAGACCGCAGGTCTCCGGGAACGTGGTGGGCCTCATTGGTCAGGTCCAGGTGCGGTCCGGAGTTTAAGGAGCAATTCTGGCGCGGTGATCTCCAGCTGGGTCAGTAGCTTTGCCAGGGTGTTGTTGATCTTGATCTTGCTAGATTGGAGGTTTAGAAGGGTTTCTTGGGTATAGGATAGTGGAGAGGGCAGTTTACTTGGGACAGCATGTACAAAGTCGCCAGTTACCGGCGCCATCTTTAACAGATAAATTACCAGCAAATAACCAAAGAGTGAGAATAAATAGATCATCCTCAGATTGACAAACAAGTAGGGGACTGCAAGGATCAATGCTTGGGCCCCTCTTTTCATATTGTACATATATCAGTGAGTTGGCTGATGAGATCAATGTCATACTTCAGAGTTTACTGATGATATTACACCATAGAACACTACAACGCATTACAGGCCCTTTGGTCCACAACGTTGTGCTGACCTTTTAACATACTCTGAGATCAATCTAACCTTCCCTCCTACATAGCATACAAATGTAGTCTAATCAAAGTTTTGTAGAGCTGCAAAGTTACCTCATGGTTCTTGAACTCAATACCCCAACTAATGAAGATGAACAAATCCTGCCACTTTTAAACTGCCCTATCCACTTGAAGCATTAAAGTAGCTACACTGTGACTTTGAGGGAGAATAGAAAGAATCTCCAGGGATAACTAGGGAAACTGTATGTGTGCCAAGATTATTGTAAATAGACTGTCATGTAGAAAAATATTAAGTCATTCCCTTTGGAGCACAGCATAAGAAAGTGAAGCAGTATTTACTACATAGAGAAAGACTCTAATATTCAGAGGGAGCCGGATGTGATTGTGCATAAATTGCTCAGGAGCAACATGCAGGTGTAGCAGATAATTAGTGGCAAGTAATATGTTCACCTGATTTAAAAGAGGATTTGAATCATGAAGGATTTGAGACATGAAAATTTTATTCTGAATCTTGAAGATCTAGGTGAGATGTACGTCAGATACTGTGTGAAACTATGGCTTCCTTACTTTTGAAAACTTGTTCTTGCCATTGAGATAGTGTCGCGAAGAATTACTGTTTAGAGGGATGGCATATGAGAAGAGTTTAAGCAGACTTGGTCAGTCTTCTCTAAAATTTAGAACAATGGGAGATCCAATTAAAATGTTAAAAATGGCTTGATAGACTTGAGACATTGAGGCTGTTTCATTGGCTGAGGACCTGGGGAGTGGGAGGGACAATCTGAGAATTATAGGTAAGTTGTTTGGTACTGAGATAATGAGAAATTACTTCACACGGATTGTGTTGAATCTTTGGAACTCTCTACACCAGGGGTTTATGGAGGCTCAGTCATCTCCATTCAAAAGAGATCAATATGTTTATGGACAATTAAGGAGTCAAGTGAGAAAGTGATGCTGAGATAGCAAGCAAGCCATGGTCTTGATGTATGGCCAGATTTCCTATTCTTTATGTTCTGGAAATCCACAAGCATCAACTGAGGCAGCCCCAGATGCATTGGCTCCCATCTGCAAGATTCTTAGGACCCTAAACCAGTTCCTCCAGATTAGGGATGACAAATAAAAAGCAGGAAGGGTATAACAGAGAAATACAGAACAATCTACTTAACCTTGGTGATGGGGAAAATGTTAGAATCTATTGTGAAAGAAGTAATAAAAGATTTAAAATGTTAGTGGGATTGGGCAAAGTGAACATTGATTTTTGAAAGGGAAATCACAACACATTTACTGCAGTTTTTTGAGGATGTAACTGCTGGAACAGATAAAGGCAAAGCAGAGATTATGCTCTATTCAGTCTTTCACAAAGCTTTCAACAAGATCTCATAAGAAGCAAGTGTACATTTTAGCAGATGAACTGGGTAACTGGGCCTGCCCTTAATTGAGAAGTGATTGCCAGATAGAAACAGACCAGAGGAATAAAGAGATCTTTTGTCAGGGTGGCAAGTGATGACTGGTGTGTTGAAGCAGAATTCAATGCTTGGGTTCTTATTTATATATCCATAATGTGGTTAAGGGAGCTAAATGCAAATATCCAAGTGTCCCTGAGAGTGGCAGCAGATATAGATAAACTTGTTAAAAAGGCACATGGTATAGTTGCCTACATTACTAAGGAGAGAGTAAGCAAACTTAATCAATACAAAATAGTATTGTCAAACATATCTGAACTTTTCTCTGTGCTTTGCTCATAATATTGTTGTTGCTAAAACTTATGGGGAAGTATTCATCGAGGTTCTCATGGTCTAATCAATAAATGGAGAATCCTCCTAGAAAGTACATGTGTGGTTTGTTGCTGGGTGAAAGTGGAGCTGAAATTACCTACACACAGCTTGCTACAGCAAAAAGAGAGGGGATAGGGAAGAAATATTATTTTTTTAAAAATGAACTGGTCTCTATTATTGAGCTAACCAATCACACAGTAAGCAGAAACATGGCAGCTAATACCTCAGGTTCATTGAAAAGCACCTCTGGGAGAGTGACACCATTCTTCTTTGCAATATATTGGAGTATTTCTTCTGCCTCCTTTACCCTTCCTTTTACCAACAACCAGCGTGGAGATTCAGGAATAAACCTGAAAGTAGAAGTGTTATTTTAGGATACTGACTTCACAAATAATTTCGCAAGTTGAAATACTTTTAAATCACATGACATAACGTAATTTAATTACCTAGAAGCATAGAACATTACAACACAGTAAAGGCCCCTCAGCCCACAATGCCAACGTTTCAACCTCATCTAAGATCATAGAACATAGAACTCTCCAGCACATCACTGACATTACACTGGCCCTTCAGACAACAATGTTGTGCTGGCCATGTAACCTACTCTAGAAATTGCCTAGAATTTCCCTACCACATAGCACTCTATTTTTCTAAGCTCCAATTACTTATCTAAGAGGTTCTTAAAAGATTCTATTGTATCTGTCTCTACCACCTTCACTGGAAGTGCATTCCACACAACCAGCATAATTTGTGTGAAAAACTTACCCCTGATATTGCCTCTGTACCTACTTCCAAGCACCCCCTCGTATTAGCCATTTCATCCCTGGGAAAAAGCCTCTGGCTATCCACAGGATCAATGCCTCTCATCATATTATACACCTCTATCAGGTCACCTCTCATCCACTGCCGCTCCAAGGAGGAAGGGCCAAGTTCACTCAACATATTTTCATAAGGCAAGCTCTCCAACCCAGGCAACATCCTTGTAAATCTCCTCTGCACTCTTTCTATAATATCCACATCCTTCCTGTAGTGAGGTGACGAGAAATGAACACAATACTCCAAGTGGGGCCTAACTAAGATCTTATATAGCTGTAACATCCAGGAAGTGTCCACTCCAGGAAGTAAAGGAGGATATTATGACAACACCTTCTCTCTGAACTTGTTTATCTTCCTCACTTTCAGAGTTCTCTCCACTGTCATTTCTTATTCTTTTATTCCCTTTGTCTTGGTTTTGATTCATCTGTCCCCTCACTATCTCCTCATTCCCTTTATTTCTCCCTTCACCATAATCCATTTCTCCCCAGCAGCCTACCTCTGATCCCGAATCCGTATCCCACTCCTTCTCCACTCTCTTTCCCTCAACCCGAAACTTGTTTTTCCTGGCGATCAATTTTTTCGCTCGTTCACTCCAAATGTTAACATCAGTCAACACCCAGGTGTGTTAAACAGGAGGGAAGAAACTGATGATATAATTGATGATCCATTTACATTGGCAGAAACGGTGAGAGCAATAAAGAGATCGAGACCAACATCCCCAGGGAAAGATCTGATATGCTATGTTATGCTAAAAAATCTAGGAGAAGGAGCGCTCTTGAAGTTGCTGCATTTTTATAACAGAGTGTGGGAGGATGGAAGATTACCAAGTGAATGGAAAGAAGCAGTAGTGATTCTAATAAGGAACCCTGGCAAGGATCTGTCAAAACCCACTAGCTACAGACCAACAGCGTTAACATCAAATATACGTAAGATAATGGAAAGGATGATAACAGAAAGGTTATCGTATGAGCTTGAGAAGAGGGGAATGCTGGCAAGTTATCAGAGTGGTTTTAGGAAGGAGGACTCAGTGATAAGGTTAGAGACTGAAATAAGGAAGGTCCAGGGAAATAAAGAGTTAGTAGTTGCAGTGTTTTTTGACTGCGAAATCGGACACCTGACCAGGTTCATTTCCCAATACCAGATCAGGAACACCCTCTCCTCCAGATGGCTTATCTACATATTGCGTCAGAAAACCTTCCTGAGCACATCTAACAAACTCCACCCCATCCAAACCCTTTGCTCTAAGGAGATGCCAGTCAGTTTGAGCCCTCCTCCCACATAATCCTTCATTTTTCTTTCATCTATGTGTTTATCTATGAGTGTCTTACATGTCCCCAGTATACAGTTTCTGCCTCTACCACCATCCCTGGCAATATATTCTGAGCACTCTCTGTTTAAAAACCTATCCCTGACATCCCCCATATACTTTCCTCCATTCTCCTTAAAATTATATCCCTCTTATTAGCTTGAAGTTGATTCAGAAATCTCAAAGAGCAGAAGATAGTATGAAAGATGGCTTAATATTCTGACAGGCTTATGGAAAAGCATCAGCAATCCTGTGTCATTGGCAAAGATCTGCCTTTCTCAATCAGCAACCTATTTTGACTTAAAATGTGTTTCTTCTTCCCTTCATTGTCACTGGATCTAAATTCTCATTCTGTTGACTTTAACAGTATTATGGTAGGACTTTAATTTGACACTTCAAGAAAATAGCTTACTACCAACTTCATAAGGACATGTACCTATCAGCAAAAAGTACCATTATTAAAGTCATCTACTACGAATCCGTGTTCCCCTGGCACGCTGTGATGCAGTGATGCACCATCAGAATTGAATTGGCATGGTGCACAATGCCCTCACCTCTTTGCTTGGATGTCGTTCAGCTGCCCTCAATATTATCAGATGTGCATCTACTTGACTCCTGCACTTTAAGAACTGGGTTAATCTTGACACATAATATGAGAATGAAACCTGCTGAATTTGCAGGTGACATGTTCAACTACATGAGGCAAACTACATTGCCTTTATCTGCAGGAGTATCCCCCGAGAAAGAAGGAGGAGGATGAGAGAGGGAGAGAGTTTGAAGGGAAAGATAGCAAAGTGAGAGAAACGGGTGGGGGGGGGCAAGGGAAAAAAGAAGGTGGAGATAGAGATCAGGGAGAAAGGAAGGTGGAGAGACAGTGTCTTGGGGAAGGAAGAGGAGGAGAGACAAGGGAAAGGAAGAATGACATTGAAGGGATGGAGGAGGAGAGACAAAGAGGAAGGAGGTAAGTCTGGAAGATGAGGAAGGGAAGAGGAATGAGGAAGGAGGGCCACAGGGAGGGGGCAGGTGCAGCAATAGTCCTGCTAGCCATGAGAATGCACTCAGTTGCAACTGTGTCTGGCTTCTTCTGTAACCAATAACGTGGTCATTGAAAGTATGTCCATAGTCTTCTGCTGCTATGGCTTCTCTACTTCTAAGTTCTACATGTTGTGCTTCAGTGATGCTCTTCTGCACACCACTGTTGTTTCATATGCTTATTGAGTTACTGTTGCCTTCCTGTCAGCTTGAACTAGTCTGACCATACTCTTTTGACCTTTCTCATTAACAAGGCTTTGTTGCCTACAGTACTACCACTGACTGGATATTCTTTTTGTTTATCGTACCAGTCTCCGTAATCTCTTGAGACTATTGTGTGTGAAAATCCCATGAAATCAGCAGTTTTTTGAGATACTCAAACCAACCCGTCTGGCACAGTCGAAGTCACATTTCTTCCCCATTTTGATGTTCTGAACAACAACTGAACCTCCTGACCATGTCTGCATATGATTGTGCATTGAGTTGTTGGCTGATTATATATTTGAATTAATAAGCAGGTGTACAGGTGGTACCTAATAAAGTGGCCACTAACGGTAGGTTTCAGATTAAATAGTAGTCTTGTCTCCTTTGGTGGAAAGTCAGGGCTCTGTTTGGTTGGTCACCCAGTCTTTGGCTCTGTAATTATTTCACACTGAGGGTAACAATGAGTTTTCTTGAAGGATATCAAGTGTAGCGGAATGGTTTTACTTAAAAAGAGTGATTCAGAAATGATGAAAAACAATGCCATACTTAGATAACAAAAGAGGCTTGTAAAGTAATAATTCCAATAAATCCATAAACCTGCCTTGGAATCAATATGCTTAATCTGTGTCAGAATCTACACCAGGCTGACATTTATTCACAGGGGGATGGGAGGTCTCACAAATGCTATTCCACATGCAATGTCACAGACCCTAAAAATCTGTTTGTTTTGGTCCTTGTCAAGTACCTAACTTCCTTGGGATCTGTGGTGTGTACGATGTCCTAATTGCCCCAACTCGCTTTTTTTTCAAATGTCACTACCGCCATGTGCTGCCCAACATATTGTATTCCTGGGTTCCCTTCGTGCAGAAGTAATGAGTGCCGGAAGACAGAATCAACCATCTTGCACTGAGCAGGGTGATTCCTGAATACAGCTTCAGCTGGAATAATTCACAAGATGTCTCGATATGCAGACAGATTGTTCATTGTCCAGCAGCACAACTTTAATCTTTTGAAGCATTACATAAGTGAATGTTATCCCAAGGGGTTATTCCCTTAATGGAGGATGTCTGTTTAACGTGCACAGGAAGCCACTACACAGTCCTCGACAGATTGGTGTCAGGGTCCAGTGCTGTGGAACGCAAGACCACTGGAGACCCTTCACTGCTGCAGCCTTCCTTTGCCTTCATTGCCATTGTGATGAGTTATCATCTTCTGCCAGCTTCACTGCTCAGTTCTTGTTTGGATCGTTCTTTGTCTGGAACCTTTGCCTTGAACTTACTGTCCTGAGAGGCCTACTAGGAGATAAACTCCAAACAGCATTGCTCTTAGAATCTCAAGAACTCACGAGCCTCTCCATCATAACAAAGTGACGATCCTCAGAACAGCTTTTTAGGAAAGAGAATGCAAATCCTTGGAAGTCAGCAAAAAAGTTGCACTTGCACATAATTTAACAGCATTGGCTAATGTTCTAAATTTAAAAACAGCATCTCAGTGAGGAGATTTGCAGTCCCTGTATAGCCTCTCGATCTTTTCATGGACAGTGTTAAAAATAATTTAGTCCGGGGAAAAGTTGTGAATGCTAAATGTTTAAATGGGTTCCATGGTGGTGTAAGAACAGATAACTTATCTGTGTTGATTAAATTTGATGGGAAAATTTGCCAGATAGGGTAAATTTCATTTATAAAAGTTACATGGTTCGAGCCTATGTGCCTCCTCTTCTGAGATATTTTCAATGCTTGAAGTTAGGCTGTGCGTAAGGGTAAAAAGCAGTTTGGTAGATGTGGTGGAGAACATGACGTTGACAATTGTGGAGAAGCTGTTAGGCTAAAATGTACCAACTGTGGAGGAGAACATAGCTCTGCCGATGCAGGATGCTCCGTATAAGAGAAAGCTGTGGAAGTCCAGTGTGTTCGAGTGGAAATGGGCATATCATATGTTGAGGCTCTGCAGAATGTACAGAAAACCATGACTTCTGTAATGGGACATATTTATATCCGGAATACAGATATATTAGGGACATTGTGTGAAGAGCATGATTATTGTAGATCATTGATAAACTAAAAATTGTCTCTTTCATGGCAAGTGTGGTAAATTGCCCAGCACAAACTAATAGTTGGACAGAAAGAATTAAGATTATATTAACAGCTGCAGAAAAACATTCAAAGATAAAAGACTTAACTCTAGAAGTTACTAATAACGCCTTACAAGGAGGGATAAATAATGTTCAGACTTCAAAGGAGGGTTGCGAATGGCTTTTCTAATCTTACACTGGAATGCTGGAAGCCTGTTACCTAATGGTCAAGAATTTAAGACATTTATTGAAGATTTACCAAATAAACCTTGTTAAAATCTTAAGTTATAAGGTACATGGTTACATTGATATAAGACACGATTGGAAAATGGGTAATGGATGAGGAATGGCTACCTTTGTCAAAAATGGAATAGCATATAGAGTTTGGAGTTGTTTATAAGTCAATTGTGGTTGTAATTTGGGGAAAGAATAGCAAAGTACAGATAATAATTTTTTATAACCCATGTGAAATGTTAACATCTAATATATTGGCAAGTGCGGGTGGAAATGGGAAAAATAACGTCATATGGTGTAGGAATTTTGATGCTTATAGTACTATGTAGAAGCGTGGTGACACAAATGTGAATGGAACGGTGGTGGAAAACCTTCTGGAAGAAAAGTATTTGGTGTGCTTGAATAATGGTAGGAGTACAAGAGTGAATCTATTTAACAGCAATTTTCCTGCTACAGACTTTATACTGGTATTTGAGGATGTAGCAAGTGGGTGTAACTGGGGAGTGTATAAAGATAGAACAGTGAGGAGTTGATGTGAATCAGAGGAAAGGTTCTCGTATCTCCAGATGGAATTTGAAAAAAAAACAAATTGACATGTTTTTGATGATCTTTGTCAGGGCTGGCCAACCTTTTACATTCCATGCAGCAATTTTTTCATGCACGAGTTCAGATGCACCATACAACTCTTGTACCCGCATTCAGTTCTTGTAAAAATATGTTAATATAGACATATTTAGCATTTTTACATGATGAATTGATTTGATATAAAAACAAGATAAACATTACTTACCTTAATGAGACTTCTTTTAACAAATATATTTTGTCTTTTTTTGATTTCTTCCTTTTTCTTAATCATGTATTCTTTCCGTAAGTCAGACCCAAGCACTAGCTTCAGTTTTCCTTCTATTTCATTCTGATGTTGTGTTTTATAGTGTTTAGTAAGATCATGTCTTCTATTATGTGAGAAAGTGTTTTCACAAACAATGCACAACAGTTTTCCTGACGGACCCGCTACAAAATAAGAACTCTTTTTCCCACTGTTCATTGAATTCACGCTTACTATCACTTTCTGCATTTCTTTTGCACTGTGATGGGTAACTGAATGTAAAAACAAGGCTTAATTTTTGAAAAAGTACAAAACTGCAAATGTCTACAAAGGACAAATAAAGCACAACTCCGTAGGGCACGAGTGTCAACTGTAAACTGACCGGCAAAAACCTGCGACGCACTGCTGGCGCAGACGCCTGGCGCCTCAGGATCAAACAAGTATAAAACGTGTGTTGAACAGTTATGGAACTACCGCAGAACAAAGTCCTTCTTTCCTAGTTTGACTCATTGAACATTTTTTAAAATTGAAAACAGATTAATGTGAAAGAACGCAAACACGAGGAAATCTGCAGATGCTGGAATTTCAAGCAACACACATAAAAACTGCTGGTGAACGCAGCAGACCAGGCAGCATCTATAGAAAGAGGTACAGTCGACATTTTGGGCCGAGACCCTTTGTCAGGACCAACTGAAAGAAGAGATTATAAGAGATTTGAAAGTGGGAGGGGGTGGGGGAGATCCGAAATGATAGAAGATAGATAGATAGATAGATAGATAGATATACTTTATTAATCCTGAGGGAAATTTGGTTTCATTACAGCTGCACCAACCAAGAATAGAGCATAAATATAGCAATACAAAACCACCAACAATCAGACAGGAAGGGGAGGGATGGGGCTAAGAGCTGGAAAGTTGATTGGCAAAAGGGATACGAGGCTGGAGAAGGGAGAGGATCATGACAGGAGGCCTAGGGAGAAAGAAGCTGGGGGGTGGAATCCCAGAGGATGGGCAAGGAGTTATAGTGAGAGGGATAGATGGAGAAAAAAGAGAGAAAAAAGGGGGAAAGAAAAAAAAAAATTAACGGATAGGGTACGAAGGGGAGGTGGGGCATTAACAGAAGTTAGATAAGTCAAGGTTCATGCCATCAGGTTGGAGGCTACCCAGACGGAACATAAGGTGAGGAGGAGGCCGCGGATAGACATATCAGAATAGGAATGGGACATGGAATTAAAATGTGTGGCCACTGGGAGATCCTGCTTTCCAGGTGAGGTGACACTTCACCTGTGAGTTGGCTGGGGTGATATACTGCGTCCGGTGCTTCCGATGCGGCCTTCTATATACTGGCGAGACCCGATGCAGGCTGGGAGACCGTTTCGCTGAACACCTACGCTCTGTCCACCAGAGAAAGCAGGTTCTCCCAGGGGCCACACATTTTAATTCCACGTCCCATTTCCATTCTGATATGTCTATCCACAGCCTCCTCTACTGTCAAGAAAAAGTCACACTCAGGTTAGAGGAATAACACCTTATATTCTGTCTGGGTAGCCTCCAACCTGATGGCACGAACATTGACTTCTCTAACTTCTGTTAATGCCCCACCTCCCCTTCGTAACCCATCCGTTATTTATTTATTTTTTATTATTATTAATTTTTTTTCCTCTCTCTCTCCTTTTTCTCCCTCTGTCCCTCTCACTATACTCCTTGCCCATCCTCTGGGCTTCCCCCCTCCCCCTTTCTTTCTCCCTAAGCCTCCCATCCCATGATCCTCTCATATCACTTTTGCCAATCAACTTTTCAGTTCTTAGCTCCATCCCTCCCCCTGCTGTCATCTCCCATCATTTTGGATCTCCCCCTCCCCCACCCACTTTCAAATCTCTTACTATCTCTTCTTTCAGTTAGTCCTGACAAAGGGTCTCGACTCAAAACATCAACTGTACCTCTTCCTAGCAATTCTGCCTGGCCTGCTGCATTCACCAGCAATTTTTATGTGTGTTAATGTGAAAGAAGATAACATTCGCCAAAAGATGTGCACGAGATAATAAAATCGCTAAGAATAATTGCTAAATTTTACATTTATTCTCAGTAAAACCCATTTCTGGCTCTAAGCTACTTGAAATCCTGTTATAGGTTGTTTTTCTACAAATTGGTTTTTGGTTAAATAATTTTTGCATGAGTAGGCTTACTTTTTTATTATTATCATTGAGGTGCAATGCGCCACTTTTGCCGCATGCGCCATAGGTTGGCCATCCCTGATCTATGTGAAAGTAGATTTCCTGATTTTCTTGTTTTGGAGGAGACTGAGTTGAGTACCTTGTGCTCTGTACGCAGCTCAATAACTCAGGAATGAATTCCCAAATTATTGGGAAATAGTAAAAGAAGTCAGTTTCCTGGTGGATGGATCAATGAAAAAGAGTTGTGAAGGAGTGGAATAAAACTTTTAGGAAAGTTAGGTAGTGTTACTCCTATTCATTATTCATACAATATAAAAGAGCTCAAGCTATAGTTAGAAAAGTAGTGAGAAGCAGTGAAAATGTATTGGAGAGCATACTGTAATAGCATTGGGAAGCAGTTCCAGGTAGGAGAAATTTGGGGTATGATACAGAAAATGAGTGCTGTTAGAAAATATGATGCATTACTAGTTTTGTGAGAGGTTTGCAGTTACTGACTTGGAAAAAAAAGTAGAACTATTGGCAAAAACTTTTATCAGTACATATAGTTCAGCCAATTTAAATTTAAAAAAAAAAGAAAGACCAGATACACAAACAGTTTAGGCAAGCAATCCTCGCTTTGCCATGAAAAAAGAATTTTCCAGTTCCTGCTTAGATGTTGAATTTACTATACTGTATATTGGTTGAAAGTAAAAGGGCTATTAATTGTGCTGGCCAGACATCACTTTGGAAAGATGGTATTTGTTATAGGTTTACATATTATTGGATTTGAAACTTATACGAGTTTTGAAATTCTTTAATGCTATGGGTTGAAGGGTGACTTCTTGCTTTCTGGAAATTAATGGTTTTTATCTCTGGTTTTTAGAAACCTGGTAAGGATCAATCAGATCGTTCCAGTTATAGACCTATTTCACTAAATCCTCATGTAGGTAATATTATAGAATGAATGGTTACAGCAAAGCTTTCATATTTTGTGGAAAGTGGTGAAAAATTAGCTGCATACCAATATGGATTTCTGAAATGGAGAATGACCATAGACTTGGTGTTACTTTTGGAATCTGATATTTGTAAAGCCCAAGTTAATAATGTTTCAGTGGTAGCAGTTTTTTGTTGGTGTAGAGAACATTTTCTGAGGAGTATGAGACTGAAAATGGGACTCTACAGGGGAGTGTGTGTAGCCACTCTTTTTTAATATTATGATTAATCACATTTACTTAAATGCTGGCTCAGTCACCAGAGGTGAGAACCGATATCACGCACTCTCCACGACAGGCACAGAGCCTTTCATTGTTCCATTGTTTGGTCAATTTATTTGCCGGCCCAGATCAGTTGGGGCAAGAGCCAATTTCGCTTGTTCTCTGCGATGGTCATCTCCATAGCACTGAGGCTATGAAGACCGCCCGGGCTGCTGTGCTCTGTCTCCACTACTACGATGAATTCATAAGTGAGGCTTTGAGCCAATACCAGGCTGCTTTGGAGTTCGGATCTGAGGACTCATTTTTGGTTCGGATTGCTATTGTTTACTTCAATTGTTTGCATGATTTGTATTTTTTTCCTCTTGCGCATTGAGAGTTGGTCTTTTATTCTTATTTCTATTCTTTTTTTCCTTCAATTGTGTTCCTTCAGGTTTCTTGCTTTGTGGCTACCTGTGAGGTTTTATAATTTGTACACTCTTTGATAATAAATGTACTTGAATCTTGACATTTCCGAATTGTCAAATGCTGGTGATGGTGCAGTGTCAAGAAAGGTAGGAATATAAATTATATAGTTAGGAGAATGCAGGCAGCTATTAATGAAGTAGTGGAATGGGGACATTAGTTGGGGGGGGGTTAAATTTTTTGTTGCTAAAATTCAAGTTATTTGTTTTTCTAATAGGAAAATTACACCCACAATTGATCTCACTTTATATGGGAAATCTCTTGAACAGGAGTCAGTTGTAAAGTTTTTAGGCATGTGGATGAACATAAGGCTAACATAGAAGGTCCATATGAATAAAATTCTAGAGAAGTGTGAAAAAGCCCTTAATGTGCTCAGGTGCTTAGCTGCGTGTGATTCGACGGCAAATAGGAGTTCACTTTAAAAAGTATATTACTCTAATCAGAAACATCTCCTAGTTGGGTTGCCACCATCTTCTGAATTTTATATACATACTGTCTTTTCTTTTTAAAGATCTTTTAAAAGATCCAGTGACAGGATGTTCAGCTGTTGTTTACATTCCAAAGTTTCAGATGATTATTAAGAAAGGATTCTCAAAGTATTGGTATTCACATCTGAGATGGTTGCTCTAGTTTTAGCCTTGGAATGGGTCGAAGAAATATGTTCACACATTTTTTTCCACATGCAATTCCTTCTGGCATCTTTTCACCCACTTATTTAGTTTCCGTATATTACACGAGAGCCTACTTACATTCTTCTCTGTAATCAAAATCCCACCTAAATTAGCAAGTTCATGGCAATACAAGATTTGGTTCTTGAGGTCATATTTTTCATTGTGGAGAACTGTGGCCCAACCTCTAACTACTGCAGTACTCCACCAGACAAGCTGAACGGATTCCCTCACTCATGCTCTTTGCCTTATGCCTGGCATACAGTTCTCTAGCTATGTCAGTACATTACCCAAGATTCCATGTGCACTATCCCTTTTGACAACTATCCATACAAATGCAAAGTATTTTCCATTGGAAACATTCTGGTCATAGCTGATTCACTCATTGATAGGAGGCAGTGAGTGGGTATAAAAGGTTCCTTTTCTGTTTGGTTGCCAGTGACTAGTAGTGTTCTGCAGGGGTTGGTGTTGGGACTACTTCTTTTTATGTTGTATATCAATCATTTAGATGATACGAAGATTGGTGGAGGGACATGTAGATTTGAGGAAACAGGAGGGCTGCAGAAGACAGATCAGAAGAATGGGAAAGAAGGTGGTAAATGGAGTACAACATTAAAAAATGCATGTTCATACACTTTGGTAGTAGAAATAAATGTGCCCACTATTTTCTAAACAGGGAGAAAATCCAAAAATCTTAGATGCAAAGGGACTTGGGAGTCCTTGTACAGAACAAGGTTAATTTGCAGGTTGAATTGGTGTTCAGGAAGGCAAATGCAATGTTAGCATTCATTTCAGGAGGTCTGGAATACAAAAGCAGGGACATGATGCTGATGCTTTATAGGGCACTAGTGAGGCCTCACCTTGAGGCCTCATCATGAAATTTACTGGCATCAGTATCAGAGTACTAGGATAGCAGGAACCTCTGCTCTACGATAAAGACAGCTGCAATAAAAGAAATTGTCAGTCAACAACTCCTGCGTCTAAAATATCAGTTTGTATGTTTACTGACCGGAATTTTCCATCTCTTTACTGAGATATAAAGAATAAATGAAATCATAAATTCTGTCATCTAAGTTAAAACTTTGTCAGTTGGCATTCAGAGTTAGAACTTGTTTATCTCAGCCTTGCCAAGGACTTTAACAATTACCGCCAATTTAAATTGAGATGTCAAATGACAACAGCACTGCAGTGAATCATTGACTCATCTTCCATTTGTTACTTCTCATCCCATGTTTTCAATAAACACCCTATTTGAAGATATGTGCCGTTAACTGAAAACTAATTCAATTTTAGAAGTTCATATCATTTGAAATTTCAGGGAATACAATCGGTAGCATAAAATGCAGTTGAAGATTCTTTCCGTTTTGTAGTTTCAACATGGGTTCTATTCAGTGGAACTAGGCAGAAAATGGTTCGGCACAGCCAAGAAGGGCCAAAAGGCCTGTTTCTGTGCTGTAGTTCTTCTATGGTTTCTATGGTTTCATAGAATTTTGGTTCAATAATACTTCCATAAGAGCATAGGAAGTTTCAATATCTCTGAGCTACTTTGTAAATGAATCTGTATCTGTAGATTTAGCAAAACTTATATTAATTTAGAAAATAACATTTGAACTGAATGAACATTTGTAATTACCAAATGTAAATAGTAAACTAGAGGAAATTATGTCAGCTGTTAAAGCATTCCCTGATCTATTTTTGCCAGAGGTATGACTTTTCATGTACCTCTGCTACTAAGTTCCGATGTCTAATTTATTGCCTGTCTAAGTTCTAGAAATAGTGCTACATGAACCGAGTGACTGCAACTTCATAAAATTCCAGTGCAGAACATATTTCAGAGCTAAATTTACAACTAACACATATTTATGCTCATTGTGATTAATCCCCCTCAGTGCCATATTGAAATGCTCTCCTCACAGTCCCAAAGACTTTTGCATTTGGAAACTTATTCCCTTTTTTAAAAGTATTCAGCAACTTTGCCTCCTCAGTCCTCCATGGTAGTCAATTCCACAAGTTTCCTTTCTGTGGGTGAAAAAATTTCTCCTTATCGAAGTCCCAAATTTGAGAACATGACTTCTCAGACTAAACCGGGGTCCCCAAACTTTTTTGCACCGCGGACCGCTTTAACATTGACAATATTCTTGCAGACTGGCCGACGGGGGTGTGGGGTTAATCACGACCGGAATATAGGTGATAATTCAATTATAAGTCACTTATAAGTGGCTAATACACTCAATTTCGTTTCTAAAAGTGTTTACCTAACGAATTTAATATTAAACACACAGCCACAAGGAAATCTGCAGGTGCTGGAAATTCAAGCAACACACACAAAAATTGCTGCTGGAATGCAGCAGGCTTGCTGCGTTAAACACACAGTGCAAATTTTCCTCGCATGAATGTAGTGATAAGTCAATTATAAGACACTTAAAAGTCTATAGTGTCATAACATTTTAAGTAATGTTTAAATATTAAACACACAGCGCATATTTTTCTTGTATGAACATATAAAATCATTGCAACACACCAATATCGCTGCATCAGTGGGAGCCCTGGGCTTGTTTTCCTGCAACGAGACGGTGCCATCGAGGGGTGATAGGAGACAGCGATACTCAAAGGGGGTTCCTTATGTCCAGTCTATTCCACAATTTAGTTTTCATTGTATTCATTGCAGAAAATCCCGCTTCGCAGAGATATGATGTTAGAAATGGAAGCAATGTTTTCTGTGCTTTCGTGGCTATCTCAGGCTATTCAGCCTTGACTTTGATCCAGAATGCCAGCAGAGATGTTATGTCAAACATACTTTTCAGCCCACCGTCATTTGCAAGCTCGAGTTGATCTTCTTCCCGCGTTGACATGGATGATTCACCGGGGACATTCACAAATGGGTCACGGACCCATTCCTTTGGCACATTTTGGTTCATTTGCGGTTGGGAAGTAACGCTCGAATTCTGTTGACAGCGAAGATAGGTGATCACGCACCAGCTGTGAGAAAGATGGTGCAGCCTCAGTCTCTCCCAAAATCCCAGCTAATGTTGGGAACATGTCATATATGCCTCTGTCCACTCGCCATCCCCACAGTTCCAGTTCGGCTTTGAAAGCAGACACTTTATCTGCCAACTTGAAGACAGTTGTCATTCTCCCCTGAAGTGACAAATTGAGTTCATTGAGCAGGTTGAAGATGTCACACAGATAAGTGAGTTTTGCTATCCATTCCTCATCACTGAAGTGAGCTGCCAGTGGTGACTTTTTTCCTAAAAGAAATCTCTGTAGCTGCTCTCCTAACTCAAAAATCCTGGCCAGGGCTCTCCCCCTTGATAGCCATCTGACTTCAGTGTATAAGAGAAGCGTCTGTGCTCTGTGCTCTCGCAAAACCGCTCAAATAGACGTTTCTTAGCCTTAGTAATACGGCTAGCCACTAAACACGACACTCTCAGAGCAGCAGCATTTTGTGGAAGTGGTGGCTCTCAGCACTAGCTCATGCTTTTTCCACTCAAAAAACTCAACGGGTTTGACTTTAAGTGCAGGCTGCTTGTACAAGGTGCCGAAGCAGTTTTGAGGGCTTCATTTCCTCACTAGCCAGCTTGTCTCTGCATATCACACACTGGGGCTTGGAGCGTGTGAGTCACCGGTCACAATAAGGCCA
Organism: Mobula hypostoma; assembly: GCF_963921235.1. Lineage (NCBI taxonomy): Eukaryota > Metazoa > Chordata > Chondrichthyes > Myliobatiformes > Myliobatidae > Mobula > Mobula hypostoma. Next base: position 34,508,259 of record NC_086103.1, on the reverse strand, counting down.
TATTTTATGTACAACTCGTCGTGTTTTCTGTTGAAGAAAGCTTTCTTTTTTTTTGTTGTCTTGGCCTCAGTTGTCTCTGCGTTATCATCATCGTTAGGCCTTTTATGTCCCCTACCACCTCTTCTAAAGAAACTCTCAAGTGACGTTTGTTCTTTACTTAGCATACTACCAAATCATATTGTTTCCTTGCGGCCTGGTAGCACACGCTTTGCGGCCCAGTACTAGTCCACGGCCTGGTAGTTGGGGACCACTGGACTAAACAACTAAAAGGGTGATCATAACATGACAGAATGGATCAGTAAGATGAAACTGACGTAGTTCAATCTGAAACTAAGAGCTCTGAATCTAAATAAAAGGCACTGTAAAGCTGTGAAGTATGAATTACCTGTAATAGGTGTGGCATATTACTATTCCAATGATATTGATTGATATAACGATATTGACTTTGACATTGACATTGATGTATACTGCTTGAGGCCCCACAACCTGTATATGAGAAGTTAGTCCTAAAGTTAGTAATCTCAAAATTATTCCCCGTACCACTCTACAGTAAAAGTTGAAACAGGAAGATACAGGATATGGGATAAGTATGTGTTTAGAGAAATGAATGTAGGAGGGAGGGATTCATATCCTTAGGATAAATGACACTAGTCCAGATGGAACCAGCAAAGCGATGGACAGTTGGTGATTAGCATGACACTATTACAGCTCGGGTGTAGGAGTTTGGAGTTCAATTCCCATACCATCTGCAAGGGGCCTCTACACCCTCCCCATGAACACGTGAGTTTCCTCCAGGTGCTCCGGTTTCCTCCCACATTCCAAAGATGAACCGGTTAGTCGGTTAATAGGTCATTGTAAATTGTCCTTTGGTTAAATAGGTGGGTTGTTGGGCAGTGAGACTTGTTGGGCCAGAAGGGCCTATTCTGGCCCAGTCCCATTTTATGCCAAAAGGTTGGGAACCCCTGTTCCAGAGGGAAACAGAACAAAATGGTGCTTAGCTTGACTGTTCTTGTGGTTGTGTATCAGGAGATTGTAATTCCTCTGAATCCAATCATTATTCTCCATTATTTCCCGTCCAAAGTTTACTTTGCATTTTGTTATTAAAAGAGATAGTGGATAATATTGGCATAATGACTTGCAATTTTTGGACCTGAAGTAAAATTAGATTTGTAAGTAAACTCTTATGTGGTTTCTTTGTGAGGTCAGAACCAAAGTAACATTTAAATGTTTTGCCAGTTCTTTGTTCACTGGTAGTAATCTCTCCCATTTCTGAGCTGGAACTTTAATTCGGGTACAATGTCCTTAGACTTGATCTTTGGAATATTATAACCCCTCCTAGATTTTTTTACTTGCGTCATGGCCCAACTTCCCCCTCGTCTTTTTTGATTTCTCTTCCATTTATGCTTCCTTTTTGATGATTTCTTCATGTTTCTCCCTTCTCTTTCTCTGTTCTAGTTCCTGTCATCCTACCACTCGAGTTTAAACCCTCCCGGAGAGCAATACCAAACGCGGTGAAGCCTGTCCAGTCTATGCTGGTTCCATCTGGCCCAGTCATTTCAAATTTACTCAATTTTTTACAGTTTTTTCTAACAATTGCCCTGATAGTTGGTTTTCACCTTCTCCCTCAGTCATTGGATTTTGGCTGGCAGTAATATGGATTGACGTGACAACTGAGCACTAAAGGTCATTTGCATAGTTCTGTTTGCAGATTCTATTAAGCAGAAATTTAAATTAATTCCCTGTGTATTTCTTAATTGAACACCAAACAAAAATGTAATTCATTATAAAAATTAAAATAAAATTCAGGTTTAATTAGACCCAACCTAATTTAACTGGCTTGGTCTAATGAAAATGATACAACGGGCTAGCAATCATTTGATGCCAAGAAATATTTGATACTTATGTTACAAACAAGCAAGAGATTACTAGACTTTTTAAATACATTGCCAGTATTAACACAATCCCTAACCTCACCTGAGGAGGACACTCATCCTTTTTTAAGTTGTTTATAATTTCTGGCAGAAGACAGTAAGAATAAGTGGTTAAGGTAGAAATTCCTACGTACCACCACAAAGGAATGTATGTCAGGCCTATGAGAGAAAGGGCCAAAAGCAGCATCCGCCAGTTTCTTAGAAAGTATGCAATGAAGGGCAGCAACATGTAGCCAAGAGCATAAGAAATGCACACTCCCAACGTGCTGTACACAAGCCGAGTGGATTTTCCGAGAATTTCTGATCCTGGAAGAAAAAAAGTAGTAATTACAACAGAATTCTTGACTTCAGTTGGTGATAGGTCAACACAATGACATTTTGTTCTTTGCCAATATTGCACTTTGCGCATTTTCTGTCAGTAGTATACATCTTCTTCTTAACCATCATTTTGTTGACTTGATTGTCCAGTCATACCTAAAATAGAGCACGTGAACATGATATGAGCAAATGTATGGTTATGAAATATTATTTCCTCAGCACTGGCCAGAAGTGCAAAGGTCAATTGTAACATCTGATTGACTACCATAAATCAGATCAGGAGAAGCCAACAATCCTATTTTTGCAATTAGTTCTGAGTTTCTTCACAGGAGAAGAGAATGGAAACTGTGTGTTTGTATGATTCAAATTCATTTATAGAGAACAATGAAGGTATTAGATGAGGATTGGGGAAAGGGTTATATGTCCTCCCAAAACAAAGAAATATAACTAGGGAAATTCTTGGGGGTGTGTGTGTGTGTGTGTGTGTGTGTGTGTGTGTGTGTGTGTACTTAAGTCATAGTCATAGTCATACTTTATTGATCCCGGGGGAAATTGGTTTTCGTTACAGTTGCACCATAAATAATAAATAGTAACAACACCATAAATAGTTAAATAGTAATATGTAAATTATGCCAGGAAATAAGTTCAGGACCAGCCTATTGGCTCAGGGTGTCTGACCCTCCAAGGGAGGAGTTGTAAAGTTTGATGGCCACAGACAGGAATGATTTCCTATGACGCTCAGTGTTGCATCTTGGTGGAATGAGTCTCTGACTGAATGTACTCCTGTGCCCAACCAGTACATTATGTACTATTGTACAGCTGCTACTATGGCATGCAACTTGGACAGCATCCAGTTGTCGGGGTGCCATCATGACAAGCTTCATTGGTATGCTCATCATACGGTGTGTCCTGGGCATCTGAAACCTGGCGGAGACCATCTTTCTCCAGGTTTTTTTTACGAGGTCGAGTTGTTAGCTCGACATTCAATCCAGGCATGGCACGGCTGGAAAGCGTACAAGGAAGCCAGCCGGATTCGAACTCAGGACCTCTCGCCTCGAAGTCCAGCGCTGATGCCACTATGCCACTAGCAGGCTTCATGGTCTCCCATGGGAAATTATATCTTTTCAAGTACCCAACACCCAAAATGTAGAAAACTAACACAGGTTTTGCTAAGGACATTTAAAATGTCATAGAATTTTAACAGCAAGTATTCATTGGTTCCAGTGAGATCTAGTGCACCTCCCTTAATCGCAGGACTCTGCAGAGAGTGGTGCAGACAGCCCAGCGGATGTGTAGTCGTGAAATTCTCATGATTCAGGACATTTACAAGGACAGGTGTCTAAAAAGGGCCTGTAGGATCATTGAGGACCCAAGCCATCCCAACCAGAATCTACTCCAGCTGCTACCATCTGGGAAGCAATACCACAGCATAAAAACCAGGACCAACAGGCTTCTTCCACCAGGCCATCAGACTGATGAACTCACACTGATTTGAGTGTACTCTATATTACATTGACTGTTCTATTTATTATAAGTTACTATGATTGCACATTGCACATTTAGATGGAGATGTAACGTAAAGATTTTTATTTCTCATGTATGTGAAGGATGTAAGAAATAAAGTCAGTTCAACAGAAGTGTAAGAAAACATGTTTTCTTGTTAAGCCACTCTTATTCCATCAATGCTAATGTGGTTATCATCCTGGCAATTGAGCTGGTGATAATATTGAAGCCTCTTGGAGATTCAAATCAATCACCCCAGGCAGTGACCTGTGCAAGTTGGAATGGGAGGGTGATACTAATGGAGCAAATCCAGAAGTTACCCAACAGCTTATTTACTGATGAGTGCATTTCTGTTGTGAAATACAGGAGCACTGGAATAGAAATCGCACTTGGAAAAAAATCCTCAAATTATATTAAGGATAACATATGCATGAAGAGGACTTATGCTGTGCTTGTGCTTGGCACCGAAACACAAGCATTTCTGGTGTGTTTCACATACTGGCAATAAAGTGATTCTGATTCTGATTAATTAACGAGATATAAGAGGAAACAAGTTCAAAATTATCTACCATGTGAAATAGAAATAGTTAAATACTTTGACCAATTATACATGAAGAATGATTATCTCACAAGTGAAAAATACAAATTTGAAAATAGTTGATTCAATGACTATGTCCTTAAGTTCTTTTTTCCTTTTGTAACGGAATACCAGGAATGTGTTGGTCAGTGGGATAAACACTGGTTAATTTCATTGTGGGAGTGTGGAATGTATAGCTTCTGATTGTTAAAATGCAGTGGGTTGTGTTTAATTTCCGCACACAGAATTTAGCTCATGTACAATGAAAACAAATATCGGACCCACAGAGAATTAAAACACATGGGAGCACAGACACATTAGAGAAGCAGTCCCTCCAACCTATTATTTAATGAGACCATGGACTAATTTGTAGTTAAATTTATCCATCCATATTGTACACTATAATAATACAGTATTTAATGAATTTCAAATGAATCACCTGATTTAAAATGATTATTCTTTCACCTGTTATATTTGAGGAGAAAAAGTTTCACACTTCCAATATATTTTGTACATTTTGTGAGAAAGGGACTTCATTTCCTCCTAAAGGACCAACTCTGATTTTAGAGTTATTTCTATTTGCTTTTGGTTTCTGCTAGTACTAGGAGTTTCAAACTGCCTCATAAAATCATAAAAATCTCATTGAAATTATCTTCATAATTCCCAGGCTGTACAAATTTAGTTTAGGCAACCCTTCTCATAAATTGATCACTAGAACTCTGATAAATTCCCAGTGAGATCTTATTACTTGCATATTTACTGAAATTAGGATGCAACAACATTACTTGATACTCTAGGCGTGCTTGATTCAGTGCTTTGTGGAGAAAAACTTCCCGTTTATTTGATATAGCAGACAAAAAAAAATTTCAGTATTTGAGTGGTACATTTAATGATCCATGTACATAGATCCCAAAATATATTAGAATTCTATTCTTTGATTATCATCAGTTATGAGTGTTCAGGTCTATACCTATTTGAAAGGACGGTCTCAGTAAAGTGCATATTCCACCTTCAACCCACATTCTGATTATTCATGGTTCTTTGTAATTTAATGCTTTTGTCTACACTACTTATTGGGCCAGCAATCTTTGTGTCACAGGCAACCTAAGTTAATTAGCTAGTCGATTTCAATGTTTTTGTTAATATAATACCTATAAATTTAACAAAACTGTGAATAATTAAATGCCATTTGTTTCTTTTGAGACATCATGAATATAGTACATAGAACATAGAACAGCACAGCACAAGAAAAAGTCCTTCAGCCCACAATCTTGTGCCAAACCAATTAATTTAGTAATCAAGTGGTTAAACAAACTAATCTCTTCTGCCAAAACAATGTCTATATCCTTACATTATACTCACGCTCATGTGCCTATCTAAACATCTCTTAAAAGTCACTAATTTTCTGCTTCTACCACCACCCCAGGCGGTGCATTCCAGGCACCCATAACCCTCTGTAAAACGCTTGTCCCTCACAACTCCTCAGAAATGGCCACATCTCACTTGAAATTCATGCCCTCTGGTATTGAATATTTGAACCCTGGGAAAGAGATACTGTCTCTCTGCTCTGTCTCAGCTTCTCATATTCTTATAAACCTCTATCAGCTCTCCCCTTGGCCTCTTCTGATACAGGTTGCCCCTGCCCCAGAAGAGGTTCCAATGATCCAAGAACCTGAAACCTTGCCCTCCTACACCTATACTATCATCTAATTCCTGCCTTGACTAGCACATAATACTAGGAGTGAAGCAGGGATTATTACCTTGGAAATCCTGCTCTGCAGCCTCTTTCCTAAATCCCTATCCTCACTGTGCAGGACCTCTTTCCCCTTTCTACCTATGTCATTGTTGCCATTGTGCACCATCACCTCTTGCTGAGTTGAATGTTTATCCATCATCACTGAAGTCTCTCTTCTATCACCCAACCAATTTTAATCAGGCCGGTACGTTCTTTAATTCCATTTCTCTTCCCTGTTATAATTAAACAAGAATTTCATTCACCTACCGTATCACTATCACCAGTTTACTTAGAAATTTCTAAACATTACTAGCAAGTTCATCGTTTATTGCCCATTCTTCAATATCTTTTATGACCTGAACTCTGTCTTTTTAGAGTCATGGAGTCACAGAGCAATATAACATGGGATTAGGCACTTCAGCCCAACTTGTACATGTGGACTGCACGGCCTTCTACAGTAGTTCTATTTGCCCACGCTTGGCCCATATCCCTAATATTTTCTTATGTATCAAATTCTTACTTCCTTGCATGCACTATTGTTTCTGACTGACCTCTCTCCCATTTATTGGTAACTAAAGTTCTTTATACCATCTTATCTGACATGGTTGAGAAACAAACTGTTCCAGGAATAACATTTTCTCCTCTCCTAATATTGAGTCTAATGTCAAATTAAATAAAACTGCTTCTTCCTTCTGGATCTCATTGCCCCTTTCCATTAGCAGATGCATTTGGAAACCACTGCACTTGAACTCCTTTTGAAGTTAGCTCCCAAATCTCATTAGGACCATTTCCCTTCATCCTGATGTTAGCAGATTCAATAAAGATCACAAAAATTGTGTTTTCCCCCTTCCTAACCATTCTTTCCAGCCAAACAAATGCATCTCATAGAATTATAGAATTAAAAAATAAGAGGCTATTCTGCTCTTCATGACTGTGCTAAGCAAAAATATTTTTTTAAAAAGCTATTCAAGACAATTCCTACTTTTGACCTGCAATCTCAATGTTTACTGCTCTTCAGGTGCTCATGTGGGGCTGTTGTCTGTACATAGGGCCAAAGATTTCAAATACATAAATGTAAAATTCAGGAATTTTTGTGTATATTTTACTGTATGGAATATTTCTGCATTTCAGAAATGATCTGATTAGCTGGTCAACTGAAGCACTCAAACTACTCAAAATGTTTCCAGATTTTTGAGATATTCTTTCCATAGCAAAGGAATTAGAAAAAGAATAAGATTTCAAAAATGTATGGGTGTTCTACTAGCCTCTAGTCCACTGACTAGAGTTAATGCTTCACTGACAGTGAAAGAATAATCTATGGTATTGAAGTGCCAGTAAAGATACATACCAAGAACAAAGGCAGCTACATAGTTTGATATTTGTCCGAGACCAATGAGGAAATTAAGAAGGCAGAATATTTCCCAGCTTGGAGCGAACACTTGAGCAATGCTGAATATACACTGTACAGCCATCGTTCCAAATAGAACTAGCTTTCTTCCAAACCTGCAAAGCAAGAACAAATGAAGATTTCGATATGAATGCACAGACTCTCTGCCACTGATTAATACACATGATATGGATTTATTCTGTACGTTACTTCATGGAAATGATCTAAGCAAAGATTTATGCATGTCAACAAATGAAAAAACTGCATGGGAACCTATTTCAGATGCAGCTTCCTCACCAGGCTCTTATGTTAACCTGGCTCGTCAGTCAGTCCTGACAACAGCCACGGGACTCAGCGGTGAGAAGTCCACCTTTCATAAACAATGGGCATCTGGGGTTGGTCTGATTTGGCTTTCAACTAAACAGGAACGTCGTGATGTTCTGGTTAAAGAAACCTCAATTTGAGTAAATAGTGCATAAATACTGTCCATACACAAATGTCGGTCAGCAAGAAATAACAAATTGTACACTGCATAAAATTTATAAAGAAAGTGTATTTACAAATTTCAACTTTATTGAGCAGTTAATAGGAAAAAGAAAAGGAGAAAAATAAAGAGCAGTAAAAACCTTAACCAGGGCATCAGACAAAACCAGAAATTCAGCAAGTTATGTCCAAACATGCACATAAAGTTGGAGGTCATCCTGAAGTTGCCTTATTACCCACACGCTGGACCCACGGAACACGTGAAAACACAAACCATATTCCAAACCGCTTGAAATCCATCTCAAACAAACGGGTGCTCTCATTGGGAGTACTGGCCCTTGAAGCCATTCATCTGCATAAAGCACTTCGTGCAACAGGGATGCTCCTTCCCGGGGCATCCTCAGCCTTTTTCCCTCCCGTCCTCTCAGCAGCTCCCATCAAAAAAAACGCAAACCACACTGCCCATCAGAAATCTCACCCCACACACAGCTCCCTCGAGAACCGTCTCTCCATTTCACCATCCTGATTGGGTGACACAGCATTCCCAAGCTGAACATTAAAGCCCCTTAGCTTTTAGCCAAAACCAAAATATTCTAATCTGCTTTTGCGTAACTGCTAAAATGAAGTACCTGCAGCATAGCAGTAAAAATCTCAACCAGGGCATTACACAGTCATCATACGAAACCAGGAATTCAGCAAGGATAGACTAGAAATTAAGCTGGATCTTACTTATGCACTGTGAATCTCTAGATTCCAACTTAATTTTTAGTACGACCTCGCTGAATGCCTCAAAGATGGCTTTTGGTGAATATATCTATCAAGGTTTTGATGGCCTCCTTGATTTCTTCAAGTGTTGGTATTTTGCTTAGGGAGTCGTCAACAGGCTGTTTTGGAATGTTGTTAATCACATTCCTGTCAAATGAGACGGTTTGAATTAGAAGATCTTCAAAGTGCTCCCTCCATCTAGAATTGATGTCAGCATTGCTCTTCAGAATGGTTGAACCATCTTTGCTTTTGAGAGGGGCTTGACCGTGAGCGGATGGGCCAAAAATAGCTTCAGTTGCGTTGAAAAAGCCTCGAGTGTCGTTGGCGTCTGCCAGTTGTTGGATTTACTGAGCTTTCTTCCTCCACCATTGATTTTTCAACTTGCTGGTAATATATTCATGGACAGTTTGCAGTTCCTACATTTTGAGTTGCAGTATTACAGAACATTAATACTGAGTTTAAGCATTCATTACTGCTTCACCCAATCCTGAATACTTCTCCACCTTTGGCTCTTTGTAGAATTGGAAACTCCAGCTTTCTTTATACTGAGAATGTATTTGCTCTGAACTCTGCCATGTACTTGGATATGTACCACACTATCACCGATGAACTTTATAGAGATTTTTCCAGTCAACTTTTGCTACAGCTTTTCTCTATCTAGTATTTTTGCTCGAATTGAAGATTTGTATCTTCAATCTACGTTTGTGCTTTCCCTCACCTTTGTTAAATCTAAATGAATCTGTATGCTTGCTGCCAACAAAACATTCTCACACTGATATTTATTCCATATTTATTCCCCACACCAAAATTAGTTTTCTGTATTCTGATTTAAGATTTTCTGGAACATTGAGCAGCACGAGAACAGGCCCTTTGGCCCACACATTATGTTGAATAATTAAGCTAATGATGTCTAATCAAACTAATCTTTTCAGTCTGCCCACATCCATATCCTTCTACTTTCTACATTTCCATGTTCTTATCTGAAAGTCTCTTTAACACCTCAGTCATATTTGCCTCCAGCACCACCCCTACCAGTGCATTCCAGGCACCCACCACTCTATGTAAAGAATCCTTCCCCACACACCTCCTTTGAAATGTTTCCCTCTCATCTTAAATGCATGCCCTTTACTATTAGGCATTTTGGCCCTGGGACAAAAAAAGTGCGAACAGTCTATCTATATTTTTCATTATTGTAATAGCTTCTACGAATTTTCCCCTTAGCCTCCACCGCCCCAAGGAAAACAGTTCAATTTCTTCCAACCTTTCCCTACAGCACGTCTTCTAATCCTAGAGCAACCAGGGAAGTCTCTTCAGAACCTTCTCTACAGTATCCACATCCTTCCTATAATGGGGCAACCAGAAATTATTGCAACGTTTCTGATGTGGCCGAAGCAGAGCTTTATAAAGCTGTAATTTCATTTTGTGACACTTGAAGACAATGCATTGACTAATGAAGGCAAGCATAGTTACATCTTCTTTATAACAGCTGGAGTCACCCATCTTGTAAAGACACTGCCCAGAAAGCAAAGACAAGCCACTCCTGTAGAAAAATTTGCCAAGAGCAATCATGGTCATGGATAGACCATGATTTCTACATCATACAAGATGGTCCATGATGATGATGATGATGAACTGTTGCCCGAGAGTTTTTGTCACTTCTTGAAAACTTATGAATGTATATTCTCTTCTCTTTCCCTTTGACTGGAGGCTTAACATAAACTCAGTGGCCACTTTATTAGTACCTCCTGTACCTAATAAAATGGCCACTCAGTACATGTTCATGGTCTTCTGCAGCTGTAGCCCATCCACTTCAGGGTTTGGTGTACTGCGCATTCAGAAATGCTCTTCTACCCACTACTGTGATAATGCATGGTTATATGAGTTACTGTTGCCTTCATGCCAACTTGAGCCAGTCTTGCCATTTTCCTCCAACCTCTCACTAACAAGGCATTTCTGCCCACAGAACTGCCATTCACTGGATTTTTTTTTTTTTGTTTTTCACACCACTCTCTATATGCTCCAGAGACTGTTATGCATAAAAATCCTGGAGATCAGCAATTTTGGTGATACTCAAACCAGTCTGTCTGGCCCCAATAACCATTCCAGTGTCAAAGACACATAGATTACATTTCTTCACCATTCTGATGTTGGTCTGAGAAATCACTCAACCTCTTGACTATGTTTGTATGCCTTCGTGCTTTGAATTGCTGCCACATTATGGGCAAAAATGCCTTGTTGATGAAAGAGGTCAGAGGAGAAAGGCTAGACTGGTCCAAGCTGACAGGAAGGTGACAGTAACTTAACTAACTATGCATTACAACTATGGTTGCAGAAGAGCATCTCCAAATAGCTGACACATCAAACCTTGAAGCAGATGGGCTACAGCAGTAGAAGACCACAAATATGCACTGAGTGGCCACTTTATTAGGTACAGAAAGTGACTAAAAAAGTGGCCACTGAGTGTTATTCACTCATCATTGGTGTTAGTTGAAACCCAAAGATTGCCACTACTGAAGTACTGGTTTGTAATAACTTCCCTCTTTCCCAGCAATCTACCAGTTGATTACATCCCTGTTTCCGCCAAGTGCTATTGGAAGGGTTAGAATGGGCTCAGGTAATTTAACCTTTCCTCTTTGAAATTTTCTGCAGCAACAGTCATGTAAAATACATAGAATAAAATCATGCTCCTGCCTGCAGAAACAACCTGACTATTGAGCAAAACATACAAAATGCTGAAGGAATTCAGCAAGTCGTGCAGCATTTATGGAGCGGAATAAACAGTTGACTCTTCATCAAGACTGACGGAAGAAGGCAGAATCCTGAATAAAAAAGGTGGAGGAGGGAATGAGTACAAACTGGCAGGTGGTAGGAGAGGGGAAAGTTGGGTGGGTGGGAAAAGAGTTTCGTAAGAAGCTGGGAGGTGATAATGGAAAAAGTAAAAGGCTGAAGAAGAAGGCAATGGACCATGGAAGAATGGGAGCACCAGAGGAGGGAGATGGGAAAATGATAAGAGAAGGCATGAGAGAGGGAGCATTAAAACAGAGGAGGTGTAGCACTTATTGGAAGTTAGATTAATTGATGTTCATGCCATCAGACTGGAGGCTACCCAGATGGAATATGAAGTTTTGCTCCTTCAACCCGTGTATGGTTTCATTGTAGCAGTAGAGGACAGACATCAGAATGGGGTCAAATTGAAATGGGTGATCACTGGGAGACCTTGCCTTTTGCAGCAGACAAAGCCAAGGTGCACAAAGAAGCCATTACTATTGAGTTCACTGATAATATGGCTTTGCTGAGCATCCTCTTCCTCCTCTGTACATTCACAAATGTACGTTGGAAAAGGAAATCTGCCATCCTTACACAGTTGGGTCTTTATTTGACTCCAAACCCACCAAGATGGTTGATTCTTAAGGTTTCAGATCTTGACCACAATAGAACCCACAGCAATGTACATCCAAAGGTTAACTGCAATTTCATTTCAGGACAATCAGGAATTGACAATTAATTGAGAGCAATGCTAGCATTATCCATACCATGTGAAAGAAAAAATAAAACAAGATAATAGGAAGAGAAACCAAGAAGTTGGGATCAAGACTTCCCGAAAACCCTGGCCTCAAAGATCATCAGTGTGCAAGAGACGGAGCTAGCTTGGTGAGATGATACACATCCATCTACTTTTAATATTGCACTGGATGAATATCAGAAAAGAGTAACTGTCCTCAGCTCAAAGTAACACATCTGTGTCAGATAGCAAAGCTCACAGTGACTGAAGTTATAGCTAACAAATATTATACTCTGGCTAGCCAGAGGCCATTTATCATAGCCACAGGATAATACAGCAGTATTTCTTAATAAGGCAGCATTCAGTCATTATGAATGATTTTCTGTTTGCATAATGTCAGGAATGGGGAAGTCTGCTGATGATCACACATAGTCCCATTCTGGACCTAAAATATAATCCAACATCTCATGTTTCATCTACAGCAGCAAGTGCTTTCTGGCATAATATTTTCACATAATGATTAACTGAAGCAGATAACCCAGCCATTTTCCTTTGACCTTAAGTCAAAGGAATATGCTTGCTTAGTGCACTGTTATCGACATTTCATAGAGTCATAGTTAAGGACAGCACAGAAACAGGCCCCTCGGCCCATTTTGTTTATGCAGAAAATATTTAAACTGCCTACTCCCATCCACCTGCACTACTGGGACCATAGCCCCCCATACCTCTACCATCCACATACCTATCCAAACCTCTCTTAAATGTTGAAATCGAGCTTGCATGCACCATTTGTGCTGGCAGCTCATTGTACACTGTCCTGACCCTCTGAGTGAAGATGTTTCCCCTCATATTCCCCTTAAACTTTCCACCTTTCAGCCTTAACCCATAACCTCTGGTTGTAGTCCCAACCAGCCACAGTGGAGAACATCTGCTTGAATTTACACTATCTATACCATTCATCATTTTGTATACTTCCATCAAATCTCCTTTCAATCTTCTACATTCTAAGGATTACAGTCCTAACCTACTCACTCTTTTATAGGTTGAAGACAAATGATTGGATGTTATGTTGAAGTGTATAAGACGTTGGCGAGGCCTAATTTGGAGTATTGTGTGCAGTTTTGGTTCTCTTTCATAAGGAAAGGTGTAAACAAGGTTGAAAGAATACAGACAAAATTTACAAGAATGTTGACAGACAGACTTTTGATAACAGATCTATCAACATTCTTGTCTTCCTCGCTGCCCACTACACCCCCAATCTTGGGGGTCATCTGCATATTTATTGATCCACTTAACAACATTATTATGCAGATCATTGATAAAGATGACAAGCAACAAAGGACACAGCACCAGTCCCTGCACCACAGCACTAGTCACAGGCCTCCAGTAAGAGAGACAACCCTCTACTACCACTGATTGACTTCTCCCTCAAAGCTAATGTCTAATCTAATTTACTACTCCATCCTGAATGGCGAGCAACTGGAACTTCTTGACCAACCTCCCATTGGATCAATGACCAATAGTTTCTTTCAAGGTAAAACTATATTTTAAAATCAAATAATGTAATGAATTTCATGGTTTCACATCATCACAAAGAGGCCTACACTCAATTAAGCAAATTTGATTTGCACTCACAACTGTTGAATCATCAGATTCTTGAAAGAAGGGAATAACTTCATTCAATTTCACTTACTCCACATTGAAATGTTCCCACAACCTATGGACTGATTTTCAAAGACACTTCTCTCATGTTCTTGATATTTATTGCTGATTTATTTATTTATTAATTACTTATTTTTGTATTTGCACAGTGTGTTGTTTTCTGCACAGTGGTAGAAAGCCCAAGTTGGTGTGTGCATTCATTGATACTGTTACAGTTATTATTCAATGCATTTATTGAGTATATCTGCATGACAATGAATCTCAGGGTTGGATATAATAACATAGCTGTATGTGTACTTCAATAATAGATATTACTTTGAACTTTGAACATTGAACTTTAAGTCAAAAACATAGCAGCTCTTACAAATAGCAAACAAGAATGTCAAAAAAAACTTTGTGGCAAAACTAAATAAAAGAGATAACTCACCTGTCTGACAATTGGCCAGATACAACGGAACCAACCAGCACGCCTGCAAAGAACATCGACATAGAAAACGGGGCTTTCCAATGATCTTTACATACCAAGTCCCACTAAAAAGAAACAAGAAGAAAATGAGGGGTCCAACTATGTGCTACATCATATTGGATCACAGTTCATGCACTATAGACATTCAAAACAGGTGCAAAGCTCAGTCAACTTCTCCAATAAGTCTCAAAAGCAACAAACAAATGTCCAAACCATTAGTCTAGAGCTTCAAATCTCATTTAATAATCTAAAGCATATACAGTTATGTGAACTATATATTTTCTTCCAGAATGAGAAAGAACTCCCATTGCCACAACTATCTTTGCCTGTAACGTGGCCTCAGAGGTTATAAAGTTACAGTTTTTTGGAACTTCATTAGTGTTATAATATGAGCAATGTCCCACGACAAGTTAAAAATGCCATGTCATAATATGTTTTGGATGAATTGATAAACTTGTGAATCCAGCTGTTTTCTTTGACAGATATGAAACATTCTATGGCACCTTTGAAGAATATGGAATAGCTGTAAAATTACATTGCTTTTCTTTTTACAGTATTATGAATAATTTTAGTTCAATAGTATACATAACCAGAAATAATTAAATGTGTTTATCTCATTGTTCATATTGCATTGGGATTTAAGTATCCAAGATTCTAGGATTATGAGAGGTTCTTTCCGCTGGCTGAGGAGGTCTAGAACTTGAGAGATAGTCTAAATATAAGGCAATTGTCAATGAGGATAGATATACGGAAACAATTTCTTCCGAGATGGTGATTCTTTGGAAATCACTTCCTTACCATGTTGAGAATGTTTAGTTGCATATATTCAAGGCTGGTAAATTGGAAATTTGGTTTATTAGAATTACATATACCAAAGTATAATGAAAAACTTATCTTGCGTAATACTGTTCATACAGATCAATTAATTACAACAGTGTGTTGAGGTAGTATAAGGTAAAACAATAACAGTGCAGAATGAAGTGTTGCAGTTGCAGAGAAAGTATAGTGCAGGTAGACAATAAGGTGAAAGGTCAAAACAAGGTGGATTGTGAGGTCAAGAGCCCATCTCATCATACTTAGAAACGATTCAATATTCTTAATAGCGCTTCCTGAAATGCTGCATTACTGTGTGGTACGGAAACTGCATTGCGGCAGACGTGACAGCTCTACAATGTACGCCAGCCTACCTGCCATCAAAGGCACATATACAGAAAGATGCCAGAAAAAGGCCAACATTACCCTGCTTGTTTGTCCCACTTCAGTCAGGGAAGAGGTTATACAGCATGCACACCACGACCACTAGACTCAAAAACATTTACATCCCCAAGCCCTCAGGCTGACCAACACCTCCATACAGTAACCCACAACCAATATATCGACATCAGCCATTCCTCTCCATAACCCTTCAACACACTTTGCCCCCAGCCCCCATGTACCGCCACTTTATGCTTACACTCCACACCTCATACCTACACTGATACAGTCATGTCCTACTGTGTTTTCATATGTCCTGCTGCAATCTAGAAGAGCTCCTCTTGCCAAGAGTCACTTTATCACTTCATCATTTACTGTCAGTCTCACGTTATGTACATGCAATCAGTCAATGTACTGTACTGTATATAAGCTAATCTTATTTATATACAGCCACTCTCCACACTTATTTGTACATTGTGTTTAAAAGGTTTGTTCTTATATAATCTTGAATCTTGAATGTTGAATATTTAACAGCAGGATAGAAGCTGTGTTGAGAGCACCCTGGCAAGAGGGGGTACTCAATTTTGGAGTGGCATTATCTCTTGCCATCCCTAATAGCCTTACAGCGGCTAATACAAGTCAGGGCTGCCTGATTTGAATACTGCAGTGCTAGTCTTCAGTTGGAGTGAATTTCCCAGTTCATCCATGGTTTCTGATTTGGAAACACATGGATTTTCCTCCTTGGTACGTAGCCCTCAACACACTTGCTGATAAAAGTCCATGGCAATGGTGATATACACATCTAAAGCAACACACACCAACTTCTGTAGGAACTCAGCAGGTCAGGTAGCATCTATGCAAAAGAGTAAACAGCCGATGGTTTGGGCGGAGACCCTTCATCAGTCATGATGAAAGGTTTTGACCTGAAATATCAGTTGTTTACATCCATAGATGTAGCCTGGCCTGCTGCATTCCTCCTGTATTTTGTGTGTGTTGCTTTGAACTTCCAGCATCTGCAGATTTCCCATGTTTGTGGTATACATCCTCGGCTGCTTGTTGAGTCTTTAAATATGGACCAGCCTACTGACTCAGAAGAGTTGTGTGGAAGATCGTCTGTTTCTTTAGACCAGCACTGAATGACTTTCTGTACTGGATCCTGTTTCAGCTTCAGTTTGTATGCAGAGAGAAAGAGCACAGCCTGGAGGTCTGCTTTTCCAAAGTGTAGGTGTGGGTTGGCTGGGTAGGCACTTTAGTCAAAGATGTCTGGTCCCCAGGTGAGACAGGAGACATACTGGTAGTATTTTGGAACACATTCTTGGTTGGACTGGTTGAAGGTGCTAGCTGCGCTGAAAAGGAAGAGACCCTCAGGGCACCCTGTATCAAGGCTGTTGTGAAGAGGTATAAGCCATGTTTCTGTAAAACAGAGCACAAAGCAGTTCCTCAGTTCTTTTAGGGAGGTCAGTTTTGCCCTTAATTCATCAACTTTGTTCTTAGCAGCCTGGCATTAACTAGTAGTACAGTGCGGATAGGGAATTTGAACCTATGCTGTTTCAGTCTCAGTTGCAGTACAGACCTCTTACCATGCTTCTGTGGTAAGCGGCTGTGTCTGGTCAGTCCTGGGATCCTGGGATCCTGGAATGGAGTGACCTGGGCTGGAAGGACAGTGATTGATTGCAGATGGACCTGGAAGGCTGGAGCACATTCATTTAGACCAGAAAGTAAGTGATTTATTCTGGGCTGCACATAGAAAATGCTGGGGGAACCCAGTAGATCAGACAGTGTCTATAAAGGGAAATTAACAGTTGATGTTTCAGGCTGAGATCCTTCATCAGGACTGGAAAGCAAGGAGGAAGGAGCCAGAATAAAAAGGTGGAGGGATTGCGAGGATCACAAGCTGGCAGATGATAGTTGATTCCAAGTAAGGAGGTGGGTAGGTGGGGGTGAGGGAGTGAAATGTAACAATGTGAGGTGATAGTTTGAAGAAGTTAGGAAGAGAAATGAATCTGATGTGAGAAGACAGTAGACAATGGAATAAAAGGAAGGAGGTGGAGAACCTCCTGTCTTCCCCCTTCCTTTCTAGACCTCATGAAAGGTCTCGACCCAAAATATTGATGATCCGTTTGCCTCTATAAGACGCTTCCTGACCTGTTGAGTTCCTCTACCATTTGTATGCATTGCCAGAGATTTCCAGCATCTGCAGAATCTATTCCATCTTCTTCTGGGCTGCCCTAGAAAACCTGGAGTAGATTCAGCAAGCCCATATGTTAACAGAGACACACAGTGAGGCTGTAGATGCTGGAAACCTGAATCAACATACACAAAATACTGGAGAACTTAGCAGGTGAGGCATCATCTATGGAGGGAAATGATGTCCTGATGTAGGGTCTCAGCCCAAACATCATCTATTCCCTCCATAGATGCTGCCTGGTCTGCTGGCTTCCTCTATCATTATGTGTAGTCAAGTTGTTGTAAGATAATGTAACAACTCATATTTTTGTTGATGGAACAAAGGACAATCTGAATCAAGTGAGTTCAAACTGACAAAGGATCGGCAATGATCTTATTGTTTAGTGGACCCACACAACTACCCCTATTCTGATGTTCTTATGGCAAATTCTCATTTCTTATAGCAAATTTGAGTCAACGCATAATTTCTTTCCAAGGGCCAATGACTATTGAACAACTTCAAGGATATCTACTCCTGCCCCACTTGCTTTCTTTTTTGAAAACATCTTCTGAATCCTGCTGACGAGATCTCTTCCGTTATTCCAACATACAGTGAAACATTACGTAGCATATCATCTAGGGTAATGTTTCAGTCCCTAATACTTTAATGCATGGTTATTCCTTACAACTTCAGCCTTAAGTGCATCAACCAGCTTTGCAGATGTTACCGAGAAAAGGGACCCTGGACTACAAACACATTACAACTTCTGTAAAACAAAATGGAATGAATTTCTCATGAAAAAAGGCTCTTTCATTTAAATAGGAAATTATATTAAGGGAGCAAAGAGACAAATCTACTTGATTTAATCTTTGTCCTTTTGATTTATCCTTTACTTAGCACCTACCTGTACTTCCTCTGATATAAAATATCAGGTGTTTCAGAGCAAGTTACCTCTTTTGAGGTAGTCCCGTTTGTCTGTATTTGGCCTATATTTCTCTAAACTTTTTCCATCCATGTACCGATTGTTAAAACATTGTAATTATACCCTGCTTCCTCCAAAAGCTCATTCCATATACCCATGACCCTCCAAAAAAATTGCCTCTCAGATCCCTTTTAAATCTTTCCTCCTCTCACCTTAGATCTATGCCCTCTAGTTTTAGGCTCCGCTATCCTAGGAACAAAACTGTGATCATTTTCCTCATCCATACCTAGCAAATTTTCTCTGTACTCTTTCAGTCTTATTGTTAATTTTCCTGGAGGAAGATGACCAGAACAGCATGCAACACTCCAAATTAGGACTTGCCCATGTCTAATACAACTTCAGTATAGCATCCCGACTCCTGACTCTTGCACTCAGTATTTCGATTTATAAAGGCAAATATACCAAAAGTTCTCTTTACCACCCTCTCTACCTGTGACACCACTTTCAAGGAATTATGGATCTGTATTCCCAATGCCCTACCATTCATTGTCTAAGACCTACTCTGGTTTGTCCTCCCAAAGTGCAACACCTCGTTCTTGTCTGCTTTTGACTCCATCTGCCATTCTTCAGCTCATTTTTCCAGCTGATCCAGATCCCACTGCAAGCTTCAATAGCCTTTCCTGGTATTCACCACACAAATCTGATCCAAGTTGCCAAATTATCATCCAGATCATTGATGTAGATGGCATACAGCAATGGGCACAGCTTTGATCCTTGAGGCACACCACAAGCAACCATCTATGACTGATTTCTAGCTGTTCCCATGAAGTCGATGTCAAAACCATTTTACTGCCTCACTCTGAATGCCAAGAGACTGAACCTTCTTGAACAGCCCGCCATGAACTGGACTTACATCCCTCCACTTCTGTCCAAGTACCTGTTCACATGCCTTTTAAATGTAGTAAATGCAACTTTCCACACCACCTCCTCCAGAAGATTGTTCTATATAACCACCATTTTCTGCGTAAACAAAATTGCCCCTCAGATTTTCTTTAAATTTCTCCCCTTTTACTAAACCCACCTTCTTTTTTTGTCTTTTCATTCTTAACCGCTACCATTCAGTCATTGGCCAGTTACTTTGTTTACACCCTGCTCCATGGTAACCCCAGCTTTGCCCTATCAGAGACATCCCCTCTCTTCTAGCTTTACAAGCTACTCTTGTCTCCTTTGAAATCATGACAGAGGAGCTTCTTTAATATGCTGGATATTTCCAGCACCATTCTTTATATTTTGGGATTTCCAGCATATTGCATAAAAGAATTTAGGAAACAAGTGATTAAACTGCCTGTTCTTCTGGCATGAGATCAGACAAGCATTGGACTGGAAGTCCCTACAAAAGCCTGTGAGAGCAGCTGACAGGATCATCGGGGTCTCCCAACCAGCCATCAGGGATATTTATCAGGAATGCTGCATAAACAAGGCCCTTAGTATTACCAGGGTTCCCATCAGGCTTCTGACCTTCCTACAGCATTGCATTCGAAGTGTTATGGATTAATCTGTTCTGTACCTCACAATATTTAATTTATGCACTTTACTTTGTTTATCAGTTCTGTCCAGGGTGCAGAATCTCCCCCAAACATCACCATTGATGGTTGCTGTCTTTATGTAATTGACTTCTTCACCTATCTTTGGTTGACCATCACCAGCTCCCTGTCCCTCGAAGCAGAGGTAAACAGCAAGATTGCCAAAGCTGCAGCTGTCATGGCCATTCTGAGCAAGAGAGTGTGGAACAACAGACAGCGCACAAAGAAAACAAAGCTGGGTATGTGCCAGGTGTGCGTGCTCAGCACATTCCTCTATGCCAGTGAGGCTTGGATGCTATACTTCAGGTAAGAGGCTAAACTCATTCCACCTACGCTGCCTCGGGCACACCTTGCACATCTCCTGGCAAGACAGAAGCACCAACTCAAAGGTTCTGCAGCAGGCCGACACCGCCAGTATCCAAGCACACCCAGCCACAGACGTCTCAGATGATTGGGCCATATCAAACAGGTGAACCAGGGAGGCATTCCCAAGGACGTGCTGCATGGCAAGCTGAGTGAAGGTTAAAGCCCATGAGGGAGACCATGCCTCTGCTACAGGGATGTCTGCAAACACTACATGAAGCTGGCAGGCATTGACCTCAGCACCTCGGAGGAAACCATTGAAGACCAGATAGAATGGAGGGCTGCAGTCAAAAGTGGTGTACAACGTGCAGAGATATCAAGAACCAACATGCTCATCAACAAGAGAGCCAGAAGAAAAGCCAGAGCTGATCACCCAGAGCACCTTCCTCCTTCACCTGCAGCCTTTGTGAAAGAGCCTGTCACTCTGGAGTAGGGTTGGACAGCCACTCTAGAAAGTGCAAATAGTTGCAAGACTACAACCCCAAGAAACATCACAAAAAGATTGTCTCTCGAGACGTACATATGACAACAACTTTGTTTATGTGTATTTCATCTGTAGATTTTATCCTTACTTTCCTCAGTTATTGTGTATTATATGTGCATTATGTATGCTTTACACCTTGGTTCGGAGAAATGTCTCATTTGACGGTATATGTGTATATAGTTAAATAACAATAAACTTGACCTCACTTGATTAACAGGGCATACTTTAGCTCAGGGTTTCTCAGCCAGGGTTCTGGGGAAAGTTAGGGTTCCATGAGAGGTCACTTAGGGGCTCTGTGAGAGATTGTGATTAAAAAAATCATTGTTTTGTGAACTTCATGCGAAGCAATTTAATCACAAACAAGAGAAAATCTGCAGATGCTGGAAATCCAAGAAACACACATAAATGCTGAGGGAATTCAGCAGGCCAGGCAGCATCTGTGGTAAAGAGTATTGTCAATGTTTTGGGCTGAAGCCCTTCAGCAGGACTGGTTTCAGCCCGAAATGTCGACAGTACTCTTTTCCGTAGATGCTCCTTGGCCCACTACATTCCTCCAGTATTTTGTGTGTGTGTAGCCGCATTAGCAATCTCATTAGATGTCTCTCAGCCCAGTATGGCAGTGTGCAGTAGGACTGTGTTTATTTGGTTGTGTCCATTCTCATTTTTTAATGTGTCATACGGGATGCCATTGATAATTGGTGAGTGCTGTATTGTACAGAGGGGAGGACTTAGTAAGAAAATGTCACTTAGTAAGAAAATGGCACTTAGTAAGAAAATGTTTTTTCAAGACTTTGTATAAAATTGTGTCTTAGGCTATATTTTTATTCGTATTGCTTTGGCTTATGGTTTTTAGTAACTTTACATTTCAAAATTGTCAATAAATTTTCATATTGTAAATAGCATAAAATCATTTTTCAAACTACTCAAATTAAATCTACCGAGCCTACCTTTAGAAAAAATTAAATCCCATTTTGACTTAAGCTAGTTATTTAACAGAAATGTATTATATTTGCCCTATGAGTTTTTCAAATTTATGGAAGGGAAAGAAAGATTAATTTCAAGAAAGGTAAGCTAAGCTTTCTTAAGGTTGGGTAAAAAATCATTCTCTACTCAAAGGAACATTGACAATTATTTTTGGATTATTATATCTAGGACTTACTCATCATGCTAAGGAACTGTGAGCTGTAGATTTTTTTTATGGAGGAATTTCCTGAGACCTGAAAATTATTTCACAAGTTCCTCCAGGACCAAAAGGTTAAGAAAGGATGGTTTAGAGGAATACATGAATAAACTGAAAGATGATGCATCCCATCTGGTACTACAGCACATTTTAGCAAACAATTCTACTGTCAAAAATTTGTTCGGGAACTTAAAACACTTTTTTTTCCCTTCCCCTGGCAGCTTTTACATTCACTCCCCACTCTTAGAACCAAGAAACTTCCTGTCTACAATCTACAATCGGAGGTTATGGAGCTTTTGAAAATGTTAAACTAACAGAAGTGGGCGGCAAATTGAATGAACTTAGACCTCTTGGAAGAAGGGGACATTTTGAACTCTGATCGAGGGAGTTAACGACAGGGTTGAAGTTTAATACTTTAAAATCCTCATCCAAGGTTAAACATTAAAAATATCCCTGACTCGAGCTCGTATTGGCGATAAATTTACAGCTGTAGGCTCATGAATGGATTCAAACGCACTTCGTCCATTCGCTCTTTAAAAATTATTGCACCACAGCTAATTTCAAAAGAATATTCCCAGGCTAACTGTGGTTGAGTGTGAGCAGTGTACCTGCCCAGTCACAAACCTCGGAGACGATAGTGGAGATGTACTGCTCCTTACTGTACTCCCATCCATCCAGACACGGTTCCTGTTCGATCTCAGACATGTTGAGGAAATCTGGGTTGGAGAATGTCTCCGAAAGGTTCATT
This sequence comes from Mobula hypostoma, assembly GCF_963921235.1. Lineage (NCBI taxonomy): Eukaryota > Metazoa > Chordata > Chondrichthyes > Myliobatiformes > Myliobatidae > Mobula > Mobula hypostoma. Next base: position 34,485,289 of record NC_086103.1, on the reverse strand, counting down.
ATCACGTTCAGCCGGTACCGAGTGCATTTACTATGCTGTAGTTCGGCACCTTGTATCAGAGGAATTGCCCTGTTCCTCCATGCTTCACTGAGGTTGAGATTCCCAGGAATTAAGCAGCGGTGCTCCGGTACACCACCAACGAAAACAAAGGAGAGTCCGCAAAAACCGTTGCTAAAGATGCTAAAACTCAAGATGAAAAACATTAACTTCTGGTACGGTCCCCATTCTCCCAGAAACGCGACAATTTCTTCATAGCCCCGCATGTCAGTTGCAGTGGCAGAAACGACTGTGACTTTCTTCCGGAAACATGCAGGATTTCACCAATGGAGGGCGGCCGTGGATTGCAAGTAATTGCAAGTATGAGTAATATCGATCGCCTCAACTATAATTAGACTGTGAGACGTTTACCATCACGGATCACCCTTCAGTCAGCAAACTGTTTGCTTAAACTGAAGTGTTTTCCCGTTTGGGCAGGACAACAACTCGCCACTCATATAGCCACAGATAATACAAAAAGAATCCCAAGCGGTTTAATACAGACTACTTGAAAACGTTTGGTAAATGGGAACAATTGTCACATGTACCGAAGTAGAGTGAAAAAACTTGTCTAGCATACTTATCTATTCAGATCACTTAATTACAAGAGTGCATCGATGGAAAATAGAGTGCAAAATAAAGCGTTACAATTACAGAGAAAGAGCAGTGCAGATGGACACTAAGAGCAAGTTCACGGCGAGATAGATTGTGAGATCAAGAGTTTATCTTATTTTACCAGTGAACTGTTGAACAGTTTTATAACAGTGGAATAGAAGCGGCTCTTGAGCCTGGTAATAAGTGTTTTAAGGCTTTTGTATCTTCCGCAGGATGAGAGGGGGGAGAAGAGAGGGTGCCTGTGGTGGGTGGAGTCTTTGATGATGTTGAGTGCTTTAGTGGGAAGTGTACTCAATTAATAACTTACTCACTGAAAAGTAATATTTATAAATATCTGGAATGTAAGCTGCATGTCGAATGGAGAGCATTTATAGCAACTCACACAGAATGCTGGAGGAACTCAGCAGGTCAGGCGACTTTGCTTCTCAAGTCTGCTCTGTGAACTAAGCTGTCCTCAGGTTCTGAGGAATATCAGGCTACATAGTCTAAGTCTTGAAACTATGGTGTTTATGGAGAACAAGCTTGAAGTGAGGTTCCATACTAAGTGTGATACAAATACCAAAGAGGCAACAGTGACACGGAGGACATGGCAAAGAAATTGTATCTGCTATGAATCCAGATTAGGATTGCAACAAAGCAGGTCTCTTTTGATAGTTTTATTGGCATTGCTTAAGAGGATAAAGTCATGTGCATTGAGAATTCATTGCCAGAATTGAGGATGACGCAGCTCTCTTAATGGGCCTCCAACTAAGTCATCAAAAAAAAGTTTGTGAAGCAAACAATTTAATGATGCAACACTAAATAAACATACTCCTCATGGCCTGGTCTTACAACTGCTATAACCAAACAGTGTCAAGTATAATACTTCTTTATACTTTCACAATAGGTCTGTGACATGTGCATCCGTACATTTACGTGAGCTGGACTTCGGCTCTGTAGTGCAGCAGAGAGATAAAACCGGTAACAGGTTCAAATTACCCCAAGCCACAAACTGTAAATTTAAGGAACTCATGCCTGCTTACCAGCTTAATAAGAATCTTATTAACTCTTGAGTGGAAGCTTGCCAGTCTATATATATGGCATATGGTAAAAGTGGAACCACTCAAAGTTGATATAGCACACAAAGCAATGGAAACACGTGCATCACATAGATATTGAAGCACGGCACAACAAAAGGCTTATATTTTTAGCTTTTGTGTATATGTACTGCAGGGTGGGGATAGTGAAAAGTAGATAAGAAATGTCAGGACTTACACATGAGTTTGATTAAAGTGAGGGGTGAGTTGTGCAGGATGTCAACCTCACTCTCTCGTCCTGCTCCATCTGGATCCAGTGGCAAGACGAGAGCCAAGACAACTGGAGATAGGTCAGGATGCAGTTGATGACCAGGGTGATCTATATGTCTTGCCGTGCTCTTTGCACTCCACAATGTGTGCTGCGAAATGCCTTCCTGCCCATTGAACCAGCTAGTTGTTTCTTCCACACAGTCTGCCAAATCCAGACTTCACCTGCTTTAGGTAGACAAGCTCGAATTCACTGAGGATTCAAAAAAACCCTGACGGCTACTCTCACCTAGTCTGTTGAAGCCTTTGCCCGGGGTGTGGCCACTGTCACGTGCTAACAGCTTACTTGAAACCACAGCTGAGAGCTGAGTGCAAGGTGATGACCAAAGGTGAAGGACCTACCTCGGAAGGTGCAACAAGTCTTCACACCAGAGGTGCTACCCCTCCCTGACACCCCATACACCCCAGATAAGAAATTATATAAATATAATGAAAACTCTGGATTGGAGAGCTTTGGTTTCAGTATGAGTGATTCCACTGTTTAAGTTGACTTGTAATAAAATAATGTTTGTTCTGAAAGTAAACTCCAGACTCTAGATTCCATGTCAATTCTTTCAATAGGCAGTGTAAGCAGTTTAACACATGCAGAATGCTAGAGGAACTCAACAGGTCAGGCAGCATCTATAGAAAGGAATAAACAGTTGACGTTTAGGGCTGAGACCCTACTTCAGCATATCCTGATCAACCAAAAGACAAATTGTACTGAGGGAGAGGGGGAGGGATAGGGAGAGGAAGAGATGTGTGTTTATTAAATCTGTAAGACCACTTTTTTTTACAAAATGGTATCCCTTTAAGAAGTTCTGTGAATTTTTGGGAAATTCATTGTTTATTCTGTTTTGAAAGTCTATACATGGACTTTGTTTTATTTTACCTTTGCTTTAAGCTTGTGTTCTTTTATTCATTTCCTTTGGAATCAACGGGAAAGAGAGAAAGATCTAGATTCCACATTATCCATGTGGAATGCAGGTTGAGGGATAAAAAATGTGACTGTCTCTGTTTTGGGTATGGTGTTCTTACTTTTCACAGAGAAGCCATAATTTGGGTAAGCAACACACACTAAAGGCTGGAGGAACTCAGCAGGCCCGGCAGCATCTACGAAAAAGAGTAAACATTAGATGTTTTGGTGAAACCCTTCATCAGAACAATCATCCACCCTGATGAAGGGTCTCAGCATGAAATGTTGACTGTTTACTCTTTTCCATAGCTGCTGCCTGGCCTGCTGTGTTCCTCCAGCATTTCGTGTATGCTGCTTTGGATTTCCAGTAGATTTTATTGTATTTGTAATTTGGGGAAGTTGTCATTAATATATATACATACATGTACTTAAATTGGGAATTTGAAAACTGGCATTTTGATAGGAAGATTAAAACAAATGTTGCTTTTCATAACAAGAAAGTTTTTTCCTGAAGATTAAGAGCCTTTTGACATATGGATTTGAAGTTTTAGACTTCTTTTGAAAGAGTTGTTTTTATCTGCTGTAACCACAATGTATCTCATAAAATGCAAATGAGTTCAGTTTAAATCATGGTTTGGCCAATGATAGTATAGGATTTACATATATCATTAGCCTTAATCCTCACACCATCCCAACGGAGTGCACAGTTATGCAGTTTCTTTTGGATACTTGAATTTAAGTGATTTGGTCAGTCAGCTCCATCTCTAGGACACTCATGGTTAGAATATTACCTTGAAAAAGGTTTACTAGAACTAGGGGACATAGCCTCAAGATTTGGGGGAGTAGATTTAGGGTGGAGATGAGGAAGAACTGCTTTTCCCAGAGAGTGGTGAATCTATGGAATTCTCTGTCCAATGAAGCAGTGGAGGCTACCTCAGTAAATATATTTAAGTCAAGGTTAGATAGATTTTTGCGTAATAGGGCAATTAAGGGTTATGGGGAAAAGGCAGGTGGGTGAAGGTGAGTCCATGGCCAGATCAGCCATAATCTTATTGAATGGCGGAGCTGGCTCAATGGGTCGGATGGCCAACTTCTGCTCCTATTTCTTATGTCCTTTTGTTCTTCTGAAATGTATTAAAGTTTTTACCTTCCTCACTGGATTATACTGGAGAAGCACATGAATGTACAGATCAGATAGAGTTAGAGAACTAAAGGTGAGTCCCAGAACAATTTATATATTGCTGTGCTGTTCTATGTCCTGAAAGCACAGTAAACCCAGAGATCAAAAAGTACCTGCATAGGCCAAGTGGATGTTATATTTCCAAGACAGGGTGAGTAGTAATCAATGGGAAAGGCTGTAATCCTAGACATGGGAGCATAACACAGGATTGATTCTACAGATGACTGAGTTTGTAGTTCTTATATGAGCTTAGGAAATGGGACCAGACTAAGGAGTCAGTACTTACACAGACAGTCATTTTGATTTAGGGGTAGTACATGTAAATATGCTGGTGGGGATTCACGACTATTAGTGGGGCAGAGGTGAAGAACAGAGATAACATACAATACCTTGGATGGCATGGTAGTGCAGTGGTTAGCACAAGGCTTTACAGTACCAGCGACCCAGGTTCAATTCCCGCCACCGTCTGTAAGGAGTTTGTACTTTCTCCCTGTGGCCATATGGGTTTCCTCAGGATGCTCCAGTTTCCTCCCACAGTCCAAAGACATACCGGCTGGTGGATTGGTTGCTCATTGTAAATTTCCCGGTAATTAGGCTAGGGTTATACTGGGGGTTGCTGAGCAGTGCAGCTCAAAGGCCCAGAATGTCCTACTCCATGCTCAATCAATCAATCAATCAATAAATGAATAAATAATTTGTCCAAGTTAGTGAGACACCCTGGAAAGTGGCTAAACCACATGACAAGAGAAAGAATAAGACAGAGCAGGAGGAAGCACGACCATTGGGGAATAGCTATGCAAATCAGTCTCCAAAGGAGGCAACTATAGATCTATCATTAATTATTGCAGATACAGAAGTACTAGGAATCTTAGAAGTTCAGGAGATGAATCAGGGTACTAAGGAAGGAATATGGAAAAATTGCACATGGGCTGTGATGACAATTTAAGACATCATCTTCTAAAACTGTATCATTGGATTACCCATATAGGCCAAGACTAAATGTGTTATCTACTAAAGTGACATGGGTTATGGCCAGGTATGGGGGTGAGATGTGGCCAAGTATTGCCAGATATATATATTGCCTATACAAAGAACACAAAGGTGAATGAGTGTAACATTCTGATTTTTAATACAGACAAGTGTGAGGTGTTGCACTTTGGGAGGATAAATGTGGGTAAGAATTATATAGTTAGTCCTGACGAAGGGTCTCGGCCTGAAACGTCGACTGCGCCTCTTCCTATAGATGCTGCCTGGCCTGCTGCGTTCACCAGCAACTTTGATGTGTGTTGCAAGAATTATATAGGGAATGGTAGGGGTCTGGGGTATGCAGTAGAACAAAGGGGTCTGGAAATGCAGATATATAAATCTGTGAAAGTGGCATCACTGGAAGAAAGGGTCATCAAAAGTTTTTAGCATATTGGCTTTCATATATCATGGCACTCAGTACAAGAATTGGGATGTTACTTTATAGTTGTATTATACATTTGTGAGGCCAAATCCAGAGTATTGTATGCAGTTCTGGTCACCTGTATATGAGAAAAATATCAATAAATTGAGAACTGAGTTATAGATAGAGGTTGAATAGACAATAGACAATACACAATAGGTGCAGGAGTAGGCCATTCGGCCCTTCGAGCCAACACCGCCATTCACTGTGATCATGGCTGATCATCCACAATCAGTATCCAGTTCCTGCCTTATCCCCATAACCTTTGATTCCGCTATCTTTAAGAGCTCTATCCATCTCTTTTTTGAAAGCATCCAGAGACTTGGCCTCCACTGCCTTCTGTGCCAGAGCATTCCACATATCCACCACACTCTGGGTGAAAAAGTTTTTCCTCAACTCCGTTCTAAATGGCCCACCCTTTATTCCTAAACTGTGGCCTCTGGTTCTGGACTCACCCATCAGCGGGAACATGCCTCCTGCCTCCGGTGTGTCCAATCCCTTAATAACCTTATATGTTTCTATCAGATCCCCTCTCATCCTTCTAAATTCCAGTGTATACAAGCCCAGTCGCTCCAATCTTTCAACATATGACAGTCCCGCCATCCCGGGAATTAACATTGTGAACCTACATTGCACTCCCTCAATAGCAAGAATGTCCTTCCTCAAGTTTGGACACCAAAACTGCACACAATACTCCAGGTGTGGTCTCACCAGGGTCCTGTACAGCTGCAGAAGGACCTCTTTGCTCCTATACTCAATTCCCCTTGTTATGACGGCCAGCATGCCATTAGCTTTCTTCACTGCCTGCTGTACCTGCATGTTTGCTTTCAGTGACTGATGTACAAGAACACCTAGATCTCGTTGTACTTCCCCTTTTCCTAACTTGACTCCATTTAGGTAATGATCTGCCTTCCTGTTCTTACTACCAAAGTGGATAACCTCACATTTTTCCACAATAAACTGCATCTGCCATGCATCCGCCCACTCACCCAGCCTGTCCATAACATCCTCCTCATATTTCACTTTGCCACCCAGCTTTGTGTCATCTGCAAATTTGCTAATGTTACTTTTAATCCCTTCATCTAAATCATTAATGTATATTGTAAACAGCTGCAGTCCCAGCACTGAACCCTGCGGTACCCCACTGGTCACCGCCTGTTAGGACTTTAATCACTGGAGGACAGGGGAATGAGGGGAGATCTTGTAGAGGTAAACCAAATTAAGAGGGGTATATATGGAGTGAATGCATGTAGGTTTTTCTCCTGAGATTGGGTGAGACTAGAACTGGAGGTCATAGGCTTTGGGTGAAAGATGAAATATTTAAGGGGAATCTGAAGGGAGGTGCAACTGTGAAATGAGCTGCCAGCTGAAGTGGTATGGGAGTTCAGGTGTAACATTTAACTGAAGTTTGGTTAGGTACATGGATGGGGGGGATTTGATGGGCTATGGTCTGGGTGCAGATGGATGGGCTAGGCAAAAGACCAGGTCTTTGGCTAAGCATGGTTCTGGAATGTAGACTTCATCAGTTGAATAGCTCCCATTAGTTTCTAAGATTAACTCTACTCTTTCTGGATAGTTTGTCAGATGTGAGATGCAATGTTTTAACAATGCTAATTGTAAATACTGTTAGGACAATGACATAGTGTTGTTTTAACACTGGTCTTCACTGGAAATTAATCTATTGTAGACCTATTAATTCACATCAAGGCTTGTCAACGTTCATGAAGCAATCACAAGATGGAGGTGAATTTCTGCAGCAGCCAGATTTGGCAACAGCATTCCACAATCCTTCTAAATTGATAGAATCAGACACTTTGGAAGAGCATATGTAGTAGTTGATTTTCTCTGGAATTGTTGCACATTAAGGATGATGTCCACTTGCTTCTGGATTGATGGAATCCACACTAATTTGGGGAACACACCTTCAGCCACTGGGAGGAGGAATTTGAGGAGAATTCTACTGATGACTTTCCCTATGGTGGACAGCAGTGTGCCTCCTCGATCTGTAAAGTTTCCCTGGACTATCCTCTTTTTCCTAGATGTGGATGATCATTAACAACACTGATCCTTAACAACCCTGCTCCTGCCGTTACCATTTTTTGGCACTGCATGTGAAGTACCTCCAAGCAAGAGAGACTCAGAGGGAATTGTGGCACTCCAAAACAAAAGCAGATAGAATCTGCTTCTTCTGCACTCAATGGCAATGGGTGTAAAGGATAAACTACAAGAGATATTCATAGTCACAGTCATAGTCATACTTTATTGATCCCAGGGGAAATTGGTTTTCGTTACAGTTGCACCATAAATAATAAATAGTAATAGAACCATAAATAGTTAAATAGTAATATGTAAATTATGCCAGTAAATTATGAAACTCTCTCCACCAGCATGTTAGAGAGGGTGCAGCTTCAACATGTTACTGTGAGAAAAAAAATACAACAAATAACTAAGTTAAAAAGTTTAAAAGTAAGAAACTACAGAGCAACTGTAACCGGCTGCATGCACGACCGGTGTATGCGCAGACAGCAAGTTTTTTAAGATTGTTTTAAGATTGGATATCGGACCACTGGTAGTATTGGGAGACAAGCAAATGGAGTAAGTATTTTTCTTTGTAGAAGACACTAGCAGTCTAGTGTATGTTCCAGCTGACAGGGGTCATGAAGTGCATCAAGTTACCATTACTAGAGATAGGGTTCTTGGGAAACTGAAAGGGCTGAAGGTAGATAGCAACTGTACCAAATGACTGAAGAGATTGTGATGTCATTAGTAATGATCTTTCATGAATCACTAGATTCTGGAATGGTTCTAGAAGACTGGAAAATTGCAAATATCACATCACTCTTCAAGAAGAGAGGGAGGCAGAAGAAAGAAATTTATACTCCAGTTAGTCTGACGTCAGTGGTTGGGAAGATGTTGGGAGTTGATTGTTATGGAAATGGTTTCAGGACATTTGGAGGGATATGTTAAAACAGGACAAAGTCTGTGTGGTTTCCTCAAGAGAAAAATCTTGCCTGACAAATCTGTTGTAATTTTTTGAAGAAATAACAAGCAGGATAGACAAGGGAGAATTGGTTGACGTTGTGTACTTGGATTATCAAAAGGCCTTTGACTAGGTTCCACAGATAAGGTTGCTTAACAAGCTGCAAGCCCCTGGTATTACAGGAAAGATTCTAGCATGGATAAAGCAGTGGCTGATTGGCAGGAGGCAAAGAGAAGGAATAAAGGGAACCTTTTTTGTTTGGTTGTCGGTGACTAGTGGTGTTCCACAGGGGTCTGTGTTGGGACTGATTCTTTTTATATTATATGTCAATAACTTGGATGATGGAATTGATGGCTTTGTTGCAAAATTTTCAGACGATACAAAGACAGGTGGAGGGGCAGGAAGCTTTGAGGAAGTAGAGAGGCTACAGAAGGACTTAGACAGAGTAGGAGAATGGGCAAAGAAGTGGTTGATGGAATACAGTGTCAGCAAGTGTATGGTCATGCACTTCGGTTGAATTATTTTCAAAATGGAGAGAAAATACAGAAACCTAAGGTGCAAAGGGACTTGGGAGTCTCTAACTTCCGCTAATGCCCCACCTCCCCCTCGTACCCCATCTGTTACTTATTTTTATACAAACATTCTTTCTCTCACTCTCCTTTTTCTCCCTCTGTCCCTCTGAATATACCCCTTGCCCATCCTCTGGGTCCCCCCCGCCTCTTGTCTTTCTTCCCGGACCTCCTGTCCCATGATCCTCTCGTATCCCTTTTGCCTATCACCTGTCCAGCTCTTGGCTCCATCCCTCCCCCTCCTGTCTTCTCCTATCATTTTGGATCTCCCCCTCCCCCTCCAACTTTCAAATCCCTTACTCACTCTTCCTTCAGTTAGTCCTGACGAAGGGTCTCGGCCTGAAACGTCGACTGCACCTCTTCCTAGAGATGCTGCCTGGCTTGCTGCGTTCACCAGCAACTTCTATGAGTGTTGTTGGGAGTCCTTGTGCAGGATTCCCTAATAGGTAATTTGCAGTTTGAGATTGTGTTGAGAAAGGCAAATATGATATTAGCATTCATTTCAAGATAACCTGAATATAAAAGCAAGTTGAGATTTTTTAAAGCACAGGTGAGACCTTATTTGGAGTATTGTGAGCAGTTTTGGGCCCCTCATCTTTTCAAAGGATTTGCTGAAACTAGAGAGGTTTTAAAGGAGGTTCACAAAAATGATTCTGGGATTGAATGGATTGTCTTCTGAAGAGCATTTGATGGCTCTAAGGGTGTATTCCCTGGAATTTCGAAGAATGAGGGGTGACCTCAATGAAACCTATTGAATAGTGAAAGGTGTTGATAGCGTGGATGTGAAGAGGATGCTTCCTTTGGTGGGAAAGTCCAAGACCAGAGGACACAACCTCAGAATAGATGGGCATCCTTTCAGAATGGAGATGAGGAGGAATTTCTTTAGCTAGAGAGTGGGAATCTGTGGTATTTGTTGCCACAGGCAACTGTGGAGGCCTGTGCTGGACAAAGTAATCCACACAGGTAGTCTGCAACTGTGGAGACCATGTATTACAGGAATGATACTAGTATGGATAAAGTAGTGGTTGATTGGCAGGAGGAAAAGAGTGGGAATAATGGGAGCCTTTTCTGGTTGGCTGCTGGTGACTAGCAGTGTTCCACAGGGCCTGTGTTGGGACCATTTCTTTTTATGTTATATGTTAATAATTTGGATGATGGAATTGATAGCCTTGAGGCCAAGTTTGCAGTCAATATGAAGATAGATGGAGGGGCAGATAGTGTTGGGAAAGCAGAGAGACTATAGAAGGACTTAAACGGATTAGGAGAATGGGCAAAGAATTGGCAAATGAAATATGGTGTCAGGAAGCATATGGTCATACATTTTGCCCGAAGAAATAAAAGTGTAGACTATTTTCTAACTAGAGAGAATATTCAAAATCTGGGTTGCAAAGGGACATGGAAGTCCTTTTGCCGGTTTCCCTATAGGTTAATTTGCAGGTTACGTTAGTGGCGACTGTGGCAAATGTGATGTTAGCATTCATTTTGAGAGGAGAAGAATATAGAAGCAAGGATGTAAAGCTGAGTCTTTATAAAGTACTGGTGAAGCCCCGCTTGGAGTATTGTTAGCAGTTTTGGGCCCCTTATCTAAGAAAGGATGTGCTGATACTGGACTCTCTTCAAAGGAGTTTCATGAAAATGATTCCAAGATTGAACAGCCTGTTTAATGGCTCTGGGCTTGCACTCACTGGAATTCAAAAGAATGAGGTGTGACCTCATTGAAACCTATCAAATGTTGAATGACCCCCAATGGAGTGGATGTGGAGAGGATGTTTCCTATGGCATTGCAGAGACCTATCTTGGAAAATATGATTGACCCCTGGAGCTGTTTAAATGCAGAGGCAAACAGGGGAAGAGGGTACTGTTTAGGGGCCGATAATCAACGCAGGGATGGAGCTTGCCATCCTTTTTTCTCACAACAATGAAACATGCCCTTGCTGGTGATGTTGACGGATGGATAAAGCCAAGGCCTATGTCTTCTTAATGTACTCTTCCATGGCTATCACTTCTGGATGAGAGGGAAACGAACTAGCCCCGGGGAGGACTAGTACTAGGTAAGAGGTCAATGGCGCAGTCGTACAGCCAGTGTGGAGTCAGGGAGGTGTCCTTCTTTTGACTGAAGACCTCAAGATCACCAAAATTGCCTTAATGCCAGATAGGTCCACATTAGTAGTTGATACAAGGGATTTTGCAGACCAGTGCTTGAGCTGGCCCAGACAGGTAGGCAGGCATGCCGTTCCCACTCTTGGAGTGCTTTAAGGGACCAATCAGTTATGTTGGGTAACCAGGGTAGACCAAGCACCAGTGGCAGTTTAGACAAATCTACCAGATAGAAGAAGAGTTATTCCATATTGTTGCTTTCCAGAACAAATTGAAGGGGTTCCGTGGAAAGATGAATCTGGATGGTACCAGATCATGCAGGGCCTTAACTTTGATCTTTTCTCTCAATTTCCAAGTCAGAACACTCTATTGTTGAACCAGAGAAATGTCCAGGAGAATCCTAACTGCTCCGGATTCGATAAATGCCAAAAGTTCATGGGTCCAAGACCCCACGACGAGGAAGCTGGGATATCACACAATTAGGGGAAACCAGTTTCAGGGAGAACTCACCCATCAGGAATCTCTTCCCTGCTGAAGGGTATCTTCTTTTACTGGATGCTTGGGCTAAGACACCCGGAAAGATCCTAGTTTACCACAATGGAGACAGAAACTTGTTCTCCTGCGTCAATCTTGTTTCTCCTGAGATGGGCACATGCACCCCACTTGCACAGGCTCTTCTGTGGACTGGGTACTGAGTAATGAGGGAGAGAGTGAAGACAGACAGTGATCCAAAGAATAGGAATCTTGAAGCAGTCTTCCCCTGCGCCACTCCGCGCCCTGTCGTCTATTCGAATAGCCAGATTAATCAGGTCATCCAGACGGTTCTGCTCGTCATGGACAGTGATCTCATGCCAGACCTCTGCGTTCAGTCCGTGCTGACGTCAGCTATGAGAGATCTCTCGTTCCATCCTGTCTCTATCACAAGTGCTTGTATCTTAACTGCTAAGTTCCTCACTGACCGTCTACCTTGGCGCAGGTGGAGGCATCGGTGGGAGCCTCCTGACCCCATAAAGAAAGGTCAAAATCTCTCCTTAAATTAGGATCAAAATGTCGAAACAACTGGTCTGCAGGGGATCTTGCTCCCGTATAGCGTTGAACAGGGTGAGTAGAGACCAGTTAACATGCATCATCACCAAACTGACCAATTTGGGCTTAGAATGTGAGCAATGAAATTCCTGCAGCTGTCAGGGTCATCAGAGTATCTGCCTGGTGGAGGAATACTTGATTCTGGGATGGACACGGGAGTTGGTTCTAGTCTGCCCACGGAGTTGGGGAATTAGTTGCCAAGATTGTTGGAATAGCAGAAAAGGAGGGTATGTGAGAAGCTGGGAGTGGGACTAATGTGATTAAAGGCTGTTGAAATGTGTTTGCAAGAATGCTAATGGATGGCAACTGACACTAGCAGTTGGCTGTAATTTAATGAACTGCAGCTGTTATAGCAGAGATGGCTGCCCCCTGATTCTGATTGTCTGCAGTGAGCAGCTGAACTGTTGCTGTGAGGGATGACACCTGTCCCTCCAGCTGAGATTGAAATTGTTGAACTGAGATTATCCATTGCATTGGTATGGACACTTTCCCCCAACACACATTCGATCACTTGTAACTTCTGCCCTACCTGGCGAAAGGATCTCAGGGCCAAAGTCATCTGTTATCGCTCTGCTGGGTCCATTTTTGTGGTTGAGACTGTACTAAACTTTTTCGTTGTAATTGAGAACTCATATATTCTGTTTTGCAACCTTGCCAGTTTTGTGCCAGTGGCTAAACCTAGTTCCTAGTTTCAAGTCTTGGTTTTTGAAGAGAAGAATCTAAACTAGTCCTTTGGTAATGCAATAGGGTGTCAAAAGTTGGTGACTAGATTGTTTCCTGTTGGATAAGGTCATTGTTTGGCACCTGTGTGTTGTGTAACTTGTACTAATTCATAATCTGAGCCAAGTCCAGACAGAGAGAGAGAGAGATATTGAAGTAGGAAACAGTTCACTGACTTAACTAAATTTGCAGAATTTAAAGGAAAAGAAAAACAATAATGCTAGGCCAACATGACTGTTAACTAAAACTCTCAAACTGAAAGTTAAGTGGCAACACTGTGTTTGGAAGTCATGACTAGATACTAAATAAATACCACTCCTTTACAGCATCTGTCAAAATGGTAGTCTTCTTTCCCAGACAAAGACGAGGGTAAGAAGGGAACATAAATGTTGCTGTGCTTTTGGTCAAGTCTTGACAAGACTAGATTGAAAAGAATTGAGTTAAATACTACCATAATGAGACAGTAATCAGCTGGAATGTGCTTACTTACGAGGGCGCTTCCAAAACCTGTTCCACAGACTGCATGTAAACCCTGCAGCAGAGTCTGTGGTTGTGACACAAGGGGAACACTTTAGAGAAAAGTAACAGGTTGCAGTTATGGCTTTGCACTCTTACCTCAGTTTGAAGGAAATGCAATGACAGTTTTTTTTTGAGGATTGTCCAAACTGCATTCATTGAACTGAAGAATCCAAGTCATCCAAATGAATGAGTACCAATAGAATCTTTTATTTCCATAATCTTGGCTGGGAGTCTCTTAGTGCAAAGGGCTTAGATGGGGAAGAATTTGTAAAGTGTATCCAGGAAGAACATCTTGACAAGGACTTGAGTTGCCAAGGCATAGAAGACCAAGGATCTAATGTGGGTAAATGGGATTACTGTAGGTAATCAAAGGGAAGCACAGCTATGTTAGACCAAAGGACCTCTTCCTGTGTTGTTCAACTCTATGGCTCCATGACTTAAATCTATATAAAAGAATCAGAAGATACAAATAGGCAAAAGCTCTTGCATTTTATTATGTCATTTAGGTATTATATGTGGCCTACTTATGAACTATTTAACAGTATTAGCTTCATAGTAAGTCCCTGCAATCTTTCACAAATATTATTTTAATTGCATGTTATTGATGATGGATTAAGATAATAAATAACTTTTAAAGGTTTGTTCTTACAAAATTATTCACAATTATTGTTATTTAAAGTATTCATCTGTACCTCTTAATTATAGCCTCATGATTACACATAAAAATATTAGTTATTCTACCAAGGAAGAAATATTAAGCTGAAATACAGAATGAAATGTAGAATTGTTAAAGTTAATAAACCCAAGTATTGCCAATAGCTACAGAAATTAATTTAGTCAATATCAAATTGTGAGTTTGGATTCATTTCAATTTCCCTCTTCAATGAAATATAAATTCAATGGTCATATTGGATGTCAAGGAAAATAACTGTTGCAAATTGAATGGAAGCAATTTTCAGAAGCATAACACATGATGCAGCTGCCACTATATTGTTTATTTGAAGTCTTGTAACTGGACAGAATGTGCTAATCTTTTTCATTGTAAATGAGAACTCTTATATCTTCTGTTATGCAACCTTGCCAGTTTCGTGGCAGTGGCTAAACCTAGTTCCTAGTTTCAAGTCTTGGTTTTTGAAGAGAAGAATCTAAACTAGTCCTTTGGTAATGCAATAGGGTGTCAAAGGTTGGTGACTAGATTGTTTCCCGTTGGATAAGGTCATTGTTTGGCACTTGTGTGTTGTGTAACTTGTAACTGATTCATAATCTGAGTAGCTGCAAATGGCACCGAAGCTAGAGAAATTATTATTAAGTATCTCCACTTTGAACCATTCTGATGGAATAAGGATCATTCATGAAGCAGTTGAGAATAGTTAAGCCAAGAGCCTGTGTCTGTGATTCTATTGTAAGCAAATTCTTTTTATTGTACCTGTACTTCACATACTTGTGCATACTATGGGATATTTAGAATGGAGAAGAGGAAGAATGTCTTTAGCTGGAGGGTAGTGAATCTGTGGAATTCATTCCCATAGATGACTGTGGAGACCATGTCACTGGGTATATTTAAATTGGGGGTTGACAGGTTCTTGATTAGTCAGGACATCAAAGGTTACGGGCAGAAAGCAAGACAATGGATTTGAGAGGGATAATAAATCAGTCATGATGGAATGGCAGAACAGACACAATGGGCTGAATGGCCCAGTTCTGCTCCTATGTCTTATAATGAGTCTTATTGGTCATATACAACATTAGGCTTAATCTGACTGCATTCAGGAAGTATTTCAGTGACTTCCATTAGTCTGACCCGACTGACTGTCAACGAACATAATCAACTTTACTACGTCACTCTCCTGCCTTACCTTCAAAGACTCTACAACTCATGTTCTCATTATTTTTTTCCATTTGCACATTTGTTGTTAGTACACCTGTATTTGTGTGTAGTTTTTCTTTGATTCCATTGTATTTCTTTGTATCTACTATGAATAACCACAAGAAAATGAATCTTGGTAATATATAGTGACATTTTAGCTCAGTTAAGGTTAAAAAGAAATCACTTAGTAAAACATCGCCATAGTTAAATAATTCTGTTCCTGAACTCAAGAGATGATGCAGAGTAGCTGAGAGAAAATGGAGGAAAACTGGGCTAGATGTCCAGTGTAATATTTTCAAGGAAAAGCTACCCTCCTTTAAAGCTGCTACATGCTCTGTAAGCAGAGCCACTTCTCCAAGACTATTACAGAAAATAGCAGCAATTCAAGAATATTATTTTCAACTATCAACCGACTGTAGAACCCTACCCCAATCTATAATGCCCTCAGTAAAGCAAATGCCACAAAATATGAGGAATTCACAATATTTTTTATCAATAAAATTACTTCCATTAGGGAGAAAACAGCTGTAGTTACTGGTAACCTGTATAGCCAACCTTGTGAAAAGATGGCAACCATGTCAAAATTTAAATGTATTTCTGATTTGGAAGATTGTAACAAAGAATAAACCAACTATTTGCCGTCTCAACCCTGCCCCATTTTTTATGAACCCCTTTGTTTTAGGAAAATTATTAACACACCACTTGAAACTAGAGTTTTTCCAGATGCCTTCAAAACTGTGGCTGTCCAGCCCCTATTTGAAAAGCCGAACTTTGATAGTGAAATACAAGCTAAATAAGGCCTATATCAAATCTTCCCTTCCCGGGCAAGATTCTTGAGAAAGTCGTTTTCAACCAACTCAACAACATCCTGAATGGGAACAATATTCCAGTAAAGTTTCAGTCAGGTGTTAAAGCAAACCACAGCATGAAGCCAACCCTTACCCAAATTATCAGTGACCTTAGAGTCAGCACTGATACCAGAAGGTCTCAGTTCTAATTCTCCTACATCTAGCTGCTGCCTTTGACACAAATTACCACAACCTTCTCCTAGATTGCCTTGAGAACTGGATTAGCCTGTCTGGTAGTGTCCTTAATTGGTGTTGCTCATATATCTTAGAGAGAAATGCTTTTGTCTGTCTGGAGACCAATTTTCTAAAAGATATGATGTACCTTTTGGTGTTGCTCAAGGAAGTTATCTGGAGCCCCTACTCTCCTGATACATGCTTCCATTAGGAAACATCAGCAGAGACCATGAACCTAATTTCCACAGTTATGCCAATGACATACAATCATATATATCGGTTGAGCCTGATGATGATAACACCCATCTTCTCTGATTTCTGGAATGGCTGCAATAAACTAGTGGATGAGCAAGAATTTCCTAAAACTAAATGAAGATAAAACTGAAATACTTTTGGTTCGTCCCTAAGCCAAACTAGATAAACTTTTTGATAAACTTGGGAACTTAGCTCTCCTTGTAAAACCAGAAGTAACAAGCCTAGGTGTTATCCTTGATTCAGATTTGAATTTTAAATCCCATATAAAAGAAAAATGACTAAAGCAGCATTTCTACAATTAAATATTGCAAAGGTATGTTTGTTTCTGTCATGTAATGATGCTGACAAACAAATTCATGACTTTATATCGAATAGACTAGATTACTGCAATGCACTATTTACTGGCATTCCAAAGCAATCTATTGACAAACTTAAACTCATTCGGAGCGCCACTGCTTAACCAGGATGAGGAAGCACAATACACCCATCCTAAGTACTCTTCATTGGCTTCCCATATCTTTTAGAATTGATTTTAAAGATCACTTACTTGTTTTTCAAGCTCTCAATGGTCTGAGACTGGAGTACATCACAGAATCTCTTTTGTTTTATAATCCTATTTGAGCTCTCTGGTTTTCTTGCACCAGTCTCTTAAACTTAAACATTCTCCCTCAAAAGATAATTGGCAGGATAGCTTTTTTGAATTACACTCCTAAACTCTGGTATTCAATACCTAAAGCTATAAAGGATGCAGACTCATTTGACACATTTAAATGGCAGCTCAAAACCTATTTACTTAATCTTGCTTTTAACTAACATCTTTTGTCTTTTGTTTTCATTTTTACTCTTTATCCCATTATAAAGCACTTTGAACTACATCATTTGCATGAAAAGTGCTCTATAAATAAGTTAATATTATATAGGGTATGTACTTTGATAATAGATTAACTTTAAGTTTTGACGCCAAAGGAATGTTTACCCTTGATGTCCATTGACTTTAGTTTTACCAGAGCACTTTTATTTCTTACTCAGTCAAATGTTGGTGATTTTAAGGGTTGGCACTTTTACCTTGCCTCTGTAGTTCAGCTTTTTTTGTCCATGTTTAAGAAGAAAATAAACTTTCCACTCCTGTTAAGGAGTTCAAAATGATACCTTAAAATCAACCAGCCAGTCATCTGGATACTAATCCAATAAATTAATCAAGATACCACCATACCATTATCACTCCTTTCAAATCTTAGTTTTAATATTACATCTGTGGAGGAAAGGAATAAAAGAAATAGTTGAAAGCAACAGCTGAAATGAATGCACTGTTTGGATTCTGTAACTTACAGTCATCTATTTAAAAAAAGCTGTTGAGACACAGTCCAGAACGTTTGATCATACCCAACATCAAACTCAATATAAGGTTTTGTCTTGATCTATAAAAAAAACAAAATTGGATCCTGTCAAAGGTGAAAATCTATCCCTGGATAAACAGAAGATGATATATTAGAAGGCTAAATTTTAATGTGTTCAGGAGCTGTGTAAATAGAGAAAGTTTGCTTTCTAAAATGAATAAATGCAACTTCCTTCTCACTCTAGCTTTTACAATGGTCCCTGAGTACTATAGTTGTATCACTAAACATACTTTGACTTCGATAATGTTGTACACTGTAGCCCCAATAATGAAGATGTGTCCAGTTTCTCAATGTTGTGGAATCCTGGCAAGAGCTAGGTCAAATCTTTTGCTTCATAATGACCATCACATTTTTCAGCCGTTTCATTTTTATCCGAACTGTCTTGATTGGTGCAATGACTTCTACATTTGATGCTGAAGACAAAAGGATGAGAACACCACCATTACAGTAAATATTAACAAAGGTTTCCTGACATGTTTCACTGTTACCCTAATAGTTGAAAATCTGTTTGTTCTTATTTAAGAGATTGAAGATCTCTAACCTTAACCCTAAATTTTGTCCGTTCTTTTGTTTAAACTATATTTTAGAAGGTATATAAGAATAAACCAATAGCAACTGCAGGCCAGTCTTCTTGGATCTCAGCAGTGGGAAAATGTTGGAAATAAAAAACATTTCTAGCATTAGCAATGGTTTAGGGAAGATGATTAGGGAAAGCTATCATAAATTTCCTTAATGAGGATTATATTGAAGTGACAGAGTTTTTTGATGAAATAATGCAAAATATCAACGAAGGAAGCATAGATGATGTAATCCAAATGGACTCCAAAAATGTACTCTATTTAATGAGATGCAACATTAAAGGCTTGTCATCATGACAGAAAAATTAGAGGACTAATGGATAGAAAACTGGTTAAGTAACAGAGAGTGTACTGTTATAGTGAATCTCTATTTATTGCACCAAAGGATATGGTAGAGTGGGCTCAGTACCAGGGCTATATCTTTTTTAATATGTTGGACTTGGGTGTGAAAGATAGAATTTCCAGAAATACAGATGACACAAAACATGAATTACAAGAAGGTTAGCAATGGACATTAAGAGGTTCTGAATAGGAATGGG
Organism: Mobula hypostoma; assembly: GCF_963921235.1. Lineage (NCBI taxonomy): Eukaryota > Metazoa > Chordata > Chondrichthyes > Myliobatiformes > Myliobatidae > Mobula > Mobula hypostoma. The sequence goes on along the minus strand of NC_086103.1, from coordinate 34,466,144 downwards.
TGGATGAATTTGACAAAAAAAAACAGTAAATGTGAGAAGAACTAGTGGAAGCATTCTGTAGATTATGGATCTGGCTTTGCCCTATCAGAGGCTTTCCCTTTAACCAATGAATTCCATAACCAGCCTCCCCGCACATTAAAAGTAACTTGTTGCCTCACATTTCCAATTTTGGTAAATAGTCTTCAACATAAAATGTTAATCGATTTTCCTTTCCACATGTGCTGCCTGACTTGCTGAGCATTTTCAGCAATTTGATTGTAAGCTTCCAGCATCTGCAGCTTTTACTTTCCATTTAGTTAGAATTCTTCATTCACTGCCACAAAGAAATAGCTTAGTTCCCTTCAAAGGGGAAATATACTAGAGAAAGGAAAATATAAAAATGCCTGAAAGACTAAAATAAAGTAGTTGGAAGTTGAAGCAATTCATTAAGTGCATTAACTAGCATGGATTATATTGATGGTATGTCCTGTTTCTGTGCTGTATGTTCCATAGGATTCTTAAATTACATATCTATTGAAGTTTTAATGGCAGAATATGTCCGAAAAAGCCTTCCTTTTTGGCCACATAAAATATCTTGAGTTACCTTAAAATAATAGGTAAATAGTGGTTCCTAGGGAGAGAAAAACATGAGAATAACTAGAAAATCAATTATGTATTTACCACTTGATAGTCTGCATCTGGTCAATGGTTTCCAGAAGGGGTTTATTGATTGTTTCAGGCAGAAACAAGACTAGAACTGCTGACAGGATTGTTAAACTTCCCATTAACATGAAGGGCAGAAGTTCATTATAAGCACCTGTGAAAATATATGCCAAAAAATTTGTTATTTTGTTAGTAGTACATTTCGACTCACAACTTCATCACCATGAATGATAAAGGGTTCAGGGGTTGGGAACATCACCTACCGCAAGCTTCTCTCCATATCTTTCTGATTTGAAATATATCGTCTTGACTCACACTTGCAGGACCTTAAATCTAAACCCTGCAACTCCCCATCAACACTATGAAATTAGCTTTATCAGAAGGACTGCAGTTCAAGATGATAGTACATCATACTTGCTCAAAAGCAATTAGCAGTAGGCATAAATATTGACTTTGCTAGGAATGTCCAGAGCTGAAAAAAATGAATAAATTAAAATAAATAATCTCCAAGAAGACCACAACCTTATCATGTTTTGGAGGCTTGCGTGCATCAAAGACCCAGAAAGAGCTAGGCTGGCTGGTGTCGGGGCAACACACACAAAAGATGCTGGTGGAACGCAGCATCTATAGGAAGAGGTACAGTCGACATTTCGGGCCAAGACCCTTCGTCAGGACTAACTGAAAGAAGAGATAGTAAGAGATTGGAAGTGGGAGGGGAAGGGGGAGATCCAAAATGATAGGAGAAGACAGGAGGGAGAGGGATGGAGCTAACAGCTGGAAAGTTGATTGACAAAAGGGATATGAGAGGATCATGGGACAGGAAGCCGAGGGAGAAAGAAAGGGGGAGGGGGTCTAGAGGATAGAGTCGGGGCCTTGTGCTTTGACTGTTTGACTTTGACCATGGAATGATTGTTGCTGCCAGATAGGGTAGTTCAAATATCTCAGAATTGGCTTATTTCCCAGGATTTTCATGCACAACAGTCTCTGGAGTTCAAGGGGAATAGTGCAAGAAACAAAAACGCCCAATGAGTAGCAGTTCTACGGGAGAAAACTCCTTGTTAATGAGAGAAGTCAGAAGAGAATGACCAGACTGGTTCAAGCTAACAGAAAAGTATAGGAGATACCTAATAAAGTCACCACTGCATGTATATGCCATGTTAAAGAATGCCAGTACCAAGTTTATAGACTAAACCTGGAAGTTTCCAAATAAATAGTGAAATTTTAATCCCAGTATCTTACCAAGATAAACAAAGTATGGTGAGATGATACTGCCTGTCCTGGAGGCCATTGTGCTCACTCCAACACCCATGTTTCTTACCACAGTTGGGTAGAGCTCGGCAGTATAGACATAAACCATTGAGAAGGAAGAAGTAATAACAAATTTTCCAACCATAACAAGTGTTGTGGTAAGTACTGAAAGGTCTAGAAAAAAACATAGGTAGGGTTAAACTTGTTGGAAAATACATTGATCCACAAGAATTAGCTTCTATAATCAACAGGTATTCATTGTTTTTATCTGAGCAAGCACTGCAGAAAACTATGGGCACAGCTCAGCACATCATGGAAACCAGGCTCTCCTCCAGGGACTCTGTCTATACTACTTGTTACCTCAGTAAAGCAGTAAGTATAATCAAAGACCCCACCCATCTGGACATACTGTATTTCTTCTCCACTCTCCCATTGGGCAGAAGATACAAAAGTATCAAAGCATGTACTGCCATGCTCAAAGACAACTTCTACCCACTGTAATAAGACTATTGAATGGTTCGATGAGATTGACCCTTGACCTCACAATCTATCCCATTATGACATTGCTTACTTTCGCTGTACTTTCTCTGTAGCTGTTACACTTCATTCCAGCACTCTGTTATTGTTTTACCTTTTACTGCTGTGTTAGGAATTAATCTATATGAACAGCATGTGAGACGTCGGTACATGTGACAATAATAATCCAATTCCAATTCTAATTATGCTGAGAGTGCATTGTAAAATTACTGACAAAAAGCCTGTTCTTTTGTTTTATTGAACAGAAAATCCCAAGAGCATATCCTATAATGTCCAATATGACCTCCAAATAAGATTTGCCAGATATTTAACCAGAAAATCACCCTATAGTTACGTCACTACTATAAATGAGTTAAATAAAACACTAAAGAAAAGCGTATCATTTACGCTGGTCAGATGACTATCCCCTGTAAAACTCGGTGTGTTCTTATATACATAGAATTATCTCTATGTCACACATGGAGGTCCCCACACAGATGCACTGGCACTTGAGCCTTTGGAACAAACAGAATACATAACTCTCATATCACTTCATCTGAAATTCTTATCTCAACATCCCCAGCTTTCCCAAACTATATAGTTTTCCTTCTTTCTCAAATGTGCAGTAATGTAGTTGTGTTGATTTTGCAGGTATGAATTATAAGAACATACAATCATAAGATATAGGAGCAGAATTTGGCCCATTGAGACTGCTCTGCCATTTCATCATGGCTGATCCAATTTTCCTCTCAGCCCCAATCTCCTGCTTTCTCCCCATATCCCTTCATGCCCTGACCAATCAATAATCTATCAACCTCTGCCTTAAAAATACATAAAGATTTGGTCTGCACAGCTACCTGTGGCAAAGAACTCCATAGATCCACTATCCTCTGGCTAAAGGAATTCCTCTTCATCTCAGTACTCAAATGATGCCCCTCTATTCTGTGGCTGTGTCCTTTGGTTCTAGACTATACTACCAAAGGAAGTATCCTCTCCATATCCAGTCTATCAAGGCCTTTCACCATTCAATAGGTTTCAAGGAGGTCACTCTTCATTCTTCTGAATTCCAGTGAATACAGGACCAGAGCCTTCAGATGCTCTTCATATGTCAAGCCATTTAATCCTAGAATCATTTTTGTGAACCTCCTTTGAACCCTCTCCAGTTTCACCAATCCGTTCGAAGATAAGGAGCCCAAACCTGCTCACAATACTCCATGAGGTCTCACCAGTGCTTTACAAGGATTTAACATCTTTCCTTTTATATTTTCGAGTCCTCTAGAAAGGAATGCTAACATTGTATTTGCCTTCCTCACCACAGACTCCACCTGTAAATTAACCTTTAGTGAATCCTGCACAAGGACTCCCAAGTCCACTTGCACCTCAGAATTTTGTATTTCCTCTCCACTTAGAAAATAGTTAACCCTTTCATTTCCTCTACCAAAGCATATGACTATACATTTCCCAAAACTGTATTCCATCTACCATTTCTTTGCCCATTCTCCTAATTTGTCAAAGTCCTTCTGTGGCCTTTTTACTTCGTCAAAACTACCTACCTTCATATAATCTGAAAACTTTGCAACAAAACTATCAATTTCATCATCCAAAACATTGACATATAATGTAAAAAGAATCGGCCCCAACACAGACCCCTGTGGAACACCATAGCCGCCAACAGCCAATCAGAAAAGGCTCCTTTTATTCCCACTCTTTGCCTCCTGACAATCAGCCGCCACTTTGTTCATTCTAGAATCTTTCCTGTAATACCGAAGGCTTATAGCTTGTTAAGCAACCCCACATGTGGCACCTTTTCAAAGGCATTCTGAAAATCCAAGTATACAACATCCAAGTACACATCAATCAATACTCCTTTGTTCATTCTGCTTATTATTTCCTTAAAGAATTCCAACAGATTCATCAGGCAAGATTTTCCCTTGAGGAAACCATGCTAACTAAAGTCTATTTTATCATATGCCTCCAAGTATCCCGAAACCACATACTTAAAAATCAACTCCAACATCTTCACAACCACTGAGCTTGGACTAACTGGCCTGTAGTTCCTTTCTTCTGATTCTCTCCCTTCTTGAAGCGTGGAGTGACCTTTGTAACTTCCCAGTCTTCCGGAACCATTCCAGAATCTAGAGATTCTTGAAAGATCATTATTAATGCCCCCATGATCTCTTCTGCTACCTCTTTCTGAACTCTAGGGTGTACACAATCTGGTCCAGGTAATTTATCTAACATCAAACCTTCCAGTTTCCCACAAACCTTCTCTCTAGTTATGGTAACTTCACACACTTTGTGTCCCTGACACCTAGAACTTCCACCATGCCGCTAGTATCTTCCACAATGAAGACTGATGCAAACTACTCAATCAGGTTATCCGCTATTTTGTTGTCCTCCATTACTACCTCTCCAGCATAATTTTCCAGCAGTCCAATATCCACTCTCACCTCTCTTTTACAGTTTATGAATCTGAAGAAACTTTAGGTATCCTCTTTAATATTATTGGCTAGCTTACTTTCATATTCCATCTTTTCCTTCTTAATGTCTATTTTAGTTGCCTTCTGTTGGTCTTGAAAAACTTTGCAATCCTCTAACTTCCCACTAATCTTTGCTGTATTATATGCCCTCACTTTGGCCTTTATGTTCACTTTGACTTCTCTTGTTAGCCATGATTGTGTCATCTTTCCAGTAGAATACTTCTTCCTCTTTGGGATGTATATATCCTGTGCTTTCCAAATTGTATCCAGAAATTATGCATAATGTATATATTAATTTCAGTTTTCATTAACTTAGGCCTGGCTTATCTTGTAATATATTGTTCAGCAGCTGCAAAATGTAATTTCTATGCTATTTAACTTCTATGTATATACAATATACCTCTGACAACAATAGATTTGAACTTGAACTCATGCTTCAATCTCTATATTCTAGTTAAAAATCAACTTCACCAAGAATACAACTAATTAAAGGAATAATCAGTGAATTCTGTGATTGTATTATTAATGTCCATGACTCAGATTTCCATCTGTTTGATCCCATCATCCCTCCCTAACACTTCCATCCAGTTCTGTAGAAAATGGTATTTTGTCCCCCTCTGTCTAAGAACAGACATTGCATCTCCTGTGATGATTTTAATTTTTCTCCCTTCCCCACTTCCATATAAAGAAGTCCTTCCCAAGTATTTGTATGTTGCCATTAGTGATATCATACTAATTTCAGACAAATGCTGATAATGTCTTGAATAATCTTTTGAACAAACGTCTCCCAACCCCTCATCTATTCCCAGCCCTAAAACTGGTTTTCTAATATCCAGTTTGTTATGTTCCATCCAGCGCAGTAATAAAACCACTTAGTCCATTGTTCTTGCCTCTCCCCATTTCCTTGCTTCCGATACTTCCCTTCCCATGGTTCCTATCATATTGAACTAGATAGTTCATAGTCTTGCCCCCCCCCTTTTAGTTCAATAGAAAATAAATTAAGTCCATTCCACTTTGATCATCAGCACCACTTTCTTTCACCTTTAATTGCTTACTCACAGTATGCTAAGCCCTCATGGTATTCCTTATGCTTATCGCTATCATACACTTCCAAGAAGCTTAACTCGTGCCCAATTCTGCTACCGATTTATGCTCGCCGTGTAGTCTTGATGATCCTTGATGGTCAATGTTGCTTTCATATTCTCCAATTGTGGGCACGTGGTCAAGTGTTTAAGGCATTGGTCTTGCGATCTGAAGGTCATGAGTTCGAGCCCCAGCCAAGGAAGCGTGTTTTGTCCTTGAGCAAGGCACTTGACCACACAGTACTCTGCAACGACACTGGTGCCAAGCTGTATCGGCCTTTGCCCTTCCCTTGGACAACATTGGTGCCATGGAGAGGGGAGACTTGCAGTATGGGCAACTGCCGGTCTTCCATACAACCTTGCCCAAGCCTGCGCCCTGGAGAGTGAGGACTTTCCAGGCGCAGATCCATGGTCTCGCAAGACTATTGGATGCCAAAAAAAATTCTCCAATATATTATATTTTAAATGCTCATAATCATCTTTAAATCTACCTAATCTGATCATCACTCTCACCAGAATTTTTTTTTAAATTTTCAATCCAGCCACATTTACCTTGATGCACCAGCGCTCACACAAACCTTCATCTGCTCAGACCCTATGCTCTTGAATTTCCTCCGAAAGAATCTTGTTTTTCAAATTCTCTTTCAAAGTCTCCTCAACAGTTATTTTGATTTTAGTATTAATTTGCTCATTCCTCCACTCTCCCTTTCTTAATATGTGCTCTGTTTTAAACTATAAAATGTCTTGAAGCATTCCTCCATGCTCCTTGCAAATGGAAAACTGTTGTATGGGATGCAGGATGCAGTTCTTACGAGTACAGAAAGCATAAGGCATTTGTACCACTCTCAGTATGCTATTTAATAGATTTGGAGACAACAATTCAAGTGATCCAGACTAATTTTCAGGCAAATCTTGCTTCCAATTCTCACAACCCCCTTCCGTATTCATTATTCTCTCTATGATATATGAAGATATAAATGAACAGAATGTAGAAAACAGTCTTCAAAATTTATGGTTATAAAACCATTACCTTATCACACAGTTGCAAATTTAAACTTACCACAAAATATTACATGAATTCATGTTCATTGAAATGATAAATAGTATTCGAAAAATTTACCTGATGGTACAAGATGGATGAAAAGAAGAACACCGCCTCCAAGAAAAAGTGCGCCTGAAAGGCAGAATTTGCGGGTAAATCTCTGGAGAAGAAGCCAAGTTACTGTGTAGGCTGGAACTTCAATGGCAGCAGAGAAGAAGCAGTTCAAATAGGCATCACCATTGAGATTTGGTGTGTTCAAAGATAGACCATAGTATTCAATTGATAGGATCATCCTGTAACAAAATGGTACACTCATGTAAAACCTTTTCCAAAACTTATTTCTCCCTCCCCTTTCAATTTTTGAGTTTCTAGAGCATTTCCCTACCTTGCTTGTGCTTCAGTACACCAGTATACAGACCCAGTCTTAGTGCTCTGTTAATACCAAAGTAGAGACAAGAGGGAACACATATTTTAGGGGGGAAAGACTCGGAAGACAAGACAAACATCATTTAATGCTGCAAGAGTGCAGCAAAGAGTAATAATACAGACAGATGTTGGTTTTTATTCCTAGAAGAATTGGAATATTTATGAACTATTGCTTGAGGTGGTTGGAATATGTGGAGGAAAGGGGGTAGTTGAGTAGATCAAAGGTTAAATGAATTTGATAGGGCAAATTAAACTATTTCTCTGACGGCAAAATGAAGAGCAAGTTGACATAATCGTAGAATGAATGCCATGTCATATAAATGGAAATCAGGAAATATGTTTTCCATCGAAAGTGAATAGAACTCTATAATTTCTCCACCAAAAGGCTGGCACTTTGAGCTTTCAAGACTGAGATTGATAAAATTGTTTTATTGGGTAAGTTTTCTCGTAATGTTAATTAAAACAGACATAATGATGAGTTTTCAGTTAAGTGATTGGTGAACAATGCACCCATTCTTATGAGACTCAACCAGTGAGTACCAATTATTTAGAGTAAATGCATAATCAACTTAAAAATAATTGGCTGAAACCCTAACACGTCTCCATGAATTATTATTAAAAGTAAGGAATGCACCTGAAGAGATGGAGTTAAAACAAAAGCTTCAAAATTAACAAAATGGTTTGTTTCTTGCTAGAATTCAAAAGGAATTCCTTTAAAGATAGTCAAGCATGCTCTGGAGGATACTGGGATCACCCATCTAAACTCTGGTTTAGAAATTCTATTCATTGCCTGCATTTTTTTTGGAAAGCTTCCAAACCATCAAGATATGGCCTCAAAGCCATTGAGACAGCATTTAACCCACAATTTCTGGATCCTTCATACCACTCCCATGCCATGGGACATCAGAAAAGATGCCAGCAAGAGGCATATTCTTGTGCCCTTGCAAACTACATCACCAGTTCTAATAGCTTGGAAAATGGAAAATTGTTGACATCCAACTGAGAATACTTCATCTAATAGTGGAGCATTATGTAAAGCAGCTTTGAACCTTGACAATTTTACTATAGATGTTAGCATCCCTGCCTGAATTAGACATGTACTGACTGTCCCAACTATCTGTTTTGCACTGTGTGTAGAGGCAGAGTAGTTTGTACAACACATATAATGAATACATGACAGAGAGAAGACATCACATCCTTCTCCCACACAGTGAAGCTCATCTTCTTTGTGTTGTATCACAGAACTCTGTATAAGAATACCGTGTAGAGTGGTTTGCCTTTCTGGAACTCCTTGTCTGTAAAATGCCCAAAATAAGATAGCAGATGAGCTTCCGTGGCAATTATGTGAGCATATTTCCAAGATCAAAAAGTTAACATCTCTAGGTTTAGAGAGCTGTTGTTACGTTCTTCATACAGTCCTAACTCAATCCAAAGTTAGCTTCTTACATTCCTGTTCACTACTTTAATGGCAGGCTCCCCAGTGATTCTAAGGTTAGCAGTTTTATGCCCTTTATCCCAGTATGTGTCAATATCTAGAATCTGAAGAGCTAACATGTGATCTTGCCTTGTAGTGCACTGATGCTATCCTATCAAGGTTCCTGTAATAATGAACTTGAAAACTTGAAATGCATACAAGATAATTTTCTAGATAGAACTATTTAGGGAAGCTTCAGAAAGTTGTCATTGGTAATAGCCTCTGTAGCATCCAAGATGTCTTCAAGGAGCAGTCCATTATTAAGGACCAACTTCACCCTGGACATGCTCTCTTCTCATTACTACCATCAGGAAGGAGATACAGAAGCCTGAAGGCACACACTCAGTGATTCAGAAACAGCTTCTTCCCCTCATCCATCTGATTCCTAAATGGACATTGAACCCTTGAACAGTACTTAACTTTTTTCCCCTGTTTTTGCACTATTTTTAATTTAACTGTTTAATATACATATATATATACTTACTGTAATTGGTTTATTTATTTGTTTATTTTCTATATTGTCATTTATTGTATTGTACTGCTGCCGCTAAGTTAACAAATTTCACAACATATGCCAGTGAAATTTAATCTGATTCTGATTTTGTTCTGTGTGATCACACCTTGTGTTTTAGGAACCTTTGTACAAAAGTAACCATAATATGACAGACTTTTACACAGACTATGAAAATGATGTACCTTAGGTCAAAACAAGGATCTTAGATATGAACAATCGTGAAAAATATCCGAGGAGAGTTTGCTACACATATTGAAAGGTATGATGATGTACAGGCAATAGCCAGCATTTAAATTAATAGTGCATTACTTTCAAAGGAAATATATTCCTTTAAGGCACAAAACCTGTAACAGAAAAGTGATCCATTTATGGCTGACAAGAGAAATTAGAAATCGTATAAACTAAAAGTAAGAGACTTTTAAAACTCTGAGAAATAGCAATAGGCCTGAGGATCGGGACACTTTAGAACTCAGGAAGGGCAAAAATTGATAAAGAAAAGCAAGACTGAGTATGATACTAAACTGGCAAGAAACATAAAACAGAAGAGCTTTATTGATGTAAAAAGTAAGAGACCAGTGAGGGCCAATATGGGCAACTTGCAAACAGTGACAAGAGAATTTATCATAGGAAAGAAAGAACTGGCATAGAAATTATATCATAACTTTGCATTGGTCTGCATAGAAGAAGACATGCAGAACGCACCAGATTTATTTCAAAAACAAGGATCTTACAAGAATGAGGAACTAGGCGAACTAGGTTAAAGCAAAAATACTGGAGAAAGTGGTAAATTTGAGGGTGAATAAATTTCATGGTGTACAAGATGATCAGAGGCATTGATCGTGTGGATAGTCAGAGGCTTTTTCCCAGGGTGGAAATGGCTAGCACGAGAGGGCATAGTTTTAAGGTGCTTGGAAGTAGGTACAGAGGAGATGTCAGGGGTAAGTTTTTTATTCAGAGAGTGGTGAGTGTGTGGAATGGGCTACCAGCGGCGGTGATGGAGGCGGAAACGATAGGGCCTTTTAAGAGACTCCTGGATAGGTACATAGAGCTTAGAAAAATAGAGGGCTATGGGTAAGCCTAGGTAGTTCTAAGGTAAGGATATGTTCGGCACAGCTTTGTGGGCTGAAAGACCTGTATTGTGCTGTAGGTTTTCTATGTTTCTATGGACCTGCTCCATACCCTAGAATTTTGAGAAGATACTTGAGACAAAACCAGCATGTAGGATTTAATGATCTCAATTAATGGCATAAAATGTTCAAGGGGCTAGAATATGCACACACATGTCCTTGTGTTCCACATGTTGAGACCATGGCAGGAACTGAAGAGGGTAAATTATGAAGTTTGTTGTGAGTAGTTTTGCTCGTGATGCAGGTGTGAGAAGAATGTAATACGGATAAAAATCTTACCTTAGCCAGTCTTAAGGGTTCACTAAGCTTTTTTTTGGTATTGCAAACACAACCTTTGTGCCAAGTACTCCCAAGTACTTTCTCCCATTGAAATTTTGTTTGGAGAGCTTTCTGTCACTTGAGGGTAATATGGCCTCAACACTTTAACCACATCTTAGTCACACTCTCTTAAGACATATGTAAATCTCTCTCTCTCTCTCTCTCTCTCTCTCTCTCCCCTCCCCCTCTTCCTCTCCCTTTCTCTCTCTCCCCTTCCCCCTCTCTCTCTTTCCCTGGAATTTACTTACAATTCCAGTTGCATGAGAGAGAAGGGAGGGAAGAGGGAAAGCAAAAGGGACAGACTTGTCTTTAAGTGGCAATGGAAACAATTAATTTACTGTCCCACAAACAAGTAAATAGCTAAGTAAAACATGCTTGAATATTCTGAAGAGGTTTCAGGACCAAATTATGCATGGTTCTTGCACATAAAGCAGTACTTTTTAGGATGAACAATCACACTTCAAAAGAATGAACTAAGCTTTAAATGCCACACTTTTCATATATAAGATACTGTAGATATGTCCCAATTTATTTGATCAAAATTTGGAAATGATTCTTGACTTGAATACTCACCATACAAGAAAGTTTATAATCGTGATGGCTCGGATATTACTTGTTTTCACCAAGTGAATAATTGTATGAGATATCACACTTTTAACCTTCATTTCTTCAAGCTGAAATAAAATGGGATTCAGTCTTAATGTTAATTGTTTGGAGATTGTACCAATCATGAAATGGTAGAAATTGTAATCAGTTTTCCATACATGAGTGACTTGTTCCCATTTCCCAAAACAATAATCATCATTTTTTTTGCAGAATACCATGGATTTCAAAATTTTGCAGGTGGCGTAACTCTCTCATGGTTCATTTATATTCAAAATCTGTTCTGAGTTGTTCCAGATTCTGCCCTCAGCATAAGCCCTGAATTACAAGTGACTTGTACAGTGTGATTTAAACCATTATCACATTCTGTTACCTTTCATGACACTGTGGATTCACTTGCAGCTTAGAATTATTTAGTTGCAGAACACCCAATTACAGCTAATAATATGATTGCACTTTAAGCATCTATCCTGATTTGAACTGAACTTTATTTTGAAGCTTTAAAGTTGTGTAAATAGCCAATTTGTTTATTCATTGATTTGCACACTAAACTTGGATTCCAACAGTGGTTCTCAGAATAAGTGCTGTAAAATTTCCGGTTTATTGACAGTGTGCCAGGACATAGTTCAGACTGCTGACACAATCCACAATGAAGATTGTTCTTGAAACCTCATCTCATCTCTCCTTATCCCTATTTAGTTCAGAAAACTGCCATAACAGGTTAGAGGGAGATTAAGCACTTCAAGGTAACAAACTTAATGTAATCATATTCTAACTTCCAAATTATCTAAGTACATATATGTTACCATATAAAACCCTTAGATTCATTTTCTTGTGGGCATACTCAATAAATCCAATTACCATATTAGGATCAATGAAAGTCTGCACTAGCTGGGCGTATGACCCATGTGCAAGTGACAATAAACTGCAAATAAAAAAAGAAAGAAGAAATGATAATAATAATAGAGAAGCAATATATATTCAAAACCTGAGGTGAAGAGTGCTTGAAAGTGAGTCCATAGATTGAAACCCCATTTCAGGGATGGGGCAAGTGAAATTGAATGAAGTTATCTCTTTTGGTTCAAGACGCTGATGGTTGAAGATTAATAACTGTTCCTGAGCCTGATGGTGTGATTCCTGAGGCTGCTGTACCTTCTTCCTAATGGTAGTGGGGAGAAGAGAACATTATCTGGGTGGTGTCTGTCCCTGACAATGGATGTTGCTTTCCTGTGACAACATTTTGTGCAGATATGCTCAATGATGGAGAGGGCTTTACCTGTGATGGACTGGGCCATATCAACTACATTTTGTAGGGCTTTCCATTCAAGGGCATTGGTGTTTCCATACCAGACAGTGATACAGCCAGTCAGTATACTCTCCACCACACATCTATAGAAGTCTGTCAAAGTTTTAGATGTCACGCCGAATCTTCTAAAACTCTTAAGGAAGTAGGGGCAAGATTTCTTTGTAATTGCACGTACGTGCTGGGCCCAGGACAGATCCTCTGAAATGATAACACCAAGGAATTTAAAGTTGATGACCCTCTCCACCTCTGATTCCCCAATGTGGACTGGCTCATGGATCTTTGGTTTCTTCCTCCTGAAATCAATAACTTGCTCCTTGGTCTTGCTGACATTGAGTAAGTGGTTGTTGTTATGGCACCACTCTGCCAGATTTTCAGTCTCCCTCCTATATGCTGATACATCAGCACCTTTGATTCAGCTGATGACAGTGGTGTCATCAGCAAACTAGAATACAGCACTAGTCCTGTGCTTAGCCACACAATCGTAAGTGAGTAGAGCAGGGAGCTAAGCACCCAACCTTGTCGTGCACCTGTGATGATAGAGATTGTGGAGGCAATGCTGCTGCCAATCTGAACTGACTGTGTCCTGCAAGTGAGGAAATCGAATATCTAATTGTACGAGGAGGTATGGGGCCAAGCTCTTGAAGCATATTGATTAGTTTTGAGGGATGATTGTATTGACTGCCTAGTTCTAGTCATAAAGAGCATCTTTTCTGTCCAGATGTTGCAGGATTGAGCAGATCCAAGTCACTTGATATGTTTCATCACCAACCTCCTGAAACACTTAATCACTGGATAATAGTCATTGAGGCAAGCTACCGTATTCTTCTTAGGCCTTGGTATAACTGAAGCCTGCTTGAAGCAGGTGGGTACCTCAGACTGCCAAAGCGAGGGGTTAAAGATGTAAGTGAACACTCCAGCCATTGATCAGCACAGGTGTTTAGTATCTAGCCAGGTACCCCATCTGGGCCAGATACTTTCCATGGGTTCACCCTCCCGAAAGATGCTCAGCCTCAGAGACTGAGATCACAGAATCATCGGGGATGTTGGGGGATTTGGGGGTTTCTGATGGTTCTTCCATGTTTTGATAGTCAAATCAAGCAAAGAAGACAAATAAAATGAGTTATGCAAGAATTATTAAGAGCTTAGATTTAAAATGCATGCAGTATGTGATCTGAACTATTATACTGGGATCAGGATGATGTCAGTAATGGCCACATAACATGGTGAAATCAGATGTACCTAAGTCACAGCAAAGGACCTGAAGCTGGAATCTCCTGACTTAGAGATTACCACTTCTGGTCCATGCCCTCTAACATAAGAGGAATAATGACGATGGACAGAGGCAAAGTCCTAGAAAAACCTTTGTGGAATATTTGGGTGAAATATGGATGCAATTCTCACCTGGTTTACAGCTATTCTAGCTGATTCTTGCAGAATGCAATATTGTCATCAAATATAAGCATTATGGTATGGTCTCATTGATATAGAAAATAGAAAATATGTCAGGTAATATTCAAGTTGAGTTCAAATTGAGTTTATTGTCATGTGCACAAGTACATACATGCATTGCTGCCTATCTGCAGCAGTGTCTAGGGTAGTAGCTGTATCGATACAGTATTCACAAGGTAAACATAAATATAAAATATACAAGGTACAATAGAATTAGAACAAAAGAATCTCATTGTAGTGTAAATTTGTCATGCTATAATGAGGCAGTGATTTGGATTGTAAAGGTTGGTTCAAAAAACAAATGGTTGAAGGGAAGTAGCTGTTTTTGAACCTGTTGGTGTGGGACTTCCTGCTTCTGTATCTCCTGCCTGATAGTACCCGTCAGAAAATGGTATGGTGCATTTCCATAACTGATCAAGAACCCTGCTATTAATTATAAACTGCTTCACTATCAACAAGAAACTTGAATTTGGTATCTTCATCAAACTTGTTAATCATGCCATGTTATTTACATAAATAATGAATTACAGAGGTCCGAACACTACCCTCTGGGACACCCCACTTATGGGTCTCTAGGCAGAGGATTGACCTTCAGCCATCACCCTCTGCTTCCTATCACCAAGCCAATTCTGAATCCACCTCGCTGGCTCCCCCTGAATCTGGGTGACTTCTTTGAATTTGCTCAGATAAACTGGTGAACAAAACAACATGATTTTTTTTTTGGATTATTCCTGGATGCAGAGCATTACCCTCAGGCCAACTGGTATAGTTGCAGGGTTTGTGAGACACAAAGTATTTCCAAAAGAATAATTTGCATTGGATGGGAGGGTGAGTAAGAAGAGTTATGAGCCCTGAGTATGTGACAAGTTAAATAAAGACAAGAAATGACTGCAGCAGAGAAAAGAGAACTTAATTTTACAGAAGAATTGGAAAGAGAGTGGATGAGGTCATCTCACCTGACTCATAAATGCAAGAAAGAGAGATGAAAAAGGAGTTTAATTACTTAAATAAGTTATATAAAATGGAAGCTGGAACATGGGACTATTGGACAAGTGACCCAATTCAAATCAAATTTTGATTTGAAGTGTGTATGATTGTGTTTTAAGCTACATTTCCTGTTCCATCTTTGGCAATGTCTTATTTTCTGGTGTGTGTGTGTGTGTGTGTGTGTGTGTGTGTGTGTGTGTTCATAAAAGAGAGATTAACACACTAAAACTGTTGATTTTGATAAATCTGTGGTGGAAAGAAATTTGAAATAATCCTACTTTCTCTTCCTAGACAGGTGTTTGTAAAGTGGGATGTAGTGTCTCTTTAAGAAATTATAAATCTAAGCGGTCATGTTGATTCTGAAAGCTGTTAACACTTTGTTGCAAATGTTATCCTGAGTAAGGGAGTTTGCAAATTACATTCTTTCCTGTTCCGATTCCAATTCTGATTGCAATTTAATGTTATCAGTAAAATAAACAGAGCAACAAATTGTAATTTACTGGTGAAGAAGGAACATCTAGATATTATAAAAAAAATTGAGAAAGATGGTAATATGGCCTACTTAAGTGTCATGCCAATTCGACATGCCAAAGGCTCTCTTTCTCACTCTTTGTCCCTTGTTGGTGAGAGAGAAAGCCTGTGGCATGTCGAATTGTCGGGAGAATAATAGATTTTTGCTTTACCACAGACCATTTGTGGCTTTTGGGGCTTTGATATCCCTTGCTTGGTGGGTGGTGGGCGGTGGATGCTGATGCTTCCTGCTGAATAAGTGGGGGAAGGGGAGGGGGAGGGTTAATGCTTTACTGCCGCTTGTGTGTGGGAGGGGGAGTGGGGCATTGGGGATCTAACATTTTTCTGTTATTCATTCTTTAGGGTTATCTTCTGTTTTTGTGGTTGTCTATGAAGAACAAGAATTTCAGGTTGTATACTGTATATATTATATAATATTAAATATAACCACTGAACCATTATATTAGGAGATGATGGGAGAAAAATCTAATATTGGTGGGGTCTTAAAGGGCACCTAGTAGAAACAGGGTGGTACTTAGATCAGGAACTGGTTTAGATACGGGACAGAGAGAGCAGGAGCGAAGTTATAGAAATGGAAATTGTGAGATAAGACTAATTACAGGAAAACTGATCGTTAGACAGGCAGAGTTAATACATCAAAGGTTCTCATCACCCAGGCCATTCTCTTTTCTCGCTGCTGCCATGAGGTAGAAGCGCCATCAGGTACAAGTGCCTCAGGACTCACACCACCAGGTTTAAGAACAGTCACTACCCCACAACTATCCAGGATCTTGATCAGAAGGGAATAGCTGCACTCATTCTATTTCTGTTGTTCCCACAACTGATGGTCTCACTTTAAGGACTCTGTATCTTGTTATTTCATGTTCTCGTTATTTGTCTCTATCTATTTATATTTACATTTGCACAGATTGCTGTTCATAGTTTATAGTTACTGTTCTATAGATCCTGTTTATAGTTACTGTTCTATAGATCTGCTAAGTATGCCTGCAGGGAAAAGAATCTCAGAGATGTATGTGGAGACAAGTATGTATGCTGATAATAAATTTTACTTCAAATTTTTTACTTTTTTGAACAGAAGGACTGCAAATCAGAGGTCCCATTTGCTTGGAGAATGGGGACAGTTGCTGTCTGCAAAGGAGACAACCCTTGCAGAGATAAAACAAAAATCACATACTAAAATGAGAGTCAGGTTACAGAAGAAATAGTGAAATCCACATGGTACTATTGTAACATCAATACTATAAATTTCTGGAACATTTTAAAATCATTGGACTACCTTTGAGCTCTCACTCAAAGTGCTCCCTATGTCTAAGAAAGGATGTGCTGACATTGGAGAGAGTTCAAAGGAGGTTCACAAAAACAATTCTGGGATTGAAAGGCTTGTCATGTGAGGAGCACTTGATGGCTCTGGGCCTCCACTCACTGGAATTCAGAAGAATGAAGGGTGACCTCATTGAATGATGAGTGGATATGGAGAGGATGTTTCCTATGGAGGGGGAGTCTAAGACTAGAGGGCACAACCTCAGAATAGAGAGGTGTCCTTTTAGAACAGAGATGAGGAGGAATTTCATTGGCCAGAGAATGGGGAATCTGTGGGATTTGTTGCTACAGGCCACTGTGAAGGCCACGCCATTGGATGTATTTAAGGCACAGGTTTATAGTTTCCTGATTAGTTAAGACATGAAGGGATAAGACAGGAGAATGGTGCTGCGAGAAAAAACGATCGGCCATGAAGAAGTGGTGAAACAGACTTGATGGGCCAAATGGTCTAATTCTGCTTCTATATCTTATGGTATAGGGTGTTACGTACACTGTAACAGGCCAGAATAAACTGACTTATTTGAGGAACTCATCAGTGCTGTATGAGGATATTCTCTGTGTGCTGTTCCAATCGGAATCATTTTGAGGAGGGTCGCTAGGCCCCATGTGAAAGCAAGATCCAAGGTATTGGTTTAACATACAAATTTCTCAAACTGGCATCAATACGATCTCAATGTCATAGTCATGATCCAACACCACACATTCTTGAAATTTCTATCACCTACCACTTCAGTCTTCTACTCCACTCCAACTCTGACCCATCTACTGCACTGTTTAATGAGGCACAACACGAGCTTGAGGAACAGCATATTATCTTCCATCTGGGAGCATTGCAGCTTTTTGCATTTAATATCAAATTCTACAACTTTAGGTAAATTACTTTCTTTCGGTATCCTTTCTGTGATATTGACATAGGGTCAGAAGGTGTTGAATTATTGTGGATAGAAATAAGGAACTGCAAGGGTAAAGACGCTAAAGGGAGTTGTATACAGACCCCCAAAAAGTAGTCGTGATGTGGCCTACAAATTACAATGGGAGATAGAAAATACATGGCAAAAGGTCAATGTTACAATAGTCATGGGGAACTTCAACGTGCAGGTAGATTGGGAAAATCAGGTTGGTGCTGGATTCTAGGAGGGGGAATTTCTAGAGTGCCTGCGAGATGTCGTTTTTGAGCAGCTCGTGGTTGAGCCCACTAGGGGATAAGCTATGCTGGATTGGGTGTTGTGCAATGAACCAGAATTGATTAGAGAGCTTAAAGTAAAAGAACCCTCGGAGGCAAGTAATCATAATATGATCGAATTCACCCTGAAATTTGAGAAAGAGAAACTAAAGTCAGATGTATCAGTATTGTAGTGGGGTAAGGGGAATTACAGAGGCATGAGAGAGGAGTTGGCCAGAATTGATTGGAAAAGAACACTGGCAGGGATGACATCAGAGCAGCACTCACAATGCGCTGGAGGAACTCAGCAGGTCAGTCAGCATCAGTTGAAAAGATTAGTCGACGTTTCAGGCCGAAACCCTCCGTCAGGACTGAAGGAAGAACTTTGTGGAGGGTTTGAAGAATGCTGGTAGTTGGAAAAAAACAGTAATTTGAAAGACAAAGGGGTGGGGGAGGGGAAGCAGGGAGGTGATTGGCAGGAGAACAATGCGTAGTAGTAGAAGGAGGCGGAACTATGAGGGAGGTGATGTGAAATAGGGATAGAGGAAGGTGCCATTCCCTATTCCCAGTTCCTCCATCTCCGCCGCATCTGCTCCCAGGATGAGGCTTTCCGTTCCAGGACATCTCAAATGTCCTCTTTCTTTAAGGATCGTGGTTTCCCTTCTACGGTGATCAATGATGCGCTCACCCGCATCTCCTCCATTTCCCACACTTCCGCCCTCACCCCATCCTCCCGCCACCACAACAGGGACAGAGTTCCCCTTGTCCTCACCTACCACCCCACCAGCCTCTGGATCCAGCACATTATCCTCCGCAACTTCCGCCACCTTCCACAGGACCCCACAACTAAGCACATCTTTCCCTCTCCACCCCTCTCCGCTTTCCGTAGGGATCAATCCCTCCGCGACTCACTTATCCGCATGTCCATCCCCACGGATCTCCCACCCGGCTTATCCCTGTAAGCGTAAGTGCAACACCTGTCCCTACACCTCCTCTCTTGCCACCATTCAGGGCCCCAAACAGTCCTTCCAGGTGAGGCAACACTTCACTTGCAAATCTGTTGGGGTCATCTATTGCAACCGGTGCTCCCGGTGCGGCCTCCTCTACATCGGTGAAACCCGACGCAGATTGGGGGACCGCTTCGTCGAGCACCTCTGCCCCGTCCGCCAAAACAGACAGGATCTCCCGGTAGCCACCCACTTCAACTCTGCTTCCCATTCCCATTCAGATATGTCCGTACATGGCCTCCTCTACTGCCATGATGAGGCTAAACTCAGGTTGGAGGAGCAATACCTCATATACCGTCTAGGTAGTCTCCAGCCCCTTGGTATGAACATAGAATTCTCCAACTTCCGGTAATTCCCTCCCCCTCCCTTCCTCTATCCCTATTTCACATCACCTCCCTCATAGTTCCACCTCCTTCTACTACCGTGCATTGTTCTCCTGCCAATCACCTCCCTGCTTCCCCTCCCCCACCCCCTTGTCTTTCAAATTACTGTTTTTTTCAACTACCAGCATTCTTCAAACCCTCCCCAAAGTTCTTCCTTCAGTCCTGACGAAGGGTTTTGGCCCGAAACGTGGACTGATCTTTTCAACTGATGCTGACTGACCTGCTGAGTTCCTCCAGCGCATTGTGAGTGCTCCTTTGACAACAGCATCTGCAGATTATTTTGTGTTTACATCAGAGCAGCAACGGCTGGAATTTATGGAAGCAATTCAGAAAGCACAGGATATATACACCCCAAAGAGGAAGACATATTTTAAAGGAAAGAAGACGCGGAGGGATCGATCCCTATGGAAAGCGGAGAGGGGTGGAGAGGGAAAGATGTGCTCAGTTGTGGGGTCCTGTGGAAGGTGGCGGAAGCTGCGGAGGATAATGTGCTGGATCCAGAGGCTGGTGGGGTGGTAGGTGAGGACAAGGGGAACTCTGTCCCTGTTGTGGTGGCGGGAGGATGGGGTGAGGGCGGAAGTGTGGGAAATGGAGGAGATGCAGGTGAGGGCATCATTGATCACCGTAAAGGAAAGATGTCCCACTGTGACTAACAGGGTAAGTCAAATCCAACACAAAGGCCAAAGAGAGGGCATATAATAGAGCAAAGATCAGTGGGAACTTAGAGGATTAGGAAGTTGTTAAAATCCAACAGAAGGCAACTAAAGAAGTAATTTAGAAGGTAAAGATGGGATACCAAAGTAAGGCAGCCAATAGTATTAAAGATGATACCAAAAGTTTCTTCAGATACATGAAATGTGAAAGAGGCGAGAGTGGATATTGGACCACTGGAAAATGATGCTGGAGAGGTAGTAATGGGGAAGAATGAAATGGCGGACAAACAGAATAAGTATTTTGTGTCAGTCTTCACTGTAGAAGTCACTAGCAGTATGGTAGGAGTTCCAGGTGTTAGAGGCCATGAAGTGTTTGAAGTTACCACAGCTAGAGAGAAAATTCTTGGGAAACTGAAAGGTCTGAAGGTAGATAAGTCACCTGTACCAGATGGTGCACACCCCAGGGTTCTAAAAGAGGTGGCTGGAAAGATTGTGACGGCATTAGTATCGATCTTTCAAGAATCTTTCTCCAGTTTCTGGAATGGTTCCAGAAGACTGGAAAACTACAAAGGTTACTCCACTCTTCAAGAAGGGAGACAGGCAGAAGAAAACAAACTATAGGTCAATTAGTCTGACCTCAATGGTTGGGAAGACGCTGCAGTTGATTAATAAAGATGATGTCTCAAGGTATTTGGAGGCACATGATAAAATAGCATGGTTTCTCAAGGGAAAATTTTGCCTAACAAATCTGTTGGAATTATTTGAAGAAATAACAAATATGGTAGACAAGGGAGAACTGGTTGA
Organism: Mobula hypostoma; assembly: GCF_963921235.1. NCBI lineage: Eukaryota > Metazoa > Chordata > Chondrichthyes > Myliobatiformes > Myliobatidae > Mobula > Mobula hypostoma. Next base: position 34,445,070 of record NC_086103.1, on the reverse strand, counting down.
AGGGAGAAGTACTTGGATTTTGAGAAGGCCTTCGACAAGGTGCCACAGATGATGCTGCTTAATAAGGTATTACAGGAAAGATTCTAATATGGATAAGGCAGTGGCTGATTGGTAGGAGGCAAGGAGTGGGAATAAAGGGAGCCTTTTCTGGTTGACTGCCGATGACTATGATGTTCCATAGTCGTCCGTGTAGGGACCAATTCTGTTTACATTATATGTCAATGATTTGGGTGAATGAACTGATGGCTTTGTTGCAAAGTTTGTAGATGATATGAAGATAGATGGAGGGGCAGGTAGTTTTGAGGAAGGAAGAAAGACTACAGAAGGACTTAGACAGATTAGCAGAGTGGGCAAAGAAATGGCAGATGGAAGACAGTGTTGGGAAGTGTATGGTAATGCGCTTTGGTAGGAGATATGAAAGGTTGACTATTTTTTATATGGAGAGAAAATACAAATAACAGAGGGGCAAGTGTACTCGGGCATCCTATTTCAGGATTAGGAAAGCTGTTGGAAAAGTTTTTTAGAGATAGGATCTATGGGCATTTAGAGAATCATGGTCTGATCAGGGACAGTCAGCATGGCTTTGTGAAGGGCAGATCATGTCTAACAAGCCTGATAGAGTTCTCTGAGGAGGTGGCCAGGCATATAGATGAGGGTAGTGCAGTGGATGTGATCTACGTGGATTTTAGTAAGGCATTTGACAAGGTTCCACACGGTAGGCTTATTCAGAAAGTCAGAAGGCATGGAATCCAGGGAAGTTTGGTCAGGTGGATTCAGAATTGGCTTGCCTGCAGAATGCAGAGGGTCATAGTGGAGGGAGTACATTCAGACTGGAGGGTTGTGATTAGTGGTGTCCCACAAGGATTGGTTCTGGGACCTATAATTTTTGTGATTTTTTATTAATGACCTGGATATGGGGGTAGAATGGTGGGTTGGCAAGTTTGCAGATGACACAAAGGTTGGTGGTGTTGTAGATAGTGTACAGGATTGTCGAAAATTGTAAAGAAACATTGATAGGACGCAGAAGTGGGCTGAGAAGTGGCAGATGGAGTTCAACTTGGAGAAGTGTGAGGTGGTACACTTTGGAAGGACAAACTCCAAGGCAGAGTACAAAGTAAATGGCAGAATACTTGGTAGTGTGGAGGAGCAGAGGGATCTGGGGGTACATGTCCACAGATCCCTGAAAGTTGCCTTACAGGTAGATGGGGTAGTTAAGAAAGCTTATGGAGTGTTGGCTTTCATAAGTCGAGGGATAGAGTTTAAGAGTCGAGAGTTAATGATGCAGCTCTATAAAACTCTGGTTAGGCCACACTTGGAGTATTGTGTCCAGTTCTGGTCGTCTCACTATAGGAAAGACGTGGAAACATTGGAAAGGGTACAGAGTAGATATACCAGGATGCTGCCTGGTTTAGAGTGTACGGATTATGATCAGAGATTGAGGGAACTAGGGCTTTACTTTTTGCAAAGAAGGAGAATGAGAGGAGACATGATAGAGGTATACAAGATATTAAGAGGCATAGATAGAGTGGAAAACTAGCGCCTCTTCACCAGGGCACCATTACTCAATACAGGAGGACATGCCTTTAAGGTAAGGGGTGGAAAGTTCAAGGGGGATATCAGAGGAAGGTTTTTTAACTCAGAGAGTGGTTGGTGCATGGAATGTACTGCCTGAGTCAGTGGTAGAGGCAGATGCACTAGTCAAATTTAAGAGACTACTAGACAGGCGTATGGAGGAATTTAAAGTGGGGGGTTATATGGGAGGCAGGGTTTGAGGGTTGGCACAACATTGTGGGCCGAAGGGCCTGTACTGTGCTGTACTATTCTATGTTCTATATTCCCTAAAGGTTAATTTGCAGGTTGGCTCTGTGGTGAGGAAGGCAAATGTAATGTTAGTAGACCTTTCAAGGACTTATTTTGAGACTTTGTAAAGCACTGGGGAGGCCTCACTTCGAGAATTATGAGCCCCTTATCTTAGAAAGGATGTGCTGAAACGAGAGGGGATTCAAAGAAGGTTCACAAGAATGATTCCAGGATTGAATGGCTTGACATATGAAGAGCATTTGATGGTTCTAGGCCTGTATTCACAAGAATGCAGAAGAATGAGGGGTGGCCATATAGAAAACTATTGAATGATGGAACGTCTTGATAGCATGCGTGGATGTGGACAGTATATTTCCTCTGATGGGAGAGTCTAAGACCAGAGGACATAGGCTCAGAATAAAGGAGAATCATTTTAGAATGAAGATGAGGAGGAACTTCTTTAGCCAGAGAGTGGTGAATTTGTGTAATTCTTTGCCATTGGCTTCTCTGGAGGCCAAGTCTTCATGTATATTTAAGGCACAGTTCAATAGATTGGTCAGGACATGAAGGGATACGGAGAGAATGCAGGAGATTGGGGCTGAGAGGAAAATTGATCAGCCATGATGAAATGGCGGAGCAGACTCGATGGGTCAAATGGCCTAATTCTGTTCCTATTTCTTATGATCTTATATTGGCTCAACTTTTATTTTAGTGTTTTTTTTCTTCCTTTTTTTAAAATTCCTTTGGAAGTGTAGGATACATCCAGCCTGATTTTCCTGGCAGGTCCTCCTGCTTTGCACTTTGGAACTCCTTCATTCTTTTACCTAACTGCTCCCACTTGCTCATTAATTTGATAACCTTCCTCTCATTGCCACTTTCGTTCATTCCCCTTTTCACCCTCCCTGCAGTTTAACTAGCTTCTTTATCTCCATTTGTCTTTTTCCACTTTCTCCTTTCTCCTATCCATTTTCTACATACTTAATCTAATAACATCAGTTCTGACTGTTCAACACAGACTAAATGCTGAAGGAACTCAGGAAGTCTGGAGCATCAACGGAAAGGAATAAAGAGTCAACATTTTGGACCAAGACTCTTCATCAGCACTGTTTCCAACTTGGTTTCTTGGGGTTTTCCTTGTGTTTACAGAAGTACAAAGTATCACCTCCTCCCTCACTGTGTCAGTTTTGACTTTGATACAGTGTGGAAGCAAGCCTTTGTAAAACTGGACTCCATACAGGTTATTCCACAAACGTGCAAATGCCCCCTTAATTGATATTTGCAACAAATTCCAAAGACCTGATTCAATCTCTGGTGTTAGTAATGATCAGGGTCTCACTTCTAGTTGGCTTCCTTAAAACATAACTAAATTTTATTAAGAGATTTCTCCCTAAAATTCCCTCAGTTACCAAATAAGGTAAGTAAGGTACTTTGGTAAGTGCATTTTAATGGACTAAATGACCAAGTAGAAAACACAAGTACCTCAAGGTCACTGAAGACTACGGCTGGTGGAGTTATGCCATTTTTCTTAGCAATGTGTTGGATTATTGCTTCAGCCTCCTGTATCCGTCCTTTGAATAATAGCCAGCGGGGAGATTCAGGCACAAACCTAAAGCAAGATATTTGAAGAAAGTACTTGATAAATCATCATTAACATAGACAATACTTAATGTATATGGGTATCAAACATAGGACAGAACAGTACAACTCAGGAGCAAGCCCTTCAGCCCACAATGTTGTGTTTACCTAATTATACATCTAACTGAACTATATACATCTAACTGAACTAATCCCTTACAAAATACCACATTGCCTGCAAAATGTCCATATGCCTGCATTCGCAGCTCATTTATGTGCCTATCTAAGAACCTTTTCAATGCTTCTTTTGTATTTGCTTCTCTACCAGTGCATTCCTGGCGCCCACTAATCTCTGTGTAAATTTGAACTTGCACTACACACCTAAAATGCATTCCCTCTAGTATTGGACCTTTGAACATAGGAAAAAGTGGCTGCCTACTTTGTCAATGTATCTCAGAATCTTATACACTTCTTTTAGTTCTCCCCTCAGCCTCTGTTGCACCAGGGGAAAAAAAACAACTTTGTCCAACCTCCCCACAGAGCACATGGCTTCTAATCCAAGCAGCAGCCTGTTGTTTTATCTGTTGCAGCATTAGCTATTATGATTCTGCACACTCATCATATGAATGCTGTACTTGAGATGCAGCCAAACTAGAGTTTTATAAAGCTGCAACTTCTTGACTTATGAACTCAATGCCCCGACTAACAAAGAGAAGCATCTTCTTTACCATCCTGTCACCCAATGCAGCCATTCTTATGGAGCTATGGACGAGGACCTCAAGATTCCTCTGTGCATCAACACTGTTCACGTTCTATCATTGGGTACTGTCTCTTTATATTTGGTCTTACAAGTTGCAACACCTCACAACTAGTTGTAATAAACTTCATCTCTCATTTCACTACCCATAACTGCAACTGATCTATATCCTGTGGTATCCTTTGTCAATTTTCTATACTATCCACAATGCCATTAATCTTTGTATCTTCTGAGAACTTGCTAACTCACCACCCAGCAACATTTTCATCCAAGTCATTTATATACAGCAGATTGCAGTTAATTGTGCCATCAGTTAATCAGGACAGCTGCTTACATGGGTGAACTCTCAAAGAGCAACAACTGAAAAAATAGCAGGGATTCCCTTCATTCATTTAGGACAATACGCTATTTAATTGGGGGCAGGCAATTGCTGCCGGACAGTTTCTATCTAACGTGAGTAGTTATTCATCACTTGTGGTGCTGTCAGACACTGCACTATACTTGGAGCGAAGTTTTTAAACACTTCAGTTGCATGTGCTTATGTTCAAAAGGCAGTAATTTTTGTCACTGATAGTTGGTGAGAAATAAACAGTATGACAATTCAGAACTGCTTTGCTCACTTTAGTTTCAAGCATCTGGGCTTGGAATTGCCAGAAGTGGCCAGGACTGAAAGTGAAACAATTTTACTACCTAAACAAGTTAGGAGTTCTGAAGAATCTGAAGGTATGAACAATCATCTTGAATGATATAATGAAAATGAAGATTTGGAAGATGCAATTGTCTATAGCTTTGTATGAAGGCAGTCCATTATCTACACCAGATTTCTGCAATGATTTTGTTCATTTACAGTAAGTCAAAAGATTGCAACAGCACATGTTAAATTCCTCCATCGATAAAACTGGAAAACAAAGTTTTGCTTCCTGAATACTTTTGGGTGTATCTTATCAATTTTGGGTTGCTGATAATGAAAACCATTTTGTTTGTAATCACCTATGTTTGTTATTTCAATTCATAATTCAAATCAGAATAACCAATGTCAAGATTAAGGAAGGCATTTTTATTGGTCCACAAATCAAACAGTTCATCAATGACGGGCAATTCGAATAACTTCTGGTGGGACCAGAAAAATCACATGGAGCCACTCAAGGATGTTGTTGAAAAATTTCTTGGCAATTACAAAGCTATGTGCAGCTGGTTGACAACATGCTTCAAGTATACAAACCATGAAATGCAACATGTCACTAAAGATTTACTTCCTGCATTTCCTTTTATACTTCTTGGTAAATCGTGGCACTATCAGTAATGAAAAGTTTCACCAGGACATTGGGGTCATGTAGAAAGGGTAGCAGAGCAACTGGAATCCATCAATGCTGACTGATTATTGTTGGACACTTAAGCGAGAAGCCTCAGACTGAGTACAAATTAAGATAATCAGCAAAACATTTTTAGCTTAGTTAAACTATTGCAAAGCATCAGCACTGTTATGCAATTAAATGCATTACATTAAATAAAAGTTATTTTCTTTTTTCTCCCAATTCCTATGTGATAGAAGTAATCTGAAATTATATTTGTGTTCAGCTTCAAGCGGTCTAAAATTAAAAAAAATTCTGAGGAAATAACACTTCTGAAAAAAATTGTTGCCAATGTTTTAGGAACTAATACACAGTTTTACAGTACTGTAGTAGCATTAATAGTGTTCTTATTTGTTCTTTATTTTGGAAGTTTGTCTTTTTTTATACCTTTATAACTATTCCCATGAAACTTCAGCTAATTGGGGCAGCCACTTAATTGGGCCAAAATATATTGGTTCCAATGTGTCCCAATTAATGGGAAACCACTGTACATCAGATTCACAATCAGGTTGATTATTACTATTATTATGTTCTGACATTTGTTATTTTGTGGCAGTAGTGCAGTGCAAGGCAAAAATAATTACTACATTACAATGAACAACTAAATAAAGAGGTAGATAGATACAGTGCCTATGAAAAATATTCACCACCCCCCCCAAAGAAATTTTCATGGGTGCTTTACAACATTGAATCATAGTGGATTTAATTTGGATATTTTTGACATTGATCTACAGAAAAAGACTCCTTTGAGACAAAGCGGAAAACAGATCAATACAAAGTGATCTAACTTAATTACAAAAATAAAACACAAAATTATTGATTGCATAAGTGTTCACCCTCTTTAATATGACACACCAAATCATCACTGGTGCAGCCATTTGGTTTTAGAAGTCACATAATTAGCTAAATGCAGATCTGTTTTTTGGAGACCTGTGTACAGTCAAGGTGTTTCAATTGACTGTAGTAAAAATACACCTGTATTTGGAAGGTCCAGCTGCTGGTGAGTCAGTATCCTGGCAAAAACCACACCATGAAGACAAAAGAACACTCTGTGAAAAAGTTATTGAAAAGCAGTGTCCAGATGTGCAAAGCTGATTGAGACCTATCCACACAGACTGAGGGCAAAAGGTACTGTGATTCAGTGCTGTAAAACAATAAAATGTGAAATCTTCCACGGAGAGTGAATTCTTTTTATAGACACTGTAGGTAATAAATACCAGACACGCTGCCTGCTCTCTTTTCCCACTGGGCAGAAGATACAAAAGCCTGAAAGTATACATCACCAGGTTTAAGTATAGCTTGTATCTCAATATCAGAGTCTTTAATGGACCTCGTGTACAATAAGATGGACTCCTGATCTCATAATTTACCAC